>NC_057795.1:5224620-5589834 GCF_018294505.1 Triticum aestivum | reverse complement strand
TTTTCATCTTGGTTTTCGTCCTCAATCACCCAATTTTTTTCCATCCATCACCTCTCCTCCGTCCCCAGTCCTCTCTCACTCTCGTCGTCCCTACGGCTACCACAACTCCACCAGAAACTACCAAAGTCTCCTCTTTACACGCACCGCCACCGAACTTTCTTCTCCCAGGGTGACTAATGATGTCTTCTCCGCACCGCCCTTCCTCTAATTAAAAGAGGCCTCTGGTGGGACGCACGACATACACATGAGGCCTCTGGCAAGCAATGATGAGGCCTCGACATCTACATCTACCAACTAATAAGATTCCTCTTGCCTACAATCTAGTTCAATGGCATTTGCTAAGGTCTTTTTGAGCATTTGTTTGTGGTTGGCGTGCTTCTGTAGGAAGGGGAAGAAGGATTGCTCCACGGTGATCCTCGAGTGGAAGAAGTCAATAAGCCGTCTGGTGGTCAAAGAAGCCACCAATGATTACTAGTAGAACGCCCGTGCGCAGCCACGGGCCAACAAATGGATCTATCACAAGCCCCTCAACTTCAGCCCTTCGACCATTGTGTCATTACTTCGCTATGTTGTCACACTACTCCAAATTCGTGTTCCCTCCAAATCTATCCAATTGTTGAGTCCATCATCTCGAACTCATGGACTAACAAATGAATATGAACCATTTAGCTTAATTAAGCTCTACATTGCTACCTAGCTCAAGTTCGCATATGTTTTCTCCAAGTTCTCCAAATTGCCATAGGCATTCCCATCATCCTAACTTTGAATGTCTTCCAACATTTGCCACTCACTCCCTCCTAAAAGTTCTGACAAATTAAAAAGTTTTTTCATATAATTTGCAATGTTATACAAAAATTCACAAATTCCTCTCGTTTTTCTTTTTAAAGCATTGCATGAGAGCTGATAGTCGACTTGTACGAACCCTCCTACCTCATGATAAAAACCACCCGTGCAAAGGAAAATAGCTAGATCGTATCATATGCATATACTGATCACGGTGTAGCACTTGTGTTGTCGAATTAGTTGTTATAAAAATAATTTGTTTCCACTTTACACAAAAAATCACATGAAACAAGTTCTTGTTTGAATTGATGACTCATGCAGCATCTTTGTATTATTTTATTTAAATGATTGCATGCACTGTCATCCCTCTAGATGGCTAATCAAAATAGTAGAACTATGACACCTTCTCGCAAAAATAAGGAAACAAAGCCAACCTCGGCTTCGGTGTGATGGTTTACTATATCCTTTCATGCGTCATGATAAGTCCTGCGAGTTTTGTCAGATTATAAAGGAAGCAGTTTGCTGCATACATTGAAAGATCATTTTAGAATTCAGAATGGATTTTTTTGTTCTTTTATATGTTTTAAGTGTTATTTTGGAGCAATTTTCCAGCTTGTTATTATGCATAAGCATATTGTTCTAGGACTGTATTTAGTATGCATCAGGGACTCAAAAAGCTTCGGCAAATCTTTTATTTGCATATGTTTCCTATAGGAACAAAAAAAATGTGTTTCTGACAATAGAAATTGGAAGCTAGGTAAAGGGAACGATCAAAAAGCATCCCGTAAACTTTTGTTCTTCTTATTTAGATCAAAAAAGTTTCTACATATATTGTGTCAATGATAAATCTATAACCACAATAATATATTAAGAGCAAAAAACACTATAGAATTAAAATCTCATGAATCATAAAGGACAAATAGCTCACCAAATCCCATTTTATAATGTAGTAAAGATATACATCATTTTGTTTTGACTCCCTCTCCCTCCCTCTCTCACACGCACACAAGCTAGTCGTCATTGTCATTGTTGATATTCATGGTCGGTAGGCGGCACATGCCCATGGCTTCCTTCTTTGCCCCTCCTTTTCCACCTCTCATCAGTGCCTCTTCTTCTGCTGCAAAAGAGATGCATCTTGGCAGTTTTGTTTGCCTCCCTTTTCAAGTCATGCCCACCTTTAGTGAGACACGTAAAATGAAGCCGCGAAAAAGAGGAAACAAAATAAGGAATTTGGAATGTTATGGCCAATGGCCGATCGAAATAGCTCAACAGAAAGTCCCCATCTTTCCAAATCAACGGAGATTGCACCACAAAAAGAACATAGAAAATCATTGTATTGTCACAACAAACCAGATCAAACAATCAAGCGATTGGAGCAAACATTCAGATTAGGAAACATATGATAGTTCATCACATGTCTCTGCTGCATCTACTTGAGGTTATTGTTGGTGCTCCACGCGATCTCCGGCCTTCTTCAATAACCTACTGACTGAATATTAATGCGGACTTGTATGATAATTTGTCAGTATCATCTGCATAGTAAATGCCACTACTATTTATGGAGCAATGTTCACAAAAAGGAAGCATAGAACCGTTTGCTCACAAAAATGAAGCTTAGAATATTTGATGTCTAGATCAAAGAGGGAACAATATAAGCTCCAGTATAACCGACAAATAACTTAGTATAGACTGAAACAATAAAGCTCCTTTAAACCATGGACATACATTTTCATAATAAGTAGTGATCAACATGTAACTTGGTAATAATAATTATTCAAACCTTCAAGTACTAACAATTAAAATAAGTAGTAAGGAACTTAAGGTACGCACATAGCTAATCAATAGTGACTACCAAGAATTGTTCAGTTCTATTTTCTAAACTGTGTATCAATTAGCTCTGTCTCACAATTTGCCGGGTTCTACTTATGTCTAAGATGATTTGTTCAGCCAAAAATCCTAATGTCAAGTATCAATTATTTGAAAACACAGTCAGAGAAACTTAGATACCTGTGAACTCCAAATGCATGAAATGCCTGAACAACGAATCAGTTCTTCAGAAACTGCAGAAGCCGGAGCACCAAAAAAGTATTATCACTCTTGATTCTGAGAGGAAGATGTAAGGAACCATCCGAATCTAATTTTGTTTGTCATCATACCTAAGCCGAGCCTGACCTTGTTGTCTTGGCTGCTGCATTCCACAACCACTATCTCGAATTGGTGCAAACAGAAGCAGGCCCTAGTTAAAATTGAGAAGAAGACATCAGAGACCAATTCATTAGTAGTTTGGAATGATGTATCAGTGGTAACACATACCCGAAGCCCAGCCGCAATATCATGGCAAGTGGAGACCTGAAGAACACAAACTGCTGGAATTTTTGTCTATTTGGGCCTAGCACAATAGCAGTTTCAGAAATTCCTAATAAATCCTAGAGGACCACGCAGCCCATTCGTGCAAGGCAAGAGGTGGAACTAAAGTTTAGTCCCACCTTGCTAGTTTAGAGGGAGTTGGACCTCTTTATAAGGGAGGCTCCTTCTCCACTTGTATGAGCATGAGAACAAGAGGGACATCCACGCGCGCTCCTCCTCCGCCGCCCGCCTCACCACGCCTCGTCATGCCGCGCCGCGGGTTGCGGGAATGAGCCGAGCCGATGTCTAAATTTTTGCCACGCACTACGGGTATACGAAAGGTCACTCGGAAGCTGAAACATTTTTTTCTGTGCCTGGACACTGAATCCGAAGGCGCGCCCCTTCGGCTGCTGCATGTTCGTTTCGTCTCCCGCATTCCCTTCAGCTCCCGGCGCAGCCTCTCGCCTCCTTCTCTTGCGCCTATAAAAGGGAGGTCGCTCCTCTCAGAGAGACGCACCAGAACTGCTCCTTCCCTCGCCATCGGTTCCATCTCTGAGCTGCTGCTGTCTTCCTCATCCCGACTTGCGGCGTGCACCGCACGTCGGGATAGTAGGCCTCCGAGACCGCACCTTTTGAGTCCTGTACGGGAGAAGGGTGATAAGGTTTTTGGGGAGCGCTCAGCGCGACTACTGGCTGCTTCATCACGGACGATCCGGTCGCCGACGACTACTTCCCCGACGACGACTTCTTCCCCGACGTCCACGACCTCCTCGACGACATGGCAGGCGAGGACACCGACCCGAAGTCCAGCGCTTCTGCTGCTGCTATGCCGTACGTGTTCTTCTCCTTTCTGTTAGAAGTCCTGCTACAGTTCTTGGCTCTAGTTTCTGCCCTACGTATGTTAGGTTCTGTTTCGTATAAGCAACTTCATCTAGTGTATGTTCTAGATGTGTTTAGCTCAAGTTCATATATGCAGACGATGTTTACCTTCTCTCTGTCAGACTGCATGACTTGTTTTATATTTGCTATTTTAGTCATGCTTTATCTAGTATTTTTGTTAATAAAATCATTCGGTAAATTGCTCATATTTCCAACAATCCAAAAACCTTATTATAGGCAATTTACCCCGAGTGGTTTTGCTGCTTCCATGAGAGCTCGTATGTTTGAGGGTATCCACTATAAGAGGTGGCGCGTGAGAGCAGTCTTATGGTTTCAAACCATGAGTTGCTATGACGCCACTCTTGGCAAACCTGAAGGAGAGCAAGATGCCCAACAGGCACAAGCTTTTCTGAAAATGGATACCTTGTTTAAGGCTGCTCTTTTGAGTGTTCTTGGTGAGAACATAGTTGATGCTTATGCGTCAATTGACAATAGAAAAGATATGTGGGACGCACTTGAGGCCAAGTTTGGGGTCTCGGATGCCGGCACTGAATTGTACATCATGGAGCAATTCTATGATTACATGATGACTGAAGAGCGCTCCGTGGTTGAGCAGGATCATGAGATACAGTCCTTTGCTAGAGAACTTGAGCACTTCAATTGTATCTTACCGGACAAGTTTGTTGCCGGGGGTATCATCACTAAGCTTCCTCCTTCGTGGAGGAACTTTGCTACCTTACTGAAGCATAAGAGACAGGAGTTTTCCGTCCCGGAACTCATTGGTACTCTTGATGTGGAAGAAAAGGCGAGAGCAAAGGACACACGTGCTCGAGGTATTGAGGGAGGATCTAGTGCCAATCTAGTACAGAAGAAGAACTTCCAGTCCCACAAGTTCTAGAACAAGGGCAAGTTTGATGGTAAAGCAAAGTTCGATGGGAAGAACAAGGCTGTGCAGCACACGAACTTCAAGAAGAAGAATGACAAGAAGAAAGGTGCTTGTCATGTGTGTGGAGAGCCTGATCATTGGGCTCCTATTTGTCCTAATCTCTATGACAAGCGTCATCCTGGGAAAGGCGGCAAGACCGCTAATGTTGTCATCGGAGACATTGACATGAAAGATGCTGGGTATGGTATATTTCCCACTATTCTTTCAGTATGTCATTCTCCTGATTGGTTGATTGACATGGGTGCTAATGTGCATGTATGCAGTGATATTTCCATGTTTTCATCTGATCAGACCGCAGGGACTTCAACCGTGCTGATGGGCAACGGTTCAAGTGCTTCTGTTCGTGGTGTTGGCATGGTCGATCTGAAGTTTACTTCGGGGAAGATCGTGCGGCTGAAGAACGTGCATTATGTCCCCTCCGTCAATAACAATCTTGTTAGCGGATCTCTTCTGTGTAGAGATGGCTATAAGCTTGTATTTGAGTCGAATAAATTTGTAATATCCCAGTATGGAACTTTTGTTGGCAAAGGCTATGAGTCAGGAAGCCTGTTTCGTTTATCCTTATCAGACATTTGCAATAAAGTTGTTAATCATATTTGCAACAATAGTGAATCAAATGTGTGGCATTCACGTCTTTGTCATGTTAACTTTGGTTGCATGTCGCGGCTAGCGAAGTTGAACTTAATCCCTAGTTTCACCACTGTCAAGGGATCTAAGTGTCAAGTGTGTGTGCAAGCTAAGCAACCTCGTAAGTCTCACATGACTGCGGAGACGAGAAATCTTGCACCACTAGAACTTATACATTCAGATCTATGTGAAATGAATGGTGTTTTGACAAAACGTGGAAAGAAATATTTCATGACGTTAATTAACGACTCCACTAGATACTGCCATGTGTATCTTCTGAAATGTAAGGATGAGGATTTGAACTTTTTCAAGATCTATAAAGCTGAAGTGGAAAACCAACTTGATCGAAAAATCAAGAGGCTTAGGTCTGACCGTGGTGGAGAGTATTTTTCCAATGAATTTGATGCTTTTTGTGCAGAACAAGGTATAATCCATGAGAGGACGCATCCCTACTCACCTCAGTCAAATGGGGTGGCCGAAAGAAAGAACCGTACTCTAACTGATTTGGTTAACGCCACATCGGGTCTCTCCAAGGCATGGTGGGGGGAGGCGATATTGACAGCATGTCATGTCCTAAATCGAGTCCCCACAAAGAACAAAGAGATAACTCCATTCGAGGAATGGGAGAAGAAAAGGTTAAAACTCTCTTATCTGCGAACATGGGGTTGCTTGGCGAAAGTCAATGTTCCAATTCCAAAGAAGCGGAAGCTTGGACCAAAGACTGTTGATTGTGTTTTCCTGGGATATGCTTTTCACAGCATTGGCTATAGATTCTTGGTTGTAAAATCTGAGGTATCTGACATGCATGTCGGTACGATCATGGAGTCGAATGATGCGACTTTCTTTGAAGATATCATTCCCATGAAGGATATGGCTACCTCATCTAATTAGGAGATGCCTAGTTCATCGAATCAGGAACCAGTTACAATTACTGAACCTGCCATTTCGATGGAACACTTTGAAAGTCCTGCGGAGGAGAACAATGAAGTTCCTACTAGGAGCAAGAGACAGAGGACAGCAAAGTCCTTTGCTGATGATTTTCTTGTGTATCTCATAGATGACACTCCCAGTTCTATTTCGGATGCCTATGCATCGGAAGATGCTGACTACTGGAAGGAAGCGATTCGTAGCGAGATGGACTCCATCTTGGCGAATGAAACTTGGGAGATAACTGATCGTCCTTATGGGTGCAAACCTATAGGATGCAAATGGGTATTCAAGAAGAAACTTAGGCCTGATGGTACTAATGAAAAGTACAAGGCTTGGCTCATGGAAAAGGGTTATACCCAAAAGGAAGGTGAAGACTTCTTTGATACTTACTCACCTGTGGCTCGACTGACCACTATTCGAGGTCTACTTTCACTAGCTACCTCACATGGTCTTCTCGTTCATCAAATGGATGTTAAGACTGCTTTCCTAAATGGAGATTTGGATGAGGAAATTTATATGGAACAACCAGAGGGGTTTGTAATAGATGGCCAGGAAGGGAAAGTGTGCAAGTTGCTGAAGTCTTTGTATGGACTCAAGCAAGCACCCAAACAGTGGCATGAGAAGTTCGAAAGAACTTTAATAGCTGCAGGCTTTGTTGTGAACGAAGCTGACAAATGTGTGTACTATCGCCATGGTGGGGGCGAGGGAGTTATGCTTTGCTTGTATGTTGATGACATACTGATTTTCGGAACAAATCTGAATGTTCTTAAGGAGGTCAAGGATTTCCTATCTTGCTGTTTTGAGATGAAGGATTTAGGAGTGGCTGATCTCATTCTGAACATCAAGTTGTTGAGAGATGATGATGGTGGGATTACATTGCTTCAATCTCACTATGTGGAAAAGATCTTGAGCCGCTTTGGCTATAGTGACTGCAAGCCCTCTCCAACACCATATGATGCTAGTGTGTTGCTTCGAAAGAATCGAAGAATCGCTAGAGACCAATTGAAATATTCACAGATTATTGGCTCGCTTATGTACTTAGCCAGTGCTATGAGACCTGACATCTCTTTTGCTGTTAGCTAACTAAGCCGGTTTGTCTCAAAACCAGGAGATGTGCATTGGAAAGCTCTAGAGAGAGTTTTGCGTTATTTGAAAGGCACTGCAAATTATGGAATTCACTACACTGGGCATCCAAAGGTGCTTGAAGGGTATAGTAACTCAAACTGGATCTCAGATGTTGATGAGATAAAGGCCACGAGCGGTTATGTATTCACTCATGGAGGTGGCGCTGTTTCTTGGAAGTCTTGCAAGCAGACCATCTAACGAGGTCAACAATGGAAGTAGAACTCACAACACTAGATACATGTACGGTTGAAGCGGATTGGCTTCGTCTGCTCTTGAATGACTTACCGGTAGTTGAGAAACCTGTATCGGGTATCCGGATGAACTGTGACAATCAAACTGTGATCACTAAAGTGAGCAACTCAAAGGATAACATGAAGTCATCAAGACACGTTCAGAGAAGGTTAGTCTGTCAGAAAAATGAAAAACTCCAGAGTTATTGCATTGGATCATATCCAAACGTCTAAAAATCTGGCAGATCCTTTTACTAAGGGTCTATCACGTAATGTGATAGATAATGCATCGAGGGAGATGGGAATGAGACCCACAATATGAGTTGTTCACAGTGGTAATCTATTCTTTATGATCGGAGATCCCGTGAATTAGATGTGGAAGACAAGCTGTTAGTCAACTGAGAGGAGAGTATCCATACTGTTAAAATACCACTCCATGAAGATGCAATACTCTCCTAATCTGCATGGCAGGTTGATTTATATCTTAATGTGTTCTAAGTGGCTTTTTGAAGCAGAGATGTTGTCCTGCAGAACATCTTTTGAAGAACGCACCTATATGAGTCTGATTGTTAAACGTCGCAATCTATGAGAGTAGGGTTCTCTCTAGTAAACTAATGAAAGGTCATGGAGTATGACGCATAAGCTCCACCCGCGGGGAAGACCCACGGTAGCCACGTATCGGTCAAGGCTTTATGTGAAGCTAGATTTGCAGAAAACTTGCAGTTCAAGGCCCAGTCCACTGTTCAAGTTGCTTACTAGTGTAGCATAGGGTTCTAGGTGGAAGTTCAACTTAACAGTCTCCACTGCTGTACCAGTATATAAAACAGTGTTTTGGAACCAAAGGCAAATTTTTTGTGCCTCTGGGATCTGGTGGGGGATTGCTGGAATTTTTGTCTATTTGGGCCTAGCCCAATAGCAATTTTAGAAATTCCTAATAAATCCTAGAGGCCCATGCAGCCCATTCGTGCAAGGCAAGAGGTGGAACTAAAGTTTAGTCCCACCTTGCTAGTTTAGAGGGAGTTGGACCTCTTTATAAGGGAGGCTCCTTCCCCACTTGTATGAGCATGAGAACAAGAGGGACATCCACGTGCGCTCCTCCTCCGCCGCCTGCCTCACCACGCCTCGTCACGATGCGCCGCGCCGCGGGTTGCGGGAATGAGCCGAGCCGATGTCTAAATTTTTGCCACGCACTACGGGTATACGAAAGGTCACTCGAAAGCTGAAACATTTTTTTTCTGTGCCTGGACACTGAATCCGAATGGTGCGCCCCTTCGGCTGCTGCCTGTTCGTTTCGTCTCCCGCATTCCCTTCAGCTCTCGGCGCAGCCTCTCGCCTCCTTCTCTTGCGCCTATAAAAGGGAGGTCGCTCCTCTCAGAGAGACGCACCAGAACTGCTCCTTCCCTCGCCATCGGTTCCATCTCTGAGCTGCTGCTGTCTTCCTCATCCCGACTTGCGGCGTGCACCGCACGTCGGGACAGTAGGCTTTCGCGACCGCACCTTTTGAGTCTTGTACGAGAGAAGGGTGATAAGGTTTTTGGGGAGTGCTCAGTGCGACTACTGGCTGCTTCATCACAGACGATCCGGTCGCCGACGACTACTTCCCCGCCGACGACGACTTCTTCCCTGACGTCCATGACCTCCTCGATGACATGGCAGGCGAGGACAGCAACCCAAGTCCAGCGCTTCTGCTGCTGCTGTGCCGTACGTGTTCTTCTCCTTTCTGTTAGAAGTCCTGCTACAGTTCTTGGCTCTAGATTTTGCCCTACGTATGTTAGGTTCTGTTTCGTATAAGCAACTTCATCTAGTGTCTGTTCTAGATGTGTTTAGCTCAAGTTCATATATGCAGACGATGTTTACCTTCTATCTCTCAGACTGCATGACTTGCTTTATATTTGCTATTTTAGTCATGCTTTATCTAGTATTTTTGTTAATAAAATCATTCGGTAAATTGCTCATATTTCCAACAATCCAAAAACCTTATTATAGGCAATTTACCCTGAGTGATTTTGCTGCTTCCATGAGACCTCCTATGTTTGAGGGTATTCACTATAAGAGGTGGCGTGTGAGAGCAGTCTTATGGTTTCAAACCATGAGTTTCTATGACGCCACTCTTGGCAAACCTGAAGGAGAGCAAGATGCCCAACAGGCACAAGATTTCCAGAAAATGGATACCTTGTTTAAGGCTGCTCTTTTGAGTGTTCTTGGTGAGAACATAGTTGATGCTTATGCGTCAATTGACAATGAAAAGATATGTGGGACACACTCGAGGCCAAGTTTGGGGTCTCGGATGCCGGCACTGAGCTGTACATCATGGAATAATTCTATGATTACAGGATGACTGAAGAGCGCTCCATGGTTGAGCAGGCTCATGAGATACAGTCTTTTGCTAGAGAACTTGAGAACTTCAATTGTATCTTACCGGACAAGTTTGTTGCCGGGGGTATCATCACTAAGCTTCCTCCTTCATGGAGGAACTTTGCTACCTTACTGAAGCATAAGAGACAGGAGTTTTCCGTCCCGGATCTCATTGGTACTCTTATGTGGAAGAAAAGGCGAGAGCAAAGGACACACGTGCCCGAGGTATTGAGGGAGGATCTAGTGCCAATCTGGTACAGAAGAAGAACTTTCAGTCCCACAAGTTCAAGAACAAGGGCAAGTTTGATGGTAAAGCAAAGTTCGATGGGAAGAACAAGGCTGTGCAGCACATGAACTTCAAGAAGAAGAATGACAAGAAGAAAGGTGCTTGTCATGTGTTTGGAGATCCTGATCATTGGGCTCCTAGTTGTCCTAATCGCTATGACAAGCGTCATCCTGGGAAAGGCGGCAAGACCGCTAATGTTGTCATCGGACACATTGACATGAAAGATGCTGGGTATGGTATATTTCCCACTATTCTTTCAGTATGTCATTCTCCTGGTTGGTTGATTGACATGGGTGCTAATGTGCATGTATGCGGTGATATTTCCATGTTTTCATCTTATCAGACCGCAGGGACTTCAACCGTGCTGATGGGCAACAGTTCAAGTGCTTCTGTTCGTGGTGTTGGCATGGTTGATCTGAAGTTTACTTCAGGGAAGATCGTGCGGCTGAAGAACATGCATTATGTCCCCTCCGTCAATAAAAATCTTGTTAGCGGATCTCTTCTGTGTAGAGATGGCTATAAGCTTGTCTTTGAGTCGAATAAATTTGTAATATCCAAGTATGGGACCTTTGTTGGTAAAGGCTATGAGTCAGGAGGCCTGTTTCGTTTATCCTTATCAGACGTTTGCAATAAAGTTGTTAATCATATTTGCAACAATAGTGAATCAAATGTGTGGCATTCACGTCTTTGTCATGTTAACTTTGGTTGCATGTCGCGACTAGCGAAGTTGAACTTAATCCCTGGTTTCACCACTGTCAAGGATCTAAGTGTCAAGTGTGTGTGCAAGCTAAGCAACCTCGTAAGTCTCACGTGACTGCGGAGACGAGAAATCTTGCACCACTAGAACTTATACATTCAGATCTATGTGAAATGAATGGTGTTTTGACAAAAGGTGGAAAGAAATATTGCATGACGTTAATTAATGACTCCACTAGATACTGCCATGTGTATCTTCTGAAATGTAAGGATGAGGCTTTGAACTTTTTCAAGATCTATAAAGCTGAAGTGGAAAACCAACTTGATCGAAAAATCAAGAGGCTTAGGTCTGACTGTGGTGGAGAGTATTTTTCCAATGAATTTGATGCTTTTTGTGCAGAACATGGTATAATCCATGAGAGGACGCCTCCCTACTCACCTCAGTCAAATGGGGTGGCCGAAAGAAAGAACCGTACTCTAACTGATTTGGTTAACGCCACATCGGGTCTCTCCAAGGCATGGTGGGGGGAGGCGATATTGACAGCATGTCATGTCCTAAATCGAGTCCCCACAAAGAACAAAGAGATAACTCCATTCGAGGAATGGGAGAAGAAAAGGTTAAAACTCTCTTATCTGCGAACATGGGGTTGCTTGGCGAAAGTCAATGTTCCAATTCCAAAGAAGCGGAAGCTTGGACCAAAGACTGTGGATTGTGTTTTCCTGGGATATGCTTTTCACAGCATTGGCTATAGATTCTTGGTTGTAAAATCTGAGGTATCTGACATGCATGTCGGTACGATCATGGAGTCGAATGATGCGACTTTCTTTGAAGATATCATTCCCATGAAGGATATGGCTACCTCATCTAATTAGGAGATGCCTAGTTCATCGAATCAGGAACCAGTTACAATTACTGAACCTGCCATTTCGATGGAACACTTTGAAAGTCCTGCGGAGGAGAACAATGAAGTTCCTACTAGGAGCAAGAGACAGAGGACAGCAAAGTCCTTTGGTGATGATTTTCTTGTGTATCTCATAGATGACACTCCCAGTTCTATTTCGGATGCCTATGCATCGGAAGATGCTGACTACTGGAAGGAAGCGATTCGTAGCGAGATGGATTCCATCTTGGCGAATGAAACTTGGGAGATAACTGATCGTCCTTATGGGTGCAAACCTATAGGATGCAAATGGGTATTCAAGAAGAAACTTAGGCCTGATGGTACTAATGAAAAGTACAAGGCTCGGCTCGTGGCAAAGGGTTATAACCAAAAGGAAGGTGAAGATTTCTTTGATACTTACTCACCTGTGGCTCGACTGACCACTATTCGAGGTCTACTTTCACTAGCTGCCTCACATGGTCTTCTCGTTCATCAAATGGATGTTAAGACTGCTTTCCTAAATGGAGATTTGGATGAGGAAATTTATATGGAACAACCAGAGGGGTTTGTAATAGATGGCCAGGAAGGGAAAGTGTGCAAGTTGCTGAAGTCTTTGTATGGACTCAAGCAAGCACCCAAACAGTGGCATGAGAAGTTCGAAAGAACTTTAATAGCTGCAGGCTTTGTTGTGAACGAAGCTGACAAATGTGTGTACTATCGCCATGGTGGGGGCAAGGGAGTTATGCTTTGCTTGTATGTTGATGACATACTGATTTTCGGAACAAATCTGAATGTTCTTAAGGAGGTCAAGGATTTCCTATCTTGCTGTTTTGAGATGAAGGATTTAGGAGTGGCTGATGTCATTCTGAACATCAAGTTGTTGAGAGATGATGATGGTGGGATTACATTGCTTCAATCTCACTATGTGGAAAAGATCTTGAGCCGCTTTGGCTACAGTGACTGCAAGCCCTCTCCAAGACCATATGATGCTAGTGTGTTGCTTCGAAAGAATCGAAGAATCACTAGAGACCAATTGAAATATTCACAGATTATTGGCTCGCTTATGTACTTAGCCAGTGCTACGAGACCTGACATCTCTTTTGCTATTAGCTAACTAAGCCGGTTTGTCTCAAAACCAGGAGATGTGCATTGGAAAGCTCTAGAGAGAGTTTTGCGTTATTTAAAAGGCACTGCAAATTATGGAATTCACTACACTTGGCATCCAAAGGTGCTTGAAGGGTATAGTGACTCAAACTGGATCTCAGATGCTGATGAGATAAAGGCCACGAGCGGTTATGTATTCACTCATGGAGGTGGCGCTGTTTCTTGGAAGTCTTGCAAGCAGACCATCTTAATGAGGTCAACAATGGAAGCAGAACTCACAACACTAGATACAGGTACGGTCGAAGCAGATTGGCTTCGTCGGCTCTTGAATGACTTACCGGTAGTTGAGAAACCTGTACCGGGTATCCGGATGAACTGTGACAATCAAACTGTGATCACTAAAGTGAGCAACTCAAAGGATAACATGAAGTCATCAAGACACGTTCAGAGAAGGTTAAAGTCTGTCAGAAAAATGAAAAACTCCAGAGTTATTGCATTGGATTATATCCAAACGTCTAAAAATCTGGCAGATCCTTTTACTAAGGGTCTATCACGTAATGTGATAGATAATGCATCGAGGGAGATGGGAATGAGACCCACAATATGAGTTGTTCATAGTGGTAACCTATTCTTTATGATCGGAGATCCCGTGAATTAGATGTGGAAGACAAGTTGTTGGTCAACTGAGAGGAGAGTATCCATACTGTTAAAATACCACTCCATGAAGATGCAATACTCTCCTAATCTGCATGGCAGGTTGATTTATATCTTAATGTGTTCTAAGTGGCTTTTTGAAGCAGAGATGTTGTCCTGCAGAACATCTTTTGAAGAACGCACCTATATGAGTCTGATTGTTAAACGTCGCAATCTATGAGAGTAGGGTTCTCTCTAGTAAACTAATGAAAGGTCACGGAGTATGACGCATAAGCTCCACCCACGGGGAAGACCCACGGTAGCCACGTATCGGTCAAGGCCTTATGTGAAGCTAGATTTGCAGAAAACTTGCAGTTCAAGGCCCAGTCCACTGTTCAAGTTGCTTACTAGTGTAGCATAGGGTTCTAGGTGGAAGTTCAACTTAACAGTCTCCACTGCTGTACCAGTATATAAAACAGTGTTTTGGAACCAAAGGCAAATTTTGTGTGCCTCTGGGATCTGGTGGGGGATTGCTGGAATTTTTGTCTATTTGGGCCTAGCCCAATAGCAATTTTAGAAATTCCTAATAAATCCTAGAGGCCCACGCAGCCCATTCGTGCAAGGCAAGAGGTGGAACTAAAGTTTAGTCCCACCTTGCTAGTTTAGAGGGAGTTGGACCTCTTTATAAGGGAGGCTCCTTCCCCACTTGTATGAGCATGAGAACAAGAGGGACATCCACGCGTGCTCCTCCTCCGCCGCCCGCCTCACCACGCCTCATCACGATGCGCCGCGCCGCGGGTTGCGGGAATGAGCCGAGCCGATGTCTAAATTTTTGCCACGCACTACGGGTATACGAAAGGTCACTCGGAAGCTGAAACATTTTTTTTCTGTGCCTGGACACTGAATCCGAACGGCGCGCCCCTTCGGCTGCTGCCTGTTCGTTTCGTCTCCCGCATTCCCTTCAGCTCCCGGCGCAGCCTCTCGCCTCCTTCTCTTGCGCCTATAAAAGGGAGGTCGCTCCTCTCAGAGAGACGCACCAGAACTGCTCCTTCCCTCGCCATCGGTTCCATCTCTGAGCTGCTGCTGTCTTCCTCATCCCGACTTGTGGCGTGCACCGCACGTCGGGACAGTAGGCTTTCGCGACCGCCCCTTTTGAGTCCTGTACGGGAGAAGGGTGATAAGGTTTTTGGGGAGCGCTTAGTGCGACTACTGGCTGCTTCATCACAGACGATCCGGTCGCCGACGACTACTTCCCCGACGACGACTTCTTCCCTGACGTCCATGACCTCCTCGATGACATGGCAGGCGAGGACACCAACCCCAAGTCCAGCGCTTCTGCTGCTGCTGTGCCGTACGTGTTCTTCTCCTTTCTGTTAGAAGTCCTGCTATAGTTCTTGGCTCTAGTTTCTGCCCTACGTATGTTAGGTTCTGTTTCGTATAAGCAACTTCATCTAGTGTCTGTTCTAGCTGTGTTTAGCTCAAGTTCATATATGCAGACGATGTTTACCTTCTCTCTGTCAGACTACATGACTTGCTTTATATTTGCTATTTTAGTCATGCTTTATCTAGTATTTTTGTTAATAAAATCATTCGGTAAATTGCTCATATTTCCAACAATCCAAAAACCTTATTATAGGCAATTTACCCCGAGTGATTTTGCTGCTTCCATGAGACCTCCTATGTTTGAGGGTATCCACTATAAGAAGTGGCGTGTGAGAGCAGTCTTATGGTTTCAAACCATGAGTTTCTATGATGCCACTCTTGGCAAACCTGAAGGAGAGCAAGATGCCCAACAGGCACAAGCTTTCCAGAAAATGGATACCTTGTTTAAGGCTGCTCTTTTGAGTGTTCTTGGTGAGAACATAGTTGATGCTTATGCTTCAATTGACAATGAAAAGATATGTGGGACACACTCGAGGCCAAGTTTGGGGTCTCGGATGCCGGCACTGAGCTGTACATCATGGAATAATTCTATGATTACAGGATGACTGAAGAGCGCTCCGTGGTTGAGCAGGCTCATGAGATACAGTCTTTTGCTAGAGAACTTGAGCACTTCAATTGTATCTTACCGGACAAGTTTGTTGCCGGGGGTATCATCACTAAGCTTCCTCCTTCATGGAGGAACTTTGCTACCTTACTGAAGCATAAGAGACAGGAGTTTTCCATCCCGGATCTCATTGGTACTCTTATGTGGAAGAAAAGGCGAGAGCAAAGGACACACGTGCTCGAGGTATTGAGGGAGGATCTAGTGCCAATCTGGTACAGAAGAAGAACTTCCAGTCCCACAAGTTCAAGAACAAGGGCAAGTTTGATGGTAAAGCAAAGTTCGATGGGAAGAACAAGGCTGTGCAGCACATGAACTTCAAGAAGAAGAATGACAATAAGAAAGGTGCTTGTCATGTGTTTGGAGATCCTGATCATTGGGCTCCTAGTTGTCCTAATCGCTATGACAAGCGTCATCCTGGGAAAGGCGGCAAGACCGCTAATGTTGTCATCGGAGACATTGACATGAAAGATGCTGGGTATGGTATATTTCCCACTATTCTTTCAGTATGTCATTCTCCTGGTTGGTTGATTGACATGGGTGCTAATGTGCATGTATGCGGTGATATTTCCATGTTTTCATCTTATCAGACCGCAGGGACTTCAACCGTGCTGATGGGCAACAGTTCAAGTGCTTCTGTTCGTGGTGTTGGCATGGTTGATCTGAAGTTTACTTCAGGGAAGATCGTGCGGCTGAAGAACGTGCATTATGTCCCCTCCGTCAATAAAAATCTTGTTAGCGGATCTCTTCTGTGTAGAGATGGCTATAAGCTTGTCTTTGAGTCGAATAAATTTGTAATATCCAAGTATGGGACCTTTGTTGGTAAAGGCTATGAGTCAGGAGGCCTGTTTCGTTTATCCTTATCAGACGTTTGCAATAAAGTTGTTAATCATATTTGCAACAATAGTGAATCAAATGTGTGGCATTCACGTCTTTGTCATGTTAACTTTGGTTGCATGTCGCGACTAGCGAAGTTGAACTTAATCCCTAGTTTCACCACTGTCAAGGATCTAAGTGTCAAGTGTGTGTGCAAGCTAAGCAACCTCGTAAGTCTCACGTGACTACGGAGACGAGAAATCTTGCACCACTAGAACTTATACATTCAGATCTATGTGAAATGAATGGTGTTTTGACAAAAGGTGGAAAGAAATATTGCATGACGTTAATTAATGACTCCACTAGATACTGCCATGTGTATCTTCTGAAATGTAAGGATGAGGCTTTGAACTTTTTCAAGATCTATAAAGCTGAAGTGGAAAACCAACTTGATCGAAAAATCAAGAGGCTTAGGTCTGACCGTGGTGGAGAGTATTTTTCCAATGAATTTGATGCTTTTTGTGCAGAACATGGTATAATCCATGAGGGGACGCCTCCCTACTCACCTCAGTCAAATGGGGTGGCCGAAAGAAAGAACCGTACTCTAACTGATTTGGTTAACGCCACATCGGGTCTCTCCAAGGCATGGTGGGGGGAGGCGATATTGACAGCATGTCATGTCCTAAATCGAGTCCCCACAAAGAACAAAGAGATAACTCCATTCGAGGAATGGGAGAAGAAAAGGTTAAAACTCTCTTATCTGCGAACATGCGGTTGCTTGGCGAAAGTCAATGTTCCAATTCCAAAGAAGCGGAAGCTTGGACCAAAGACTGTGGATTGTGTTTTCCTGGGATATGCTTTTCACAGCATTGGCTATAGATTCTTGGTTGTAAAATCTGAGGTATCTGACATGCATGTCGGTACGATCATGGAGTCGAATGATGCGACTTTCTTTGAAGATATCATTCCCATGAAGGATATGGCTACCTCATCTAATTAGGAGATGCCTAGTTCATCGAATCAGGAACCAGTTACAATTACTGAACCTGCCATTTCGATGGAACACTTTGAAAGTCCTGCGGAGGAGAACAATGAAGTTCCTACTAGGAGCAAGAGACAGAGGACAGCAAAGTCCTTTGGTGATGATTTTCTTGTGTATCTCATAGATGACACTCCCAGTTCTATTTCGGATGCCTATGCATCGGAAGATGCTGACTACTGGAAGGAAGCGATTCGTAGCGAGATGGATTCCATCTTGGCGAATGAAACTTGGGAGATAACTGATCGTCCTTATGGGTGCAAACCTATAGGATGCAAATGGGTATTCAAGAAGAAACTTAGGCCTGATGGTACTAATGAAAAGTACAAGGCTCGGCTCGTGGCAAAGGGTTATAACCAAAAGGAAGGTGAAGACTTCTTTGATACTTACTCACCTGTGGCTCGACTGACCACTATTCGAGGTCTACTTTCACTAGCTGCCTCACATGGTCTTCTCGTTCATCAAATGGATGTTAAGACTGCTTTCCTAAATGGAGATTTGGATGAGGAAATTTATATGGAACAACCAGAGGGGTTTGTAATAGATGGCCAGGAAGGGAAAGTGTGCAAGTTGCTGAAGTCTTTGTATGGACTCAAGCAAGCACCCAAACAGTGGCATGAGAAGTTCGAAAGAACTTTAATAGCTGCAGGCTTTGTTGTGAACGAAGCTGACAAATGTGTGTACTATCGCCATGGTGGGGGCAAGGGAGTTATGCTTTGCTTGTATGTTGATGACATACTGATTTTCGGAACAGATCTGAATGTTCTTAAGGAGGTCAAGGATTTCCTATCTTGCTGTTTTGAGATGAAGGATTTAGGAGTGGCTGATGTCATTCTGAACATCAAGTTTTTGAGAGATGATGATTGTGGGATTACATTGCTTCAATCTCACTATGTGGAAAAGATCTTGAGCCGCTTTGGCTACAGTGACTGCAAGCCCTCTCCAACACCATATGATGCTAGTGTGTTGCTTCGAAAGAATCGAAGAATCACTAGAGACCAATTGAAATATTCACAGATTATTGGCTCGCTTATGTACTTAGCCAGTGCTACGAGACCTGACATCTCTTTTGCTGTTAGCTAACTAAGCCGGTTTGTCTCAAAACCAGGAGATGTGCATTGGAAAGCTCTAGAGAGAGTTTTGCGTTATTTAAAAGGCACTGCAAATTATGGAATTCACTACACTTGGCATCCAAAGGTGCTTGAAGGGTATAGTGACTCAAACTGGATCTCAGATGCTGATGAGATAAAGGCCACGAGCGGTTATGTATTCACTCATGGAGGTGGCGCTGTTTCTTGGAAGTCTTGCAAGCAGACCATCTTAACGAGGTCAACAATGGAAGCAGAACTCACAACACTAGATACAGGTACGGTCGAAGCAGATTGGCTTCGTCGGCTCTTGAATGACTTACCGGTAGTTGAGAAACCTATACCGGGTATCCGGATGAACTGTGACAATCAAACTGTGATCACTAAAGTGAGCAACTCAAAGGATAACATGAAGTCATCAAGACACGTTCAGAGAAGGTTAAAGTCTGTCAGAAAAATGAAAAACTCCAGAGTTATTGCATTGGATTCTATCCAAACGTCTAAAAATCTGGCAGATCCTTTTACTAACGGTCTATCACGTAATGTGATAGATAATGCATCGAGGGAGATGGGAATGAGACCCACAATATGAGTTGTTCATAGTGGTAACCTATTCTTTATGATCGGAGATCCCGTGAATTAGATGTGGAAGACAAGTTGTTGGTCAACTGAGAGGAGAGTATCCATACTGTTAAAATACCACTCCATGAAGATGCAATACTCTCCTAATCTGCATGGCAGGTTGATTTATATCTTAATGTGTTCTAAGTGGCTTTTTGAAGCAGAGATGTTGTCCTGCAGAACATCTTTTGAAGAACGCACCTATATGAGTCTGATTGTTAAACGTCGCAATCTATGAGAGTAGGGTTCTCTCTAGTAAACTAATGAAAGGTCACGGAGTATGACGCATAAGCTCCACCCACGGGGAAGACCCACGGTAGCCACGTATCGGTCAAGGCCTTATGTGAAGCTAGATTTGCAGAAAACTTGCAGTTCAAGGCCCAGTCCACTGTTCAAGTTGCTTACTAGTGTAGCATAGGGTTCTAGGTGGAAGTTCAACTTAACAGTCTCCACTGCTGTACCAGTATATAAAACAGTGTTTTGGAACCAAAGGCAAATTTTGTGTGCCTCTGGGATCTGGTGGGGGATTGCTGGAATTTTTGTCTATTTGGGCCTAGCCCAATAGCAATTTTAGAAATTCCTAATAAATCCTAGAGGCCCACGCAGCCCATTCGTGCAAGGCAAGAGGTGGAACTAAAGTTTAGTCCCACCTTGCTAGTTTAGAGGGAGTTGGACCTCTTTATAAGGGAGGCTCCTTCCCCACTTGTATGAGCATGAGAACAAGAGGGACATCCACGCGTGCTCCTCCTCCGCCGCCCGCCTCACCACGCCTCATCACGATGCGCCGCGCCGCGGGTTGCGGGAATGAGCCGAGCCGATGTCTAAATTTTTGCCACGCACTACGGGTATACGAAAGGTCACTCGGAAGCTGAAACATTTTTTTTCTGTGCCTGGACACTGAATCCGAACGGCGCGCCCCTTCGGCTGCTGCCTGTTTGTTTCGTCTCCCGCATTCCCTTCAGCTCCCGGCGCAGCCTCTCGCCTCCTTCTCTTGCGCCTATAAAAGGGAGGTCGCTCCTCTCAGAGAGACGCACCAGAACTGCTCCTTCCCTCGCCATCGGTTCCATCTCTGAGCTGCTGCTGTCTTCCTCATCCCGACTTGTGGCGTGCACCGCACGTCGGGACAGTAGGCTTTCGCGACCGCACCTTTTGAGTCCTGTACGGGAGAAGGGTGATAAGGTTTTTGGGGAGCACTTAGTGCGACTACTGGCTGCTTCATCACAGACGATCCGGTCGCCAACGACTACTTCCCCGACGACGACTTCTTCCCTGACGTCCATGACCTCCTCGATGACATGGCAGGCAAGGACACCAACCCCAAGTCCAGCGCTTCTGCTGCTGCTGTGCCGTACGTGTTCTTCTCCTTTCTGTTAGAAGTCCTGCTATAGTTCTTGGCTCTAGTTTCTGCCCTACGTATGTTAGGTTCTGTTTCGTATAAGCAACTTCATCTAGTGTCTGTTCTAGCTGTGTTTAGCTCAAGTTCATATATGCAGACGATGTTTACCTTCTCTCTGTCAGACTGCATGACTTGCTTTATATTTGCTATTTTAGTCATGCTTTATCTAGTATTTTTGTTAATAAAATCATTCGGTAAATTGCTCATATTTCCAACAATCCAAAAACCTTATTATAGGCAATTTACCCCGAGTGATTTTGCTGCTTCCATGAGACCTCCTATGTTTGAGGGTATCCACTATAAGAAGTGGCGTGTGAGAGCAGTCTTATGGTTTCAAACCATGAGTTTCTATGATGCCACTCTTGGCAAACCCGAAGGAGAGCAAGATGCCCAACAGGCACAAGCTTTCCAGAAAATGGATACCTTGTTTAAGGCTGCTCTTTTGAGTGTTCTTGGTGAGAACATAGTTGATGCTTATGCGTCAATTGACAATGAAAAGATATGTGGGACACACTCGAGGCCAAGTTTGGGGTCTCGGATGCCGGCACTGAGCTGTACATCATGGAATAATTCTATGATTACAGGATGACTGAAGAGCGCTCCGTGGTTGAGCAGGCTCATGAGATACAGTCTTTTGCTAGAGAACTTGAGCACTTCAATTGTATCTTACCGGACAAGTTTGTTGCCGGGGGTATCATCACTAAGCTTCCTCCTTCATGGAGGAACTTTGCTACCTCACTGAAGCATAAGAGACAGGAGTTTTCCATCCCGGATCTCATTGGTACTCTTATGTGGAAGAAAAGGCGAGAGCAAAGGACACATGTGCTCGAGGTATTGAGGGAGGATCTAGTGCCAATCTGGTACAGAAGAAGAACTTCCAGTCCCACAAGTTCAAGAACAAGGGCAAGTTTGATGGTAAAGCAAAGTTCGATGGGAAGAACAAGGCTGTGCAGCACATGAACTTCAAGAAGAAGAATGACAATAAGAAAGGTGCTTGTCATGTGTTTGGAGATCCTGATCATTGGGCTCCTAGTTGTCCTAATCGCTATGACAAGCGTCATCCTGGGAAAGGCGGCAAGACCGCTAATGTTGTCATCGGAGACATTGACATGAAAGATGTTGGGTATGGTATATTTCCCACTATTCTTTCAGTATGTCATTCTCCTGGTTGGTTGATTGACATGGGTGCTAATGTGCATGTATACGGTGATATTTCCATGTTTTCATCTTATCAGACCGCAGGGACTTCAACCGTGCTGATGGGCAACAGTTCAAGTGCTTCTGTTCGTGGTGTTGGCATGGTTGATCTGAAGTTTACTTCAGGGAAGATCGTGCGGCTGAAGAACGTGCATTATGTCCCCTCCGTCAATAAAAATCTTGTTAGCGGATCTCTTCTGTGTAGAGATGGCTATAAGCTTGTCTTTGAGTCGAATAAATTTGTAATATCCAAGTATGGGACCTTTGTTGGTAAAGGCTATGAGTCAGGAGGCCTGTTTCGTTTATCCTTATCAGACATTTGCAATAAAGTTGTTAATCATATTTGCAACAATAGTGAATCAAATGTGTGGCATTCACGTCTTTGTCATGTTAACTTTGGTTGCATGTCGCGACTAGCGAAGTTGAACTTAATCCCTAGTTTCACCACTGTCAAGGATCTAAGTGTCAAGTGTGTGTGCAAGCTAAGCAACCTCGTAAGTCTCACGTGACTGCGGAGACGAGAAATCTTGCACCACTAGAACTTATACATTCAGATCTATGTGAAATGAATGGTGTTTTGACAAAAGGTGGAAAGAAATATTTCATGACGTTAATTGACGACTCCACTAGATACTGCCATGTGTATCTTCTGAAATCTAAGGATGAGGCTTTGAACTTTTTCAAGATCTATAAAGCTGAAGTGGAAAACCAACTTGATCGAAAAATCAAGAGGCTTAGGTCTGACCGTGGTGGAGAGTATTTTTCCAATGAATTTGATGCTTTTTGTGCGGAACATGGTATAATCCATGAGAGGACGCCTCCCTACTCACCTCAGTCAAATGGGGTGGCCGAAAGAAAGAACCGTACTCTAACTGATTTCGTTAACGCCATGTTATGCACATCGGGTCTCTCCAAGGCATGGTGGGGGGAGACGATATTGACAGCATGTCATGTCCTAAATCGAGTTCCCACAAAGAACAAAGAGATAACTCCATTCGAGGAATGGGAGAAGAAAAGGTTAAGACTCTCTTATCTGCGAACATGGGGTTGCTTGGCGAAAGTCAATGTTCCAATTCCAAAGAAGCGGAAGCTTGGACCAAAGACTGTGGATTGTGTTTTCCTGGGATATGCTTTTCATAGCATTGGCTATATATTCTTGGTTGTAAAATCTGAGGTATCTGACATGCATGTCAGTACGATCATGGAGTCGAATGATGCGACTTTCTTTGAAGATATCTTTCCCATGAAGGATATGGCTACCTCATCTAATCAGGAGATGCCTAGTTCATCGAATCAGGAACCAGTTACAATTACTGAACCTGCCATTTCGATGGAACACTTTGAAAGGCCTGTGGAGGAGAACAATGAAGTTCCTACTAGGAGTAAGAGACAGAGGACAGCAAAGTCCTTGGGTGATGATTTTCTTGTGTATCTCATAGATGACACTCCCAGTTCTATTTTGGAGGCCTATGCATCGGAAGATGCTGACTACTGGAAGGAAGCGGTTCGTAGCGAGATGGATTCCATCTTGGCGGATGAAACTTGGGAGATAACTGATCGTCCTTATGGTGCAAACCTATAGGATGCAAATGGGTATTCAAGAAGAAACTTAGGCCTGATGGTACTATTGAAAAGTACAAGGCTCAGCTCGTGGCAAAGGGTTATACCTAAAAGGAAGGTGAAGACTTCTTTGATACTTACTCACCTGTGGCTCGACTGACCACTATTCGAGTTAAACTTTCACTAGCTGCCTCACATGGTCTTCTCGTTCATCAAATGGATGTTAAGACTGCTTTCCTAAATGGAGAGTTGGATGAGGAAATTTATATGGAACAACCAGATGGGTTTGTAATAGATGGTTAGGAAGGGAAAGTGTGCAAGTTGCTGAAGTCTTTGTATGGACTCAAGCAAGCACCCAAACAGTGGCATGAGAAGTTCGAAAGAACTTTAACAGCTGCAGGCTTTGTTGTGAACGAAGCTAACAAATGTGTGTACTATCGCCATGGTGGGGGCGAGGGAGTTATGCTTTGCTTGTATGTTGATGACATACTGATTTTCGGAACAAATCTAAATGTTCTTAAGGAGGTCAAGGATTTCCTATCTCGCTGTTTTGAGAAGAAGGATTTAGGAGTGGCTGACGTCATTCTGAACATCAAGTTGTTGAGAGATGATGATGGTGGGATTACATTGCTTCCGTCTCACTATGGGGAAAAGATCTTGAGTCGCTTTGGCTACAGTGACTGCAAGCCCTCTCCAAGACCATATGATGCTAGTGTGTTGCTTCGAAAGAATCGAAGAATTGCTAGAGACCAATTGGAATATTCACACATTATTGGCTCGCTTATGTACTTAGCCAGTGCTACGAGACCTGACATCTCTTTTGCTGTTAGCTAACTGAGCCGGTTTGTCTCAAAACCAGGAGATGTGCATTGGAAAGCTCTAGAGAGAGTTTTGCGTTATTTGAAAGCACTGCAAATTATGGAATTCACTACACTAGGCATCCAAAGGTGCTTGAAGGGTATATTGACTCAGACTGGATCTCAGATGTTGATGAGATAAAGGCCACGAGCGGTTATGTATTCACTCATGGAGGTGGCGCTGTTTCTTGGAAGTCTTGCAAGCAGACCATTTTAACGAGGTCAACAATGGAAGCAGAACTCACAGCACTAGATACAACTACGGTCGAAGCAGATTGGCTTCGTCGGCTCTTGAATGACTTACCGGTAGTTGAGAAACCTGTACCGGGTATCCGGATGAACTGTGACAATCAAACTGTGATCACTAAAGTGAGCAGCTCAAAGGATAACATGAAGTCATCAAGACACGTTCAGAGAAGGTTAAAGTCTGTCAGAAAAATGAAAAACTCGAGAGTTATTGCATTGGATTATATCCAAACGTCTAAAAATCTGGCAGATCCTTTTACTAAGGGTCTATCACGTAATGTGATAGATAATGCATCGATGGAGATGGGAATGAGACCCACAATATGAGGTGTCCACAGTGGTAACCCATTCTTTGTGATCGGAGATCCCGTGAATTAGATGTGGAAGACAAGCTGTTGGTCAACTGAGAGGAGAGTATCACTACTAGGGAAAATGCTATACACAGAGGTATAGCAGTAGCGTTGGTCAAAACTCGGCGCTAGCGCTACTTAGTAGTAGCGCTTGTTGCAAAACCACGCTACAATCATTATTTTAGTAGTAGCGCTTCTCCACAAAAAAGCGCTACTACTAAAATTCTCTCACTGGTGCCGGTAGGCTAGGAATAGTAGCAGCGCTTCTCCCAGAAGCACGCTACTGTTAAAAACATTGTAGCAGCGCGTTTCTTCTTTACAGCGCTACTGCTATGTAAAGGAAAATAAATAGAAAATTAAGTAGAAAAGTAAATGAAAATGAAAGAAATAGAAAAAGGAGAAATGAAAAAAAGAAAATGTAAAGAAAACAAAATAAAAAGAGAAAGAAAACAGAAAGGGTTAGCTGTAGCGCATTTCTCTGGAACACGCTATAGCTATCTTAGCTATAGCGCGTTTCGTCAAAACGCGCTGCTGCTAGTTTGACTCAAATCCCGGCGGCCCTGGCTCAAAATTTTGCTAAGTCCTTTCCCCCCTCTCTACTCCCCCCTGTCCCCCAACTGCTTCATCGCCGCCGTTGCCCTGCCGCGCGCCTTCGACCACACCGCCACCGCCGGAGGCCGCCTTCGACCACACCGCCGCCGCCCGCCGCCTTTGACCACACTGCCGCCGCCCGAGGCCGCCGCCCGAGGCCGCCCCCTCGACCTCACAGCCGCCACCCGAGGCTGTCACCGTCGACCTCACTGTCGCCTCCCTCGAGCTCGCCGCCGCCGCCCTTGACCTCACCGCCGCTGCCCGAGCCAGAGCCTGCCCTCAACGCCGACCGTAAGGCTATGCCTCTCCTGTCCCTACCCTCCTATTTCTCTCTGCTAGGGCAATTATATATATATATGTTGATACTGTGTTGATGTTCATATGAACCCTAGGTGTTCATATGAACCCTAGATTTTTTTAGGGCAGTAGGCATTTTATAGCATTTAGGAAAAATGATTTGCAATTTTTTTAGGAAATTAGCTAGGGCAATTTTTATGAAAATTCCTAAACAGTAATTCCATTTAGCTTTAAACTAATAGAGGGTATATAAATAATAGTAGCATTTAGATTTAAATTAACAGAGGGTATAAACAAAAAACACTTAGCTATAAAAAAATATTTTGACTACGGACCTGAATTTGTTCCAAATTTCATTCAAATGAAATTTGAATTATTTGGACTATGGACCTGAATATTTTTGAAGAAATTGGGTGTAGGTACTAAGGTCTTGCTGTGAAAATTCTGGTGAGGTCAAAAGGGTTAGAGAAAATGTAGTTCCTAGACTTTTAGCTTTAGACAAAAAACAAAAGTATTTAGCTATAAATAAAAAATAGTAGCTATGGCATTTAGCTATAAACAAAAAACAGAATTGTTTTTCTTTTCAAAAACTTGGTCAAACAGAACAGTAGCTATATGTCATTGATGTTCATTTGCATATTCCGTTATTGTTGATTATATCTTTTCATTGAAGTGGCCATGTTATATGCAAATTCCTCAATAGTGTTTGCTCATGTTATATCTTTTCATTGAAGTTGTTCGATTGTGCCCAAGTGGCTTTGTTGTTTCCAGGGAATGATGCTGAGTGGCCTATGTTTTGCCGGAATGTTGATTCATTTCTGTTCCGACAAATTTCAGGTTCTCGATTTGTCCACTTTTTAGCAAAGGCCATGCCAAAATTTTCCGTGAATTTCGGCATGACTTGTGCTACAAACTAGGACATATCGAGTGCCGGGATTTTCCGCACCAGGAAGGAGTCAACATTCCTGCAAAACAATAGTCCTTTTTTATGTCATTATTCATTTTATTAGGTCTAGAATTAATTGACTAGATTTAATGATAGGAAACATGGCTAGCAACGATGAAGGACAGGGTTCTGGTGATTGCGACGACGTCTACCTGGTGGCAGATGAATATTTTAGCCTTACCGACGATCAACCGATGTTGTTGCTGGGCCCACCAGTGGCATCGGGGACTGAGACCGACACGCAGACCGGTGCTGAGACTGAGACCGGCGCTGAGATTCAGACCGGCATCGAGAGCGGCGCTGAGACCGGTGCTGTCTCGGGGAGCGGAGCTGGTGTAGAACCGAACGCAAAGAAGCAACGGGTTCCTAACAAACTCAGGACTACTAGACTGGTGGTCACAGAGGTGGACGACGGCAATTTTGAGCCAAAGGCGCCCGAGGAAGCGCGCGCGTGCTACGGCAATCAAATAGGCTGCATCATACGGACAACCGCCACCATCAATGATGAGAAACTATAGAAGATAGAAAATATGAGGAGCTCCCTTCTAAAGAAGTTTCACCAGATATTCTTGTTCCCGGGCCGGAATGAGAAGGATTATGAAGATCCAGACGAGGACCCCGCAATGAAGAAGATAAACAAACACGCCATGACCAAGTTTAGCGACGCGTTGGCCGCCTGGAAAAATTGAGTGAAAGCAAAGATCAACGACGGGGAACCCTACTCCGAGATTGTAAAGGATAATCTGACAATCACGGAAGAGCAGTTTCAAATATTCAAGGAGGCTTGCGAGGCCGAAGCTGCCAAAAAAAGTCTAAGTACATGAAGGGGCTTCAAAAGAGGAACATTGGGAGCCACCACCTCGGAAGCGTGGTTACGGCGGAAAGAGGTCCAAATGGGCCAAGGAGGACGCGGAAGCCGCGAGTCTGGGCATCCCAGACCCCTTGGCGGATTTCACTGTCCCGCAGGAGCGTGACGTCCTGAGGGCTCGGCACCGTTGGGACCCAGTGAAGAAGGTTTATGAGACAACACCGGTCATTACGGAGTTCATGAGACTGCTGGTAATTTTAGTTTCTGATCAATTCGACTGCACACGTTAGTCATATTTGTAAACGATCCTTGTGCCTTTTGCAGAGAGAGCAGCACCGGATTGCGGTCGAAAACGACTCGCCGTCTGAGGCATTGGCGAGGCCCAAGTGGGACACTCCATTCAACCGGACGTTGAACATATTGAAACGACAACCGATGGATACTCGACCATCGTATGGACGCGTGCACGGTGTCGGAGACGGCGCCACGTGGAAGAAGTACTACCGGGAGACCACAGAGGAGAGAAAGGAAAGACGGAGGTTAACTGAAAAAAACATCGACAAGAAGGTTGAGATTGCGGTTGAGAAGAAATCATCTCAGACAGTCGCAACAGCGGTAGCTGCCGCAAAACAGGCGGTTGCAGATTTGTCTACTTCCTTGGTGACGGGCGTTATCACTTGGACAAGGAAAAATCCAGAAAAAAATGCAGAGGACTTTCCCCTTGCTGACTTCTTGGGAGCACCTGCTCCCGCACCGGCTCCCGCACCGGACGTGCTCGGCGGTGCTTTGTCTTTGGCTGAGCTCGACGCCCTCACGGTATCTGTCACACCGGCCCCCTTCAATATAAATGTATAATCTCCCGTTTTCGTTGCCTTTCGAATGTCTCACGTCGCAGACTTCTCTTTGCAGGCCGACGAAACCCCGCGCACCATATTGTACACCATCGGGGACCAGAAGGTGGCCATGGGGAAGGCGACGATAATGAAGCCGAAGGAACCATTGTTCCACAGCCGGCCGATTCCCCCAAACGTCTTCAAGGTTTCCATGGCCAGTGTCGAACCGGGCCACGAGAATTTGCCTCCTCCAACACTATTGGTGGATGACGAGGAGACACCGCAGCGGCTTGGTGATTGTTGCAATGGGTAGGTCCTGTTGTGGCCAAAGAGTCTGCTTCGTCTGGAGGCGGCCGGGAGCACACCCACGAGCACGCAGTCTCAGCAAGGTATGAACATCAACACCCCACCTACCCAATTAGCGTTGGGTGTCGGGTTGGGTGATAGCGGACGGGGTAAGGAGGAGGCTCCATTAGTCGCTGATGACGTCGCCATGGATGAGGATGAGGATGACGATGGCGCTGAACAGTATGTCTATACTGGCGCCTCCTCAGGGTTTGAGCATCATGAGTCGGTGCCTGAATTACCGTCTCAATGTGTTATTGACGACTTTCCGGTAGTAAAGAAGTCTAGGAAGAGAGCGAGGAAAGGAAAAAAAGTTGATTCTATGATCCAGCCGCCTCAGCAGCCTCAGCTTCAGGACCGTCTAGATATCCCCGATGCGGATAAATGGCATATCCCCGGTCAACCAATCCTACCTGCAACAGCGCTACGGGCCAGATTCGGCGATCTAAGGAGACTTCATGATGATGTGCTACGGGTAGAGAAATGCCTCATTGCCTCGAAAGATCCAGGATACCCACTCTACGTGGATAACGTTCCGCGGAAAATGTCATACGTCGACAGCTTCGCTGCGGATAAGTTCTTCCTCCGATTCGATTACATATTCGACATGTTTCACGTGAAGAAGCTGGATTTTACATTTGTCCGCCTTTATGCCTTGCACATGAACTACATCATTGGGGTTGAGCAGATACGTCATATCTGTGTCACTGACCCGTACTACATGCACGAGAGCTTCTTGGGAGTCTGTGCAGAGCAGCGTGAATACGCGAGGAATTACATCGTTAGTTTCATGCTCGCCAATAAGGACAAGGAGGCGATTCTCGTGCCTTATCATCCCGTGTAAGTCATCCGCGCTGCTATCCTTCCTTCGATTTCAATAATTCATTTGCACGGTGAAGGCTAATTAATTTGAGGTGTACTTATTTTGCGCAGCGGCGGGCGCGCCGTCCTCATCATCCTCTACCCCCGATTCTCCCATGCTCTTTACTTGGACTCATCGAATAACATTCACAAAAAGGATTACACCCACATCAAAGATGTTCTCGACAGTGCTATGTTTTACTACCAAGCAAGGGGTGGAGAGGTTAGGGACAAGAAGAGAAGGGGCGGCAGGGCCGCCTTCAGCCATAAGACCGACTTCTGCTGCATCCAACAACCGAACGATTCTCTTAATGGTGGATTCTATGTCCTACACCACATGCGGGAGTACAAACGGGATCACCAGAACCTTCACATGTCACCTAGATCTGGCGATGCCCATATTCTGCAATGGGCAAAGGACATAGGAGATATCGAGGATCATCGACTTCGAGCTGAGTTCTATAACATCCAACGCGAACTTGCCCAAATCATCATGAAAGAGGTCGTCGGAAAAACAGGGATGTTCTACGGAGGAAAAATGTTGTGGGAAGACGTCCGAACATGGATAGCCTCTCAGCGTCTCGACATGAAGCCTTTCACTAAGCTCGGGGACTATCTCCCTGACCTCGATGGATGGCACGGCATGTTGGAGTGATTGTCAATATATGACAATGTGTCTGTTTACTCCATACTTTCTGTATGACAAAACTTTGAGTTATGCGCAGTAAAACTTTATTTGTGATGTAATTAAACCGTCCTCCTCCTCGACTAGCGAAGATCACTCTAGTTAGGGCATTTTGGTTATGATGAACTTTGTTATTTATGCTTATGATACGTTGTTTCTATTTTTGTCAAGTCTGTCTCTTTCTGTTGCTCAACTATATATGTTGCATATCATCTACTCATGTGATGATGCAGGTGCATAGATCATCGATGGCGAAGAAGTGCTACGCCAGGAGTATATATACGATGAGTGACCGGAGTGTCAGACCCAGGTGTTGCCGGTTTCCGGTTTCCGAGCGACAGGCAGTAGTTAGTTTAGGTTCACGCTAATGCGAGAGAGGGATACGAACTCATGTTCTCAAAGTGATAGCTCTTCTCGCGTATACCATTGTTTAGATGGATGACAATGTATTTGCAAGTAATCAAGGACTTGTATCGCTATTTTCGAGATGATGACGAGAGACCACTTTGTGTTGGATGATGATTATGATGAGACTATTTGTATGTATATGCTATGATTATATTCGTGGTCTCGCAGGCATTTGTATGTGTATCATGATGACATTTCTATGTGCTAAAGATTCTTCTATAAAGCCTGTTCAAATACAAAACAAATATGCCCAAAAAAACAAAAAACCTGTTAAATTAGCAGTAGCGAGTGTATAGAAGTTAGCAGCAGCGCCTCTATAGCAGTAGCGCGTTGCTGCAAAGGGCGCTAGAGCTACTAGCAGTAGCGTGCTCCCAGTAACCGCGCTGCTGCTACACTTGTGTAGCAGTAGCGCCGGTGACCACGCGCTACTGCTATATGTTAGCTGTAGCGCCTTATTAGTAGCGCCCCACCCCGCGCTACTGATACACCAAAAACCCGCGCTGCTGCTAGCCTTTTCCCTAGTAGTGTATCCTTATTGTTAAAATACCACTCCATGAAGATGCAATACTCTCCTAATCTGCATGGTAGGTTGATGTATATCTTAATGTGTTCTAAGTGGCTTTTTGAAGGAGAGATGTTGTCCTGCAGAACATCTTTTGAAGAACACACCTATATGAGTCTGATTGTTAAACGTCGCAATCTATGAGAGTAGGATTCTCTCTAGAAAACTAATGAAAGGTCACGGAGTATGACACATAAGCTCCACCCGACGGTGTGAAAGAGAGACGGAAAAAATGAAACGAAGATGGGAGGTGAGACAAAAAAACCCATGGAACGGAGACTAACAACTCCCCTTGTAGGAGTAAAGATAACTTCGTTATCGCCCTGCGCCCGAACATAATGGAAAGGCTGTAGTTCTTTCATGGACCCACACCATCCTCCTCAAGGTACTACATGGTCTAAGAGCATTTACACCCGGGTGTCCCAAACCCACTTCAAACACCCCGGCGGACGGCCAGGTCACAGAAAAATGACCTAGACGGGCCTCAACGCCCAAGCTGACCAACACCCCTCATATCCAGCCGAAATCTGGGAAGAATATGGGGCGCCCACGCGCGTCCGCCATGTCGGTCCCGATCCACGCTGGCCCACCCGACCCCACATATATTCCTCCCCATCCGCTTGCCGGACCAAACCCTAGCCACTTCACTTCACTCCCTGCCGCCCCCGTCCGACGATCTTATGGCCTTCTTCGGCATGGCAGGCGGCGGATCCCAGTGTTATACCTCCAGATCCGTCGACCCCGAACTCATCCCACGCGGCTCCTAGGAGGAGATGGCAATCGAGCTTGCGCTCCGCCGGTCTCAGGAGGAGGCTGCCCGATGGCAACGGCAATGCTCGAACTCCTTCCGCGGGGAATCCAATGCGTCCGCCCAAATGATGCATGGATCCGGCGCTAGGTGTACCATCACTGCCTCACCAGAGGTGGTGCGGTCCATCTAGCGTTCAAATGGGTGGCAGACGCACAGCCCCTCCATTGGCGTGCTGAGGCCATGGACACACCATGGGCACCGCCCGACGCAAAACATAGTTCGGCGCTCCTGCCATGCAAGGCAGCGGGTGCGGGAGGCGGCGACAGCCCTCGCGGTGGTGGTCGTTGCGAAGGCAAAGTCGTATTTTTCGGCTCCCCATATTGTGCACTAGTCCGGGCACCGCAACCACGTGGTGGTCGATGTTGATGGCTCATCCCAGGAAGGATCCATCATCGATCTGACGTCCACCGGCACCGTCCTGGTTCCGATGGAGAAGAGTTGGGAATGGGGGACGGTGGCGCCTCGAGTCCCGTGACCCGCCTCGTATCCCATGCCCTACTCTAACTTGCCGGTGACTGGACCAACACTCCGGAGAGCATTCGATCACCGGACGTGCTCTGCTTAAAGATCGATTTATGTTGCATGTAATAATATGGATTTGAGGTTTCTAATTTGAGGTATCTGGTTGTAGAATGAAATATTTTAGGCGTGACCGGTTACTACCGGGCGCGTCCGCGAGCGTTTCTGGGGTCAAATTTGTCAAGTTAGGCTGTAGGTGCTCTAATCAAGCTAATGCTTCTTTCAGTTTCAGCTATCTGGTTGGATGGGCTCGGGGATCTGTGGCTGATTTGTTTGAACTTGTATTAGTTCTAGGATACATATTTGTCAAAAAAATCATAGCTTTATCATTGTGACAGTTCATATATGGTAGAATTAATAGATGAGTTTTAGTAGTTTGTGGGTTATTTGTTCAATATTTGATCAAACACTCTACTCAAATTTACATCCTACTATTTATTTCCCACACTTGTCTTTCGAAGTGTCCAATGGTTATGTTGATTTTCAGCTTTAATTTTCTAAGACACGAGTACAATAGTAAATTTGTTTAGGTCAAAACTATTATATCCTTCTAATGAACTTCTACACAATATGATTTCTCATCTGCTTGGAATCCATAGAAGCACATGTAATATTTGCTTTGTGTTCCTAGATTGAGATAAGTTAATATCACACTACATTGTTAAAGAAATAACAACCGAGTTATTCTATAGGTAAAAGAAATTTCTACAATCAGAACCGATGCTACTTAAGCTTTGTTTGTCATCTCTAAATCCCCCCTCTCTGCACGAAACCATATGAAGAGTTTAATGGCATGTTTGGCGCTTGCTATCGTAACTCAATATTTTCTCTTGCTCGCCGCATGATTTATATTTTACCATGTGGCAACTTTACTTTATTTTCACCTCTTTGGAGTCCCATAAAGAATTGCTTTGAGGAATGTTTCGGTGCCACCAATCTCAAAATTGCACCAACGCAAAAATATCTTGGTGAACATTTAAAGTGATGGATGGTTCCTAATCAGGCGCTTGTTTTGCTGCTAAAATGGCCCTTTTACTTCTAGACATTAAAATACGTTGAGTTATTACTGTGTGCAATGTTCAGCAAAATGGTAACTGATAGCTGGTCGGTCAGTTTGGGAGCAGCAATTAATAGATCAATCGGCCTATAAACTGGATTAATAGGTCAACCATTAATCGGTAGATTACATAGGAACCTGCCGGCACAAGCAACTAGCTGTTGATGTGTAAGCCTAGAACTGCGGTTAGGGATGAACATCTAAATACATGGTGAATGGAACAATGACAAGCAATGCTGGCAAACAAGAACTCTGTTTGTCTTTTATTCCCAAGCTTGAACTAGCACTGGTCGGGGTCACACATGATGGTGCACGCCACTTTATTTGTCATCGTTACATCGATTGGTGCATCTGCTAAGTAACGATGATCCATCTATCTATTAGTATAGATCTTGCTTTTTTCATTGGCCACCAATCCCCGCGACTATGCTGGCAAATGGTGCCCTGATGATGCCCTGATGCTGGCAAATGGTGCCCTGATGATGGAGCACTCAGGTGGGACATACACGTTGCACATGGTTGGAAGAGTTTGCAACACCAATGACCTGATCGCCTCCAATTGAGCTAGTTGCTGAGGTTGGATGATGCCCTGGCCTTGGACGAGAGTACCTTGACCCAACTGTTGTTGTTGAGATAGTGGCAGCAGGATATGCATGCCTTGTTGTTGTTGTTGTTGTTGTTGTTGTTGTTGCTGCTGCTGCACGATGATGGAATGCACGACGCTATGGATGGCTGCGCACTGGAGCTGCTGAGGAATCTGTGCTAGTTCTTGGCAGCATTGTTGCTGCATCACTTGGCAATCGCTTTGTGGCCAGATTATCGACCAGAGGGATGACACCAATGACGCAGGTTTGCATTGTTGCAAGAGGATATTCTTGCATGGGTTCAAACGTTGTTGTAGAGATGGCTGAATGAACGGTCGTTGTTGCTGGGGGAATGATTGTTGCGGTTGTTGGGGCTGCGGGAATTGTTGTTGGGGCTGGGGAAAAGGTTGGTGTGGTTGCTGGAACTGGGGAAATGGTTGTTGTGGTTGTTGAGTCTGGGGGAATGGTTGTTGTGGTTGCTGGGGAAATGGTTGTTGTGGTTGTTGAGTCTGGGGGAATGGTTGTTGTGATTGCTGGGGAAATGGTTGTTGTGGTTGCTGGGGAAATGGTTGTTGTGGTTGTTGAGTCTGAGGGAATGGTTGTTGTGGTTGTTGGGGGAATGCTTGTTGGGGCTGGAGAAATGGTTGTTGTGGTTGCTGAGGCTGGGGAACTTGTTGTTGTGGTTGATGGGGAAATGTTTGTTGGGGTTGGGGAAATGCTTGTTGCGGTTGCTGGGATAATGGCTGTTGGGGTTGGGGGACTAGTTGTTGTTGTGGCCATTGTACTTGGCCACTAGGGTCGACCTGCATATTGGCGGTGCTGATGGTTATTGCCATCGCAAGGATCGTCAGGATGAGTAAGGTCTTCATGGTCGATTTGCGTTAACTACTACGTACTTGGATTTGCTGATTTGTGCTCTAGGTGTGTGAAGGATGGATGATGGTATGGAGTCTACATATTGCAGGCCTTTTTATAGCTATCTTGGTTAGGTTTCTTTTCATTATTGCTTTCTTTTTTCAAAAGTGATTTGATGCTTATCAAACTAATATTTGGGATGTTGTGTTTGGTGGCACTACATACAAACGTAATTTCAGAGTGATCATCAAAGTTGTCTTTTTATTGTACATATCATCTAAGAGTGAGGAAAACTTGATAATTGGCATTGACTCATCTTATTCACTTTACATGTCAAACAATTATCTGGATTGCATTCCTTTTGGATCTAAGTTTGTCATGTTGTACAAATAGTTATACATAAAACAAATCTTCATAGCTTGCGTGGGACTAAATTTTTGTCCTAGTGCATGTTGTTAAGATAGATCAAGCAAGTATTCTGATCTTCGTTCTGGACTCTTGTTCTTTTTAAAACTAACTTGTAGTGTTGTATAATATGATGGTAAGTTGAACATACTGATAGTAATGTTGTACACGTTATCAACACATGACTCATCAAATTCTCCTTTTATGTCAAGGGTAGTGATGTTGTGCACATTATCAATACATGACTCATCAATTTCTCCTTTTATGCCAAGGGTAGGAATGTTGTGCAAGTTATCTATACATGACTCATCATATTCCCTTTCTATGTCAAAGGGTTGTAATTCTATGCAAATTTATTAATAAATATTGGATTAGTATTGGCTTTACACGTATTAATTGATTTACTCTAAGTACATTTAGGTTTGTTCTCACTTCAATTGATTAATTTATTGAACTAAGTTTGTATGTATTATTTGTAACATTTGATGCATTTTGTCAAAGTTGTTCATGAGAACTGTTGTTACTAAGATTTCTAAGAATGATTTCGACCTTTTACAAAATAAATAGTGGCATATTTGTATCCTTAGATCACTAAAGCATGTATTTATTACACCATCTACTAACATACCTTTAATCTACACGGACTTGTCAAGAAGTCCTTTATTACTCTACTGGGAAAGGGCTTATAGGTGAATTCGAAAGATTGGCGGGCGGGACATAGCACCTGCCACTGCTAGTTAGCAAAAGTACCAGTGGCAGGTGCCACAACATGACCTCCAGAGTTACATGCGTAGCAGTGGCGGGTGGAGAACACCACCCGCCACAAGTAAGCACCACTGAGTATGGCCACCTGATGAATGCGATCAGTGGCGGGTGTTAGCCTCGGCCGCCATTGTTCTTGAATGCAAAAGTGGCGGACGCTCGATTGGGCCGGCCACAGTTTAGTGCCAGCAATGCACGCCAGAAAAATAAATTTTATACAGATATTAGCTCTGGCGGGTATGGGCCCCTACCCGCCACAACTAAGTTAGCTGTCTATTCTGCCCCAAATCGAATCGGTTTTCCGCCCACCACCCCAAAGAAGCCGTGTTGGGAGGCTTGGCACACCGGTCGCATACGACAAACTCAATCGACCTACGTACACGCACGTGCCCCCTCTCCTCCTACCCCAATTTACTCTCTCACTCCCACTCTTCCCCATCTCGTCGCGGACGCCGTTGGCTCATCCATGCTACCCAAGTCGTCGTCCCTGTCCGCTGCCGCCATCAGCACCGCTTACTCGTCGCCGCCCTAGCCGTTCACCGCGCGTCTCCCTCGCCCTCGATTCGCCGCCCCGTCGCCCTCACCGACGATCCGCCCCGTCACCCTCCGCTCCATCCAGTAATACATTGTCGTCCGCGCCTCCCTCTCCGGCTTTCCTCCTTGTCACCCACGGCCACGGCCGCCACGCACACGCACACGTACGTTCGACTAGGGTTAGGGTTATTGCTATTAATGTGTTCATATTCGTTAATGAGTTCGATTTGTTCATACTAGAGTTCATTTATAGTTGTAGTTTCTTGTTCTATAGTTTTTAAGGCACACACATCAAAACAATTATAGTTGCAGCAGCCACATACGTAACCATGAACAAGGAATACCAATTTGTTCATATTAGAGGTAATTATATAGTCTCACATATATATTGTATTATTCCGTACATTATTTCTGTTCATACTGAGTTAAATAATATGTTGTAGTAGATGTCTTCAATTCATTATAGGTATACTTACTATAAGTGCTAAAGTTTTGGCGATACGTTGATTTATTTCTGTTTCGCCAGATCTCAATCACTTAATATGTCCATTTTTATGCAGAGGTCATGCCAAATTTCTTTGTTTATGTTTTATTCATATTGTGATGTAGTAGATGTCTTCATTTCCTTATTGGGATTCATACTATAAGCGTTAAATTTTTGGCAAACCGTTGATTTATTTCCGTTTCGCTAAATTTCTATAACTGTCCATTTTTATGTAGAGGTCCTGCCCAATTTTTTGTTTGTTTTTAATTCATATTGTGATGTAGTAGATTTCTTCAGTTCTTTCACCAAATTTAGTTATCTGCATGTTCTAGGTCATTTTTCCCGAAATGACGGACAATGGCATGCACCGTGGTGTTTTCCATAGACCTAAAGAACACAAACTGCTGGAATTTTTGTCTATTTGGGCCTAGCCCAATAGCAGTTTCAGAAATTCCTAATAAATCCTAGAGGCCCACGCAGCCCATTCATGCAAGGTAAGAGGTGGAACTAAAGTTTAGTCCCACCTTGCTAGTTTAGAGGGAGTTGGACCTCTTTATAAGGGAGACTCCTTCCCCACTTGTATGAGCATGAGAACAAGAGGGACATCCACGCGCGCTCCTCCTCCGCCGCCCGCCTCGTCACGCCGCGGGTTGCGGGAATGAGCCGATGTCTAAAGTTTTGCCACGCACTACGTGTATACGAAAGGTCACTCGGAAGCTGAAACAGTTTTTTTCTGTGCCTGGACACTGAATCCGAACGGCGCGCCCCTTCAGCTGCTGCTTGTTCGTTTCGTCTCCCACATTCCCTTCAGCTCCCGGCGCAGCCTCTCGCCTCCTTCTCTTGCGCCTATAAAAGGGAGGTCGCTCCTTTCAGAGATACGCACCAGAACTGCTCCTTCCCTCGCCATCGGTTCCATCTCTGAGCTGCTGCTGTCTTCCTCATCCCGACTTGCGGCGTGCACCGCATGTTGGGACAGTAGGCCTCAGAGACCGCACCTTTTGAGTCATGTACGGGAGAAGGGTGATAAGGTTTTTGGGAAGCGCTCAGCGCGACTACTGGCTGCTTCATCACAGACGATCCGGTCGCCGACGACTACTTCCCCGACGACGACTTCTTCCCCGACGTCCACGACCTCCTCGACGACATGGCAGGCGAGGACACTGACCCCAAGTCCAGCTCTTCTGCTGCTGCTATGCCGTACGTGTTCTTCTCCTTTCTGTTAGAAGTCCTGCTACAGTTCTTGGCTCTAGTTTCTGCCCTACGTATGTTAGGTTCTGTTTCGTATGAGCAACTTCATCTATTGTCTGTTCTAGATGTGTTTAGCTCAAGTTCATTTATGCAGACGATGTTTACCTTCTCTCTGTCAGACTGCATGACTTTCTTTATATTTCCTATTTTAGTCATGCTTTATCTAGTATTTTTGTTAATAAAATCATTCGGTAAATTGCTCATATTTCCAACACAAACCACAAGCGGAGACTTGGAGTAGACCAGACAAGATCATCATGATGTCGCTGCCAAATGAGGCGGTGCTATGTGAGGTCTCTAGGCAGGCTCTAAACTCCTCAATTTATTGTTTTAATGTACCACAGTGAGCAAGGAACCGTGTTAAAGCTGTACCAGTTTCTGAAAATCATAGTTAAATCAAGATTATTTCAAAAAAACACAACTGGTAATTTCTCCTACTTAAATTCAGGCAAGTAGAAGCACAACTGGGAAAAAGTACTACTTGCAAACCCTCAGTTCGTCGCTAACTGCTTGCAAGTAGTATTCTTTAACGTCTAGCATAAAACAGTAGAATCACAGTACCATTGCTTTCTTTCCGACAGTTGATATTCACTTAAACGACATGTTTTATAATCTAGCAACAACATAACCATCCCCAATCAGCCGCTGATCTCTCTCACACGCACACATACACAGCAAAGCTAACACAACAACAATAGGTAACACCATGCGGCCTCATCCCATCATCTCATCTCCGTAAGAAGGTGATGCTGCTGCATCACCATGGAGCCCGTAGAAAGGCTTGACCGCACAACACACAAACACCACCAAATTGTGCGGCCATTCGTGACCTTCGCTTTCCTGCTTCCCATGGCCTCAAGGTTAATTTCTTTTGTCTAGGTCAAGATTTTCAAGAGAAGATAACCTCACCTCCGAGCCACCATGTCCATCATACACGACGAGCATCTCCCTTCCGGTGACTTGGCCTATTACTATTGTTGTAACAACAATGTCATCCCAGTACTTGATGTTCTTCTTGTTATTATCTCGATGGAAACATTTGAGGTTTTCGACCAAATGGTTGTCTGCGTTTGAGGATAGATTAGCTGAGACAAACAAGTAAATCAGTTCAAATGAATAGGATCATAAATTGAGCACTGAGGCAAGTAATCTCATTACCAATCTTGCATCTTCTTCCGATGTCCAAGCCATACGGTGTGCGATCCTACCGGGTTTTGAATCCCCTTCAAGACTGATGACAACATTGGTGGTACTTGGTCAGCTACTGCGGGCAGTTTAAGGGAATTGTGCAAATGGTGTTAGACACATATTGTTTAGTCCTGCTGATCTATCCTCCGCACAACACATAGTGGAAATAAATTCTATTAGCTAATCTAAATAGATAGTCTGACACATTTGCAAAATTACTGTATCATGCAACCTGAATAAACCGAAGTAGTGGACGAGCATACAAACTGAACAATCCTACTGTTATTCATCTGACTGCTCTGCGTTAACGGGAAAAGTTAGGAAAATTGCCTTTCCCTTTTGCGGTTTAAGTGCAAGGAACTTGAAATAGGATCCTACTGCGTTTTTAGTGGAACGCCTTTTAAGGCGGATTTCTTTAGTAATCTCTCCCTAATAATAAAGCATGGATTGGGTCTCCGGATTCACCGTCACAATGCGCTTCTTTCCGTGATTTTACGTTTTCAATTTTAATTTTAAAATATATTCAAGGTGGTACTAATTCAGATGGCCAACCACGTCGTGTGCATCCAATCGGTCGCACCCGCTCTCTTCCCCGCTAGACTCCCTGGGTCGCTAGACTCCCTGGGCCAGATCAAGGGCTAATGGGCCTGTTGAGCATAAAACAAATAGATGGCTATCAGAAACAAACACGGGACACTCCTCCTAAAAAGTACATATACAAATCGAAACAGAGCTGCCTCGATCGATAGAATCAGATCGGTCGTGGAATTCAGGGGGCTTCGATCTAAACACGCGTCGCTGGATCGAGAGAGAGGGGGGGTTGACGGGGAGAGAGCAATCAGGCGACGGCGGTGGCGGCGGCGGCTTGGAGCACAGTCGAGCAACGACAGCGGTTCCAGAGAAGGGATTCCCCTTTTTCGTCCCGTCAGAAAAAGAACACAGCCTGTTGGGGGTTGGACACCGCCGCCACCCCCTCGATCTCTGGCCACCGGAGCGGCTGCGCTCCTCCGGCCGGTCGAGCGGAACAGTCTTTGCCCCGGACTCCTCCCCGTACCCGTTGCCGAACCGCGGACGATCCCCCATCTCCAATTTCTCCGAAATTGCGGTCGGCCGCGGCAAGCAGGGGCGGTTCCTCAAGGACGCCGACATGATGGGCTTCGTGGGGTCCGTCGCGGATGTTGACGACAGAGCGGAGCTCCGCCGAGGGCAGATGCGATACATGTGCCATTCCTATCTGGTTTACTGCCTACCTCTTCCCCTGCTCCCCTGTCCCCTCCGTGCTCTAGGCAAGATCGAGCGCCGCCGGCGTCCGCCCCGAGCGCGAGCAACGTCGCCCACCTGCGCCACCCTTGCCACTGCCGTCCTTCAGGTCTGGCGTGTCCATGGCCTTTAAGCTCCTGCTCTGCCCCGAGCTGGCGACCTTCGAGCGGCACGGGAGCAACTCCTTGGTGAGCAGCGGCAGCTGCAGTAGGATATCTAAATCCTCCGTGCCCCTGTCTGGTAAGTCCTTCTGATCGAAGTCTCACTGCAGAAGGTCTGCAGCACTACCGCGTACAAAATTGAGGTTTAATCTTCATTAGCCCATCCAGCCGTCTGTCATTCGCAGCTAACGTCCGGATGCTCACGGTCGATTGGCTTGGTGATTACTTGGAACGCCAACTGAACTCATGGTGATTACTAGCTAGCTTCAAGAATAACCTGACGGATGGATAACCAACCCTGAATAGTATAAATACCGCCGTATTATTTTACAAAAAAACTAAGAAGTATGAGCGTGTGAAACCAACCAAAGCTCAAGTCACATGAGTACAATTTTTCCTGTAATTCATATAATTTTGCTTGGATTAAATATTACAATTTTTTAAATATGAGTAAAGGACCTATGGCTGAAGATACAGGAAAGTTTATCGACTCTATGTTTTTCTAGAAAGTAAATGACAGACGCCATCTCCTTTTCAACCGGAATGCTTTATGGTGGAATAAGGGAACTAAACTTAAGTAAAATCTAACATATTTCTAATGGTTTGAAAAAAACTAAAAGAAGACATGTTGCTGTCCTGTATTTTGACCATGTATAGGTTTATTCTAGAGCCGTAGCAATGCATAGGCATATTTCTCTTTTCCAAATAATAAAGCACGGATTGACTCCGTCGCATTCACCGTCACAATATGCTTCTTTCCGTAAATTTACGCCCTGAATAACCTGACGGATGGATAACCAACCCTGAATAGTATAAATACCGCCATATTATTTTACAAGAAAACTAAGAAGTATAAGCGTGTGAAACCAACCAAAGCTCAAGTCACACGAGTACAATTCGTCGGTTTTATTATCCCGTTGCAACGCACGGGCTCTTTTGCTAGTATATAATCTATACATTCAATTCATCAACAGAGAGGGGCTACATAATACCACATTCTCTGAAAAATAAACAACACAAGGATGAAATTGAGAGGGGCAGAGATGACATGCTCATTAGTCATTACCTTCTAGCTATGATGAATGGACCAGCACACAAGGTGGAGATCAGGGCGTACGAGGGGGAGCTGGCTGCAGGTAGGATGGCTCCGGCAGAGAGAAGATCCTGGTGGGAGGTGTGGGTTGAGGTTGTGCCCACTGGGAAATTCTGTAACAACCAATGATGAACTGTATACATAAGGATATAACATTTTGACTCAGAAGTTTCACGGATGTACGAGAACATACCGGTGCATGGGGAATATCAATACTATAAGGAGTACAGTTTAAATCGCCATCATTGATTACTGCCTTTCCGCTAAAAAATGATTAATGAGTTGAAATTATGTGGTTTCTACAGAGCGGAAGGTTAACGTTAATTAGTTTACTTTTTGAAAGTACATTTTAAAGATAATAATATGGAGATGTGGTCACCAGTTGTAGTAAACTGCAGATAAGAACTACTATAATATCCCTAGGTGCACTTACAACAATATAGAATACGAACGAAGTGAATCTGCAGAAAATGATTGAGGGATGTCAAATAGAAAATAAGGGCAGAAATCTAGCTAAGCAAACACACTTGTACAAAGTCGGTGAAACATGGACCCTTCTCATCAAGTGAAATAAAATAAAATAAAATTAGAACCTTCTCATCAAGTAAAACATTGGGAAGTGGTTGAAACATAGATCACAATTATCAATCCGTAAACCTGAAGATTCCGTGAAGAGCAAGGACAGAAAAGCAAAAAAGATTAGCCATACCAGCCTATGTTTAGTCACATCCAAAATTTTAGGACATAAGCACTCACCAACTATGAGTGCTGAAACTCCAAAGTAATGACCCTGCCCTGCTGAAGTCCTGATCATGTTCAGCTATGCCAATTTCATAATGACAGAGATTGGTTTAACCTACGAGAGCATAAATAAAAACCATTTTATGGTATGCTTGTCAAGCCTCGCGATAATGCATGACCAATAACTATAGCCATACCCTGCTATCAAGTTTTTGAAATCGTTAACATCACCCTCCTGAAAATAGATTCATGACAAATGCCTATGGAACGAACAAAGCATGAGATGAAGGCAACTAAAATGAAGATAAAATCGAGAGTTTACATCCCATAGCACATACCTTGCCAGGGTACATGTTAATGATGGAACCTAGTCCTCACGTAGACCACATCCAGAGCGTCGTCGACCACCATGTTTGCGCAGATGGTGTACGGAATTCTGCACATGCCTCTGGTGAGACGGGTGATGAGGAGAGGAGGCGCCTGGTCTCCTGGAAGCCGGGGTTCGGTGGTGTCGAACTCAACCCCGATCCAGTCCAGATCCCGACTACCGCACGGGAAGACAGGCACAACAAGGCTTGGGCACGCATCCTCCATCTACACAGCGTGACAGCGCGTCACGGCGAACAGCACAGCGGCGCAGTCTCATGTTGTCTCTGCTCGCCCTACTTCGCAGGCATCAGGCCAAGCCGTCACGGCCGCGTCCCAAAGATGATGTGGCATTTGAATCCCAACCCACAGTAGCTAGGTTCGCCAACCCAAGGCGACGACCAGCATTGTAGAACCAGTGGGGTAGGAAACAAGAGAGAGAGAGAGAGAGAGAGAGAGAGAGAGAGAGAGAGAGAGAGAGAGAGAGAGAGAGAGAGAGAGAGAGAGAGAGAGGGAGAGGCAGGGGCGGCGAGTGAGGATGGAAGCGGGAGAGAAGGGGAGAGGAAAGGGAGAGGTAGGAGGACCATGAAGCGTCCAGGCCCAGAATGAAGGGGGCGGCAGCTCCTCTCGGACCTCAACGTCGGTGATTGCGGACCTCGGCGGTGTGTCCGGACGGCGACCTAGAGGTCCGCAATGAAGGTGGCGGCGGCTCTCGGACCTTGACAATCGACCTATGAAACAGATTTTTTTTCGTTACATGCCAGGTGGAGATGAGAAAAAACAGACGGTGGTGGAAAAAGAGACGGAAAAAATGAAACAAAGATGGGAGGTAAGACAAAAAAACCGTGGAAGGGAGACTAACGACTCCCTCTTTAGGAGTAGAGATAACTCCGTTATCGCCCTGCGCCCAAACAAAATGGAGAGGCTGTAGTTGTTCCATGGACCCACCATCCTCCTCAAGGTACTACATGGTCTAAGAGCATTTACACCTGGGCGTCCCAAACCCACCTCAAACGCCCGGACGAACGGTCAGGTCACAGAAAAACTATCCAGATGGGCCTCAAACGCCCAAGCTAACCAGCACCCCTGATATCCAGCCCAAATCTAGGAAGAATATGCGGCGCCCAGGCGCGTCCGCCATGTCGGTCCCGGTCCACGCTGGCCCACCCGACCCCACATATATTCCTCCCCATCCGCTTGCCGGACCAAACCCTAGCCACTTTACTCCACTCTATGCCGCCACCCAAGCTCCCGTTCGACGATCTTATGGCCTTCTTCGGCATGGCAGGAGGCGGATCCCAGTGTTACACCTCCAGATCCGTCAACCCCGAACTCATCCCACGCGGCTCCTAGGAGGAGCTGGCCATCCAGCTTGCGCTCCACCGCTCCCGGGAGGAGGCTGCCCGATGGCAACGGCAACACTCGAACTCCTTCCGCGGGGAATCCAATGCGTCCGCCCAAATGATGCATGGATCCGGCGCTAGGTGTACCATCACCGCCTCACCAAAGTGTTGGGGAACGTTGCATAAAATAAAAATTTCCTACGTTCACCAAGATCAATCTATGAGTTCATCTAGCAACAAGAGAGGGGAGTGCATCTACATACCCTTGTAGATCGCGAGCGGAAGCGTTTAAGAGAATGGGGTTGAGGGAGTCGTACTCGTCATGATCCAAATCACCGGAGATCCTAGCGCCGAACGGACGGCACCTCCGCGTTCAACACACGTACGGTCAGTGTGACGTCTCCTCCTTCTTGATCCAGCAAGGGGGGAGGAGAGGTTGATGAAGATCCAGCAGCACGACGACGTGGTGGTGGATGCAGCAGAGTTCCGGCAGGGCTTCGCCAAGCGACTACGGGAGGAGGAGGTGTAGCAAGGGGGGAGGGAGGCGCCAAGACTTCAGGGTGCGGCTGCCCTCCCCTCCCCCTCCTTTATATAGGACCCCTGGGGGGGAGCCGGCCCTAGAGATGGGATCTCCCAAGGGGACGGCGGCCAGGGGGTGGAGTGCCCTCCAAGGCAAGTGGAGGCGCCCCCCCCACCCTAGGGTTTCCAACCCTAGGCGCGGGAGGGGGGGCCCAAGGGGGGCGCACCAGCCCACCAGGGGCTGGTCCCCTCCCCACTTCAGCCCACGGGGCCCTCCGGGATTGGTGGCCCCACCCGGTGGACCCCAGGGACCCTTCCGGTGGTCCCGGTACAATACCGGTGACCCCCGAAACTCTCCCGATGGCCGAAACTGCACTTCCTATATATAATTCTTTATCTCCGGACCATTCCGGAACCCCTCGTGACGTCCGGGATCTCATCCGGGACTCCGAACAACTTTCAGTTTGCTGCATACTCATATCTATACAACCCTAGCGTCACCGAACCTTAAGTGTGTAGACCCTACGGGTTCGGGAGACACGTAGACATGACCGAGATGGCTCTCCGGTCAATAACCAACAGCGGGATCTAGATACCCATGTTGGCTCCCACATGCTCCTCGATGATCTCATCGGATGAACCACGATGTCGAGGATTCAGGCAACCCCGTATTCAATTCCCTTTGTCAATCGGTATTTTACTTGCCCGAGATTCGATCATCGGTATCCCAATTCCTTGTTCAATCTCTTTACCGGCAAGTCGCTTTACTCGTACCGTAATGCATGATCCCGTGACCAGACACTTGGTCACTTTGAGCTCATTATGATGATGCACTACCGAGTGGACCCAGAGATACCTCTACGTCATACGGAGTGACAAATCCCAGTCTCGATCCGTGTCAACCCAACATACACTTTCGGAGATACCTGTAGTGCACCTTTATAGTCACCCAGTTACGTTGTGACGTTTGGTACACCCAAAGCACTCCTACGGTATCCGGGAGTTACACGATCTCATGGTCTAAGGAGAAGATACTTGACATTGGAAAAGCTCTAGCAAACGAACTACACGATCTTGTGCTATGCTTAGGATTGGGTCTTGTCCATCACATCATTCTCCTAATGATGTGATCCCATTATCAACGACATCTAATGTCCATAGTCAGGAAACCATGACTATATGTTGATCAACGAGCTAGTCAAGTAGAGGCTCACTAGGGACATATTATGGTCTATGTATTCACACGTGTATTACGATTTCCGGATAATACAATTATAGCATGAATAAAGACAATTATCATGAACAAGGAAATATAATAATAATCCTTTTATTATTGCCTCTAGGGCATATTTCCAACAGTCTCCCACTTGCACTATAGTCAATAATCTAGTTACATTGTGATGAATCGAACACCCATAGAGTTCTGGTGTTGATCATGTTTTGCTCGCAGAAGAGGTTTAGTCAACGGATCTGCGATATTCAGATCCGTATGTACTTTGCAAATATCTATGTATCCATCTTGAACATTTTCACGAATGGAGTTGAAACGACGCTTGATGTGCCTGGTCTTCTTGTGAAACCTGGGCTCCTTGGCAAGGGCAATAGCTCCAGTGTTGTCACAGAAGAGAGTGATTGGCCCCGACGCATTGGGTATGACTCCTAGGTCGGTGATGAACTCCTTCATCCATATTGCTTCATGCGCTACCTCCGAGGCTGCCATGTACTCCGCTTCACATGTAGATCCCGCCACGACGCTCTGCTTGCAACTGCACCAGCTTACTGCTCCACGATTCAACATATACACGTATCCGGTTTGTGACTTAGAGTCATCCAGATCTGTGTCGAAGCTAGCATCGACGTAACCCTTTACGACGAGCTCTTTGTCACCTCCATAAACGAGAAACATGTCCTTTGTCCTTTTGTGGTACTTCGGGATATTCTTGACCGCTGTCCAGTGTTCCTTGCCGGGATTACTTTGGTACCTTCCTACCAAACTTACGGCAAGGTTTACATCAGGTCTGGTGCACAACATGGCATACATAATAGATCCTATGGTTGAGGCATAGGGGATGACACTCATCTCTTCTTTATCTTCTGCCGTGGTCGGGCATTGAGCCAAGCTCAACTTCACACCTTGCAATACAGGCAAGAACCCTTTCTTGGACTGATCCATTTTAAACTTCTTCAATATTTTATTAAGGTATGTGCTTTGTGAAAGACCTATGAGGCGTCTCGATCTATCCCTATAGATCTTGATGCCTAATATGTAAGCAGCTTCTCCAAGGTCCTTCATTGAAAAACACTTATTCAAGTAGGCCTTAATGCTGTCCAAAAGTTTTATATCATTTCCCATCAAAAGTATGTCATCTACATATAATATGAGAAATGCTACAGAGCTCCCACTCACTTTCTTGTAAACGCAGGCTTCTCCATAAGTCTTCATAAACCCAAACGCTTTGAAAATCTCATCAAAGCGAATGTTCCAACTCCGAGATGCTTGCACCAGCCCATAAATGGATTGCTGGAGCTTGCATACCTTATTATCATTCTTAGGATCGACAAAACCCTCCGGCTGCATCATATACAGTTCTTCCTTAAGATGCCCGTTAAGGAATGCCGTTTTGTCGTCCATCTTCCATAACTCATAATCATAGTATGCGACAATTGCTAACATGATTCAGACGGACTTCAGCTTTGCTACGGGAGAGAAAGTTTCATCGTAGTCAACCCCTTGAACTTGCCGATAACCCTTAGCGACAAGTCGAGCTTTATAGATGGTAACATTACCATCCGCGTCTGTCTTCTTCTTAAAGATCCATTTGTTTCCTATCGCTCGCTGATCATCGGGCAAGTCTGTCAAAGTCCATACTTTGTTTTCATACATGGATTCTATCTCGGATTGCATGCCTTCAAGCCATTTGTTGGAATCTGGGCCCGCCATCGCTTCTTCATAGTTCGAAGGTTCACCGTTGTCTAAAAACATGATTTCCAGGACAGGGTTGCCATACCACTCTGGTTTGGAATGTGTCCCTGTGGACCTACGAAGTTCAGTAGCAACTTGATCCAAAGTACTGTGATCATCATCATTAATTTCCTCTCTAGTCGGTGTAGGCACCACAGGAACATTTTCCTGAGCTCCACTACTTTCCGGTTCAAGAGGTACTACTTCATCGAGTTCTACTTTCCTCCCACTTACTCCTTTCGAGAGAAACTCTTTTTCCAGAAAGGATCCGTTCTTGGCTACAAAGATCTTGCCCTCGGATCTTAAGTAGAAGGTATACCCAATGGTTTCCTTAGGGTATCCTATGAAGACGCATTTTTCCGACTTGGGTTCGAGCTTTTCAGGTTGAAGTTTCTTGACATAAGCATCGCATCCCCAAACTTTTAGAGACGATAGCTTAGGTTTCTTCCCAAACCATAATTCATACGGTGTCGTCTCAACGGATTTAGACGGAGCCCTGTTTAAAGTGAATGTAGCTGTCTCTAGAGCGTATCCCCAAAATGATAGCAGTAAATCGGTAGGAGACATCATAGATCGCACCATATCCAATAGAGTGCGATTACGACATTCGGACACACCGTTACGCTGAGGTGTTCCAGGCGGCGTGAGTTGTGGAATGATTCCACATTTCCTTAAGTGCGTACCAAATTCGTGACTTAAATATTCTCCTCCACGATCTGATCGTAGGAACTTTATCTTTCGGTCATGTTGATTCTCTACCTCATTCTGAAATTCCTTGAACTTTTCAAAGGTCTCAGACTTGTGTTTCATCAAGTAGACATACCCATATCTACTCAAGTCATCAGTGAGAGTGAGAACATAATGATATCCTCCGCGAGCCTCAACGCTCATTGGACCACACACATCAGTATGTATGATTTCCAATAAGTTGGTTGCTCGCTCCATTGTTCCGGAGAACGGAGTCTTGGTCATTTTGCCCATGAGGCATGGTTCGCATGTGTCAAATGATTCATAATCGACAGACTCTAAAAGTCCATCATCATGGAGCTTCTTCATGCGCTTGACACCAATATGACCAAGGCGGCAGTGCCACAAGTATGTGGGACTATCGTTATCAACTTTACATCTTTTGGTATTCACACTATGAATATGTGTAACATTACGTTCGAGATTCATTAAGAATAAACCATTGACCATCGGGGCATGACCATAAAACATATCTCTCATATAAATAGAACAACCATTATTCTCGGATTTAAATGAGTAGCCATCTCGTATTAAACGAGATCCAGATACAATGTTCATGCTCAAACTTGGCACTAAATAACAATTATTGAGGTTTAAAACTAATCCCGTGGGTAAATGTAGAGGCAGCGTGCCGACGGCAATCACATCGACCTTGGAACCATTCCCGACGCGCATCGTCACCTCGTCCTTCGCCAGTCTCCGCTTATTCCGCAGCTCCTACTGTGAGTTACAAATATGAGCAACGGCACCGGTATCAAATACCCAGGAGTTACTACGAGTACTGGTAAGGTACACATCAATTACATGTATATCACATATACCTTTAGTGTTGCCGGCCTTCTTGTCCGCTAACTATTTGGGGCAGTTCCGCTTCCAGTGACCCTTCCTTTTGCAATAAAAGCACTCAGTCTCAGGCTTGGGTCCATTCTTTGACTTCTTCCCGGCAACTGGCCTACCGGGTGCGGCAACATCCTTGCCGTCCGTCTTGAAGTTTTTCTTACCCTTGCCCTTCTTGAACTTGGTGGTTTTATTGACCATCAACACTTGATGTTCTTTCTTGATTTCTACCTCTGCAGACTTCAGTATTGAAAATACTTCAGGAATAGTTTTCACCATCCCCTGCATATTGTAGTTCATCACAAATCTCTTGTAGCTTGGTGGGAGCGACTGAAGGATTCTGTCAATGACCGCCTCGTCCGGGAGGTTGATGTCCAGCTGGGTTAGGCAGTTGTGCAACCCAGACATTTTGAGTATGTGCTCACTGACAGAACTATTTTCCTCCATCTTACAACTATAGAACATGTCGGAGACTTCATATCTCTCGACCCGGGCATGAGCTTGGAAAACCATTTTCAGCTCCTCGAACATTTCATATGCTCCGTGTTTCTCAAAACGCTTTTGGAGACCCGGTTCTAAGCTGTAAAGCATGCCGCACTGAACGAGGGAGTAATCATCAGCACGTGACTGCCAAGCGTTCATAACATCTTGGTTCTCTGGGATGGGTGCATCACCTAGTGGTCCTTCTAGGACATATGCTTTCTTGGAAGCTATGAGGATGATCCTCAGGTTCTGGACCCAGTCCATATAGTTGCTGCCATCATCTTTCAGCTTGGTTTTCTCTAGGAACTCGTTGAAGTTCATGTTGACATGAGCGTTGGCCATTTGATCTACAAGACATTTTTGCAAAGATTTTAGACTAAGTTCATGATAATTAAGTTCATCTAATTTAGTGAACTCCCACTCAGATTTGACATCCCTCTAGTCATCTAAGTGTTACACGATCCGAGTCGACTAGGACGTGTCCGATCATCACGTGAGACGGACTAGTCATCATTGGTGAACATCTCCATGTTGATCGTATCTTCCATATGACTCATGTTCGACCTTTCGGTCTCTGTGTTCTGAGGCCATGTATATACATGCTAGGCTCGTCAAGTTTAACCTAAGTGTTTTGCATGTGTAAAACTGTCTTACACCCGTTGTATGTGAACGTAGGAATCTATCACACCCGATCATCACGTGGTGCTTCGAAACGACGAACTTTAGCAACGACGCACAGTTAGGGAGAACACTTTCTTGAAATTATTATAAGGGATCATCTTATTTACTACAGTCGTTCTAAGTAAAGAAGATGCATAAACATAATAAACATCACATGCAATTATATAGTAGTGACATGATATGGCCAATATCATATAGCTCCTTTGATCTCCATCTTCGGGGCTCCATGATCATCTTTGTCACCGGCATGACACCATGATCTCCATCATCATGATCTCCATCATCGTGCCTCCATGAAGTTGCTCGCCAACTATTACTTCTACTACTATGGCTAACGGTTTAGCAATAAAGTAAAGTAATTACATGGCGTTAAATCATTGACACGCAGGTCATACAATAATTAAGACCACTCCTATGGCTCCTGCCGGTTTTCATACTCATCGACATGCAAGTCGTGATTCCTATTACAAGAACATGATCTCATACATCACAATATATCATTCATCATTCATCACAACTTTTGGCCATATCACATCACAAGGCAATTGCTTCAAAAACAAGTTAGACGTCCTCTAATTGTTGTTGCATCTTTTACGTGGCTGCAATAGGGTTCTAGCAAGAATGTTTTCTTACCAACAAAAAAGCCACAACGTGAGTTGTCAACTTCTATTTACCCTTCATAAGGACCCTTTTCATCGAATCCGCTCCAACTAAAGTGGGAGAGACAGACACCCGCTAGCCACCTTATGCAACTAGTGCATGTCAGTCGGTGGAACCTGTGTCACGTAAGCGTACGTGTAAGGTCGGTCCGGGCCACTTCATCCCACAATACCGCTGAAGCAAAATAAGACTAGTAGTGGCAAGAAAGTTGACAACATCTACGCCCACAACAGATTTGTGTTCTACTCGTGCAATAGAGAACTACGCATAGACCTAGCTCATGATGCCACTGTTGGGGAACGTTGCATAAAATAAAAAATTTCCTACGTTCACCAAGATCAATCTATGAGTTCATCTAGCAACGAGAGAGGGGAGTGCATCTACATACCCTTGTAGATCGCGAGCGGAAGCGTTCAAGAGAACGGGGTTGAGGGAGTCGTACTCGTCGTGATCCAAATCACCAGAGATCCTAGCGTCGAACGGACGGCACCTCCGCGTTCAACGCACGTACGGTCAGCGTGACGTCTCCTCCTTCTTGATCCAGCAAGGGGGAAGGAGAGGTTGATGAAGATCCAGCAGCACGACGGCGTGGTGGTGGATACAGCAGAGTTCCGGCAGGGCTTCGCCAAGCGACTACGGGAGGAGGAGGTGTAGCAAGGGGGGAGGGAGGCGCCAAGACTTCAGGGTGCGGCTGCCCTCCCCTCCCCCTCCTTTATATAGGCCCCCTGGGGGGGCGCCGGCCCTGGAGATGGGATCTCCCAAGGGGGCGGCGGCCAGGGGGGTGGAGTGCCCCCCAAGGCAAGTGGAGGCGCCCCCCACCCTAGGGTTTCCAACCCTAGGCGTAGGTGGGGCAAGGGGGTCGCACCAGCCCACTATGGGCTGGTCCCCTCCCCACTTCAGCCCACGGGGCCCTCCGGGATAGGTGGCCCCACCCAGTGGACCCCCGGGACCCTTCCGGTGGTCCCGGTACAATACCGGTGACCCCCGAAACTCTCCCGATCGCTGAAAATGCACTTCCTATATATAATTCTTTATCTCCGGACCATTCGGAACTCCTCGTGATGTCCGGGATCTCATCCGGGACTCCGAACAACTTTCGGTTTGCTGCATACTCATATCTCTACAACCCTAGCGTCACCGAACCTTAAGTGTGTAGACCCTACGGATTCGGGAGACACGTAGACATGACTGAGACGGCTCTCCAGTCAATAACCAACGGCGGGATCTGGATACCCATGTTGGCTCCCACATGCTCCTCGATGATCTCATCGGATGAACCACGATGTCGAGGATTCAAGCAACCACGTATTCAATTCCCTTTGTCAATCGGTATTTTAATTGCCCGAGATTCGATCGTCGGTATCCCAATACCTCGTTCAATCTCGTTACCGGCAATTCACTTTACTCGTACCGTAATGCATGATCCCGTGACCAGACACTTGGTCACTTTGAGCTCATTATGATGATGCACTACCGAGTGGGCCCAGCGATACCTCTCCGTCATACGGAGTGACAAATCCCAGTCTCGATCGGTGTCAACCCAACAAACACTTTCGGAGATACCTGTAGTGCACCTTTATAGTCACCCAGTTACGTTGTGACGTTTGGTACACCCAAAGGACTCCTACGGTATCCGGGAGTTACACGATCTCATGGTCTAAGGAGAAGATACTTGACATTGGAAAAGCTCTAGCAAACGAACTACACGATCTTGTGCTATGCTTAGGATTGGGTCTTGTCCATCACATCATTATCTTAATGATGTGATCCCATTATCAACGACATCTAATGTCCATAGTCAGGAAACCATGACTATCTGTTGATCAACGAGCTAGTCAACTAGAGGCTCACTAGGGACATATTATGGTCTATGTATTCACACGTCTATTACGATTTCTGGATAATACAATTATAGCATGAATAAAGATAATTATCATGAACAAGGAAATACAATAATAATCCTTTTATTATTTCCTCTAGGGCATATTTCCAACACAAAGGTGGTGCGGTCCATCTGGCGTTTGAATGGGTGGCGGACGCGCAGCCCCTCCATTGGCGCACTGAGGCCATGGACGCACCATGGGCGTCGCCCGATGCAAAACATAGTTCGGCGCTCCTGCCATGCAATGCAGCGGGTGCGGGAGGCAGCGACAGCCCTCGCGGTGGTGGGCGTTGCGGAGGCGGAGTCGTATTTTCCGGCTCCCCATATTGTGCACTAGTTCGGGCTGCACAACCACGTGGTGGTGGATGTTGCTGGCTCGTCCCAGGAAGGATCCATCATCGATCTGACGTCCACCGGCACTGTCCGGGTTCCGACTGAGAAGAGTTGGGAATGGGGGACGGTGGCGCCTCGAGTCCCGTGAGCCGCCTTGTATCCCATGCCCTACTCTACCTTGCCGGCGACTGGACCAACACTTTGGGGAGCATCCGACTGCCGGACGTGCTCTGCTTAAAGATTGGTTTATGTCTACTAACACGCGTGTCCGCGGGCGTTTCAGGGGTCAAATTTGTCAAGTTCCGCTGTAGGTGCTCTAATCGAGCTAATGCTTCTTTCAGTTTCAGCTATCTGGTTGGATGGGCTCGGGGATCTGTGGCTGATTTGTTTGAACTTGTATTAGTTCTAGGATACTTATTTGCCAAAAAAAATCATAGCTTTATCATCGTGACAGTTCATATAAGGTAGAATAGACGAGTTTTAGTAGTTTGCTGGGTTATTTGTTCAGTATTTGATCAAACATTCTGCTCAAATTTATATCCTACTATTTATTTCCTACACTTGTCTTTCAAAGGGTCCAATGGTTATGTTGATTTTCAGCTTTAACTTTGTAAGACACGAGTACAATAGTAAATTTGTTTAGGTCAAAACTATTATATCCTTCTAAGGAACTTCTAGACAAAATGATTTCTCATCTGCTTGGAGTCCATAGAAGCACATGTAATATTTGCTTTGTGTTCCTAGATTGAGATAAGTTAATATCACACTTCATGTTTAAAGAAATAACAACCGAGTTATTCTACAGGTAAAAGAAATTTCTACAATCAAGTAGAACAGATGCTACTTAAGCTTTGTTTGTCATCTCTAAATTTTGAAGGAAATATGCCCTAGAGGCAATAATAAAGTTGTTATTTATATTTCCATATATCATGATAAATGTTTATTATTCATGCTAGAATAGTACTAACCGGAAACTTAGTACATGTGTGAATACATAGACAAACAAAGTGTCACTAGTATGCCTCTACTTGACTAGCTCGTTGAATCAAAGATGGTTGTGTTTCCTAACCATAGACAGTTGTCATTTGATTAACGGGATCACATCATTAGAGAATGATGTGATTGACTTGACCCATTTCGTTAGCTTAGCACTTGATCGTTTAGTTTGTTGCTATTGCTTTCTTCATGACTTATACGTGTTCCTATGACTATGAGATTATGCAACTCCCAAATACCAGAGGAACACTTTGTGTGCTACCAAACGTCACAACGTAACTGGGGGATTATAAAGGTGCTCTACAGGTGTCTCCGATGGTACTTGTTGAGTTGGCATAGATCGAGGTTAGGATTTGTCACTCCGATTGTCGGAGAGGTATCACTGGGCCCTCTCGGTAATGCACATCACTATAAGCCTTGCAAGCAATGTGACTAATGAGTTAGTTGCGGGATCATGCATTATGGAATGAGTAAACATACTTGCCGGTAACGAGATTGAACTAGGTATTGAGATACCGACGATCGAATCTCAGGCAAGTAACATACCGATGACAAAGGGAAGAACCTATGTTGTTATGTGGTTTGACCGATAAAGATCTTCGTAGAATATGTTGTTGGAAATATGCCCTAGAGGCAATAATAAAAGGATTATTATTATATTTCCTTGTTCATGATAATTGTCTTTATTCATGCTATAATTGTATTATCCGGAAATCGTAATACACGTGTGAATACATAGACCATAATATGTCCCTAGTGAGCCTCTAGTTGACTAGCTCGTTGATCAACAGATAGTCATGGTTTCCTGACTATGGACATTAGATGTCGTTGATAACGGGATCACATCATTAGGAAAATGATGTGATGGACAAGACCCAATCCTAAGCATAGCACAAGATCGTGTAGTTCGTTTGCTAGAGCTTTTCCAGTGTCAAGTATCTTCTCCTTAGACCATGAGATCGTGTAACTCCCGGATACCGATACCGTAGGAGTGCTTTTGTCATAGCCCCAGAGTTTGCTTGTAACTAGTGGCTTTGCATCCATGCATCATGTTTAAATTTCATGAAACTTGAAATGGGGATTGTTGAAACCCTAGCACCAAATGAATTCAACTAGGTTCAAAAAATATATATTTTCAGTGATCCCAAATGCCCTTTAGAAAATTTCATGATTTCTGTCAACGGTGAAAACCTCTGCCAAATGTCATGCACATATTTCTAGGCCATTCTGGATTTCTAAATTAAATCCTATAGTATTTGCATTTGGGCATTTAAGTGCTATAAAATATTTTAAATGCTCAAATAATCATAAACTAAAATGTTTACTGTTGGATATATTCTAAACAGTAGCCATGATTAGTTTCATGATTTTTGGAAATGCCCTGGCATTCTTAATAAAGCCCTGAAGTTACAGAAAAATAAAAAAACATTAACAAAAGAGAGAGAGAGAATATCTGGCGCTTACCTGGCCGGCCTGGCACTGTAGCAGCCCACCAGGCCCATCTGCCAGTCATCTCCCACCTCTCGCCAGTAGGACGAGAGGCGTGTGGCCGCCATTCACGCCCACGCGCCTCGGCCACCTCCAGCTTTCCACCGCCTCCCGACGTCGCTCTGGATGCCCTGGACGTCGACACGCAACCCCTGTGGCTCTCTCTCACTCTCCCCATGCTCCTCCCCCTCCTCTACTCTCTCTCCCTCTCACCACCGAACGCCACCGCCGCCGCCGTTCGCCATAGCCGCAGCCGCAGCCAACTCCGAGCCTCTCCGACGTGTCCACGAGCATCGCCACGCCTCCCTAGTCCTCTCCGCACAGCAACGCATCGCCGGAGGCCCTGGATCGACGCCATCTTCATCATCTTCGTCGCCGGCTGCCGGAGATCCCTCTCGCTGCACCGCTCGCTCCGGTGCTTCCCCGAGCACGCCTAGGCCACCTATGCACTCGTCGTAAGCTCCTCTACTAACCCCCCTACTCACATGTCCATTAGCTCATCGTAGCCCTCGTTTCCGTCGAGACCGAAACCTCACCGGCGCCGGACTTGTTGCCGTCGTCATTTTAGTTCGCCTCCGTCCAAACCGAGCGCGTCACTACACCCAGTGCACCCCCAGGAGCCCGTAGCGCCCACCGGCTCCTCCTCCCATGCACTATGGCACCGAACCCGTCGTTGCCCGAACTCCGGCCGCCGCCTTGGAGCTCGCCGCCGTCGGCTCAGGACACCCTAGCTCCTCCCGTTCGCTCAATTAGATGCGCCGCATTGCTAGCTAGCCGTAGCCACAAACCATGAGTAAAACGGTGCCCTGTAGAGCATTCACGAGCCGCCCCATCGTCTCTGTCGTCGCCGGCGATGAGCCGTGGACCAGGTCCGGCGGGTTTGACCCCGTTTGACCGGGGTTTGACTTCCCCCTGACTCACTGACGTGTGGGCCAGGCCCCTGCTTAATTAAGCGATAGATTAATTAGCTGTAATTAACTTAGTTAGGTTAGCCTCTGACATGTTGGCCCAGGCCTTAACTAAACTAGATTAGGTTTAGTTTAATTTTAATTAACCCTGTTGGTTAACCGTGTCACTGACGTGTGGACCCCACACGTCAGGTTTGACCTGGACTGGCCTCGTTCACTGTTGACGTCAGAGCGATGCAATGCTGACGCAATAAGTATTTTCTGGATTTATTTTTATACAGGAAATTCCAGAAAATGCTCTAAACTTCTAAAATTCATAGAAATTTAACCGTAACTCAGAATGAAATAATTTATATATGAAAAATGATCAAACAAATCCAATCTATCCATCTGCACTGGTTTCATGCATGTTAGAACACATTAACCTTGCTGTTTAGGTGAAACAAGTTAATACACTATTATGACCTCTTAAAATGGGTTTGCATTTGAATCTTTGGTTCAAATGGACTCATCTCAATCTGTTCTAGCTTGCATTAGCCCAAAACACATTCATATTGCCATGTCATAGCATGCATCATATTGTGCATTGCATTGATCATGTTGCTTCTCTGTTTGCCGGTGTTGTTCCCCCTCGGTAGACGTTGTACCGATGTTGTGATCGATGACACCGATGAAGAAGTATACTATCTTCAGAAGTGCTAGGCAAGCAAAACCCCCTTGTTCATTCCGATACAATGCTACTCTATCGCTCCTGTTCTCTTTCACTGCATTAGGACAACAACGATTCATCTATTACTTGCTGCGGTAGCTGAACCCCTTTATCCTCTGCATGACCTGTCATTGCCATAGTAAATTGATGAAACCCACTAGCATGAGTAGGAGTTGTTTGAGCCCTGTTGTGCCTACTCATTCATGTTTGTTTGTCATGCCTGCTATTGCTTAGAGTTGAGTTAAGTCGGATTCACCGGGGATGAATCAGAGGTGCGTGAACATATTCTACTGAGTGTGAGCTAAGTGTGTGAACACGATTTGGTAAAGGTAGCGGTGAGAGTCCATGTAGGAGTACATGGTGGGTTGTCTCATTGAAGCCGCCCTCAGGAACTGAGTTATGTGTTTGTGATCCATGATTCAGCTACTACCATGCATTGGGCCCTGAAATATGACCCCGCTCGACTTCTTAATCACCCTTGTCCTCTGTCCAGGAGTTGCAAGTAGTTTCTGGTGTTTGTAGTATGCTGGAGGCCGTGCGCAACGCTGACCGGAGGGGTGGGCTGTGATGCGGTAGGCACGTGGCCGGGTATACCGGGCGCCCGTTTGGTGTCACGGAACCCTGTACACATCGTTCAGGACCTGACAGCTTTGGTATAAGAGCCTGACTGCCTGTAGGATTACCAAGCCAAACTGGTCGATGTTGAGTCTAGAAATGCTTTAGTTATATGTAGGGGAATTGATTGTGGGATGGTACGTAAGGCTCTTTTTACTTCTTTACCTCATGGCATTCTGATCTGAGTCAGTCCATTCTTCCACCGGGGGTTAAGGATTAGGATCTTTTCTCTCTATCAGGTTCACGTGTTACTAATCAGTAGTACCTTATTGGTTTGATGATTATAAGCCTAGTTCAGTTCTACTACCCTATTATGTTGCTAAGTTGGACCCAGAACCTTGATATGATATTGTTGAGTGTCTATGCAACTCTTTGCAAAATGTCTCAAAATTCCTTTTGAGCATTTACAGCCGTTATGTTGTCCGAGTCATCCCAGGTTTCTAAACAATCTGATGCACTTGCAAATCATTTCCCTCTGGTTTTGATGTTCCTTTGAGCCAGGTTAATCACACTAATTGCTGAGTTGAAGTATTCTATTGCCTCGACATATATGTTGGAATTATTATTATGACCCTAGGTGTCCTAGGGGATCATCTAGTAATCTAGCCATGATTTGTTCCCGGTGTGATAATTCTGGCCTTTATTCTCGAAAGCATCCCGTGATGCCACTTAGTAGTAGGTATTCTATTCCTGGGTTCTTGAACCGAGATTCACCCCACTTACTCATGATGATAGTGTTTGCTAGTTCCTTTAGGAAATTAGTAACCTTTGCATTAGTCCTCGAGGTCCGTGGTATTTCCTTCTTCCAAATACCATGAACTACTTATGGCAGAAGTTCCTCGTTTAACCGAAAGATCACAACCAGAGTGCTCTTGATGCGTTCTCGATTCTATATTGTGAATCTGCCAGTCCTACCTTCTCCGCATGGGTTATCCGGAAGAAAAATGTTGATCTTTGCTCGACATACTAATATGTGCATCCACAACTCAGAAGATCGTAAGTTCGTTTGGGTTGTCCCTCCTTAGTTGTATTCCGACCCCATCTATCAATTGATAGTCAAGAGTATGCGTGCATTCGTTCATTGATGCCTATTACTCTAGTGGTATGTCAAGCCATTCTATTCTAGAATGACTAGGAGAAACAAACTCCCGTACCTCATCCATATCCAGGATCGGGTCAAAGCAGTTGTAAATCGCAGATCAAATACTAATTCAGCTTTTGTTCTGTTCTACCCTGAAGTATTACCCACTTTATGTCAGGAACGTCATGAGAATTGCACCTTCCCTTATGGATTCTTGAAGTAGTGATACTTCTTGCCATCATCATTCGCTCCTCGGTTCCGTGTTGTTGCAACCGGAATACTGACAAGTGAATCATGGTGTGTGAAATCAATACTGCTAGCAACTCCGTTGCTTGGTAGTTAAATGGACGCTAACCTCATTCTTAGCGTGTTGATTATTGAATCGTCACCCTAAGGTTGATTGTGCTATCTAGTCCCTATTTCCGGTGCACTCTTCGGTCGTTGAGTTAGGATTTTGTCAATCCCTTGCTCATTTGATCATATCGTCTTGCCCTGAAAAGCAAGATTTCTCTCGAGCTTAGTAACATACCGGTGGTTCCTGATTTTCTGATTATCTTCTCGGAAGTATCACTAGGTCGTCACCTGACCGCTATGTTGAGTTCATGATCAAGTTGGTTTATTCTTGTAAACCACCCTTTCTCCAAGAATCCGTGTTGGATACCCCTGAGCTAGTTGGTTAAGCTATACATCAACTTGGAGAGTTGGAAGATAAAAGCTTGTCCGACTTAGTTCATGTTAAGTGATATCTTGTATGTATGTTGAAGAAAGATGATATCTTCATCGATTGGTCCCTGTGATCAGTTGTTGGATCTATTATCGTAACCAATCTCTGATTTGAGCATGGGCTATTGTCAAGTCAAATCAGAACCAACGATATTCGTAATGTTGTCTTACCCGTGGTTGTTTCCTCGGGCATACACCGTTATATCCTTTGGTCTGACCGATGCTATCGCCTTGTTCACATAATTGTGGAATTCCACTTATATGGAAACCTAGATGAATTGTTGTTGAGCCCATCAGCAACATTTTTATCTCTTCCATGATTCGTGTTGAACCTTCAGCTAGTATTGGAAACTATATAAGCATTATCTTCGTGTTTCGTTCATGAAGAATATGCTTGGATGTAAGAAGTGACTCTCTCCAAGTTCACGCGCATTAGGTGCAAGTTGCCGCCGTGAATTTGAGAAAGTTAGTTTTGTTCCCTCCGGGATCATCCCAAGTCAGTCATGCATGTGCGAAGTATTCTATGGTCTGATAGACTGATCATCTTCATTGCTTACGTATCCCTAGCACACCAAGCCACTGATTGATTTGTTCAGGGAGAAGAAGCTCCTTCTTAAGAATCATGACTTATGCAAGGACTTCGTTATCCGCAATGATGGTTCCCCACCTGAACTCGGTAGTGTTTTATATTAAGACTACTATGTGGTCATGTTTGTCTGGGACAGCGTGTTCACACATGTTTAGCAGAACCAGCTCATGTTTTGGAGCTTGCTATCGTAGTTTATCTCCCGAGAATCTCGCGACGTCATCTCATCGATTTGTGTTGCAAACTTTCATTTTTCTTCCTAGACTTGATGAGTCTGGAATGTCCTAACACCAACCAAATCTGAATCTCAGGCAGATATGATGGTTGGAACATTCCCGACATTTGCATTTCGTTCCCAGCTTGCACCGCCTTGTGCCAATCCTCCTTGGACTGCCCTTCTCAGCAATTGTTGTTCAGGATCATCTTTAGAAGTGGTCCTACCATGGGTCCCCTCCACCTCCGATGATAAGCAAAAAGCATTCATTACGTTGTCTTCAACAAGGTAGTCCACATCATCCATTCTAGTCCGGGTATGCCATCCCTTTGTACTCTGCCAAACGATTGTTGTGAATTGCCTTAGGCTGGTATAAAGAGTTTCAATGATCTCTGAATCAAAAATAATTCCTTTTGCCACTTAAGGTAACAAACCTACGAGTCACCTTCCCTAAGGTGCCCCGTTACGGGATCATGGCAATTATTTCCTCGCCACCTTGACACCATCCACCATCTTTCTAAGCGTGGAATTGTTTCCCACCAAATCAAACCCCGTCGTTTGTTCTTCCATCCCTCTCGATGTGTTTTGTGTCTCAACTCAAGGTGTTTCAACATCTCACTCCGCGAGTTGAGATTGTATAATTCGGTCTTTGAGAAGATCAATCCTAGTAGAGTTCCTTTCCGTCGTCATCGCATGGATGAAGATCTCAAAAGCGAGGATGTCAAGATCAATGTATGCAACGAATCAACAACCTTATGAGGTGCAACCTGGATCATGAAGATTGTGTTGGTTTTGTGCCCCCTTTGTCTTCTTACCTCACGTCTTGAATCTCAAGACGAGATTCTTGTTTAGTGGGGGTGAGTTATCACAGCCCTAGAGTTTGCTCGTAACTAGTGACTTTGCATCCATGCATCATGTTTAAATTTCATGAAACTTGAAATGGGGATTGTTGAAACCCTAGCACCAAATGAATTCAACTAGGTTCAAAAAAATAATATTTTTAGTGATCCCAAATGCCCTTTAGAAAAGTTCATGATTTCGGTCAAAGGTGAAAACCTCTGCCAAATGTCATGCACATATTTCTAGGCCATTCTGGATTTCTAAATTAAATCCTATAGTATTTGCATTTGGGCATTTAAGTGCTATAAAATATTTTAAATGCTCAAATAATCATAAACTAAAATGTTTACTGTTGGATATATTCTAAACAGTAGCCATGATTAGTTTCATGATTTTTGGAAATGCCCTGGCATTTTTAATAAAGCCCTGAAGTTACAGAAAAATAGAAAAACATTAACAAAAGAGAGAGAGAGAGAGAATACCTGGCGCTTACCTGGCCGGCCTGGCACTGTAGCAGCCCACCAGGCCCATCTGCCAGTCATCTCCCACCTCTCGCCAGTAGGATGAGAGGCGTGTGGCCGCCATTCACGCCCACGCCCCTCGGCCACCTCCAGCTTTCCACCGCCTCCCGACGTCCCTCTGGATGCCATGGACGTCGACACGCAACCCCTGTGGCTCTCTCTCACTCTCCCCATGCTCCTCCCCCTCCTCTACTCTCTCTCCCTCTCACCACCGAACGCCACCGCCGCCGCCGTTCGCCATAGCCGCAGCCGCAGCCAACCCCGAGCCTCTCCGACGTGTCCACGAGCATCGCCACGCCTCCCTCGTCCTCTCCGTCTAGCCACGCATCGCCGGAGGCCCTGGATTGACGCCATCTTGATCATCTTCGTCACCGGCCGCCGGAGATCCCTCTCGCCGCACCGCTCGCTCCAGTGCTTCCCCGAGCACGCCGAGGCCACCTCTGCACTCGCCGTAAGCTCCTTTACTGACCCCCCTACTCACATGTCCATTAGCTCATCGTAGCCCTCGTTTCCGTCGAGACCGAAACCTCACTGGTGCCAGACTTGTCGCTGTCGTCATTTTAGTTCACCTCCGTCCAAACCGAGCGCGTCACTACACCCAGTGCACCCCCAAGAGCCCGTAGCGCCCACCAGCTCCTCCTCCCATGCACTGTGGCGCCAAACCCGTCATTGCCCGAACTCCGGCCGCCGCCTTGGAGCTCGCCGCCGTCGGCTCAGGCCACCCCAGCTCCACCCATTCGCTCCATTAGATGCGCCGCATTGCTAGCTAGCCGTAGCCGCAAACCACGAGTAAAACGGTGCCCTGTAGAGCATTCCCGAGCCGCCTCGTTGTCTCTGTCGTCGCCGGCGACGAGCCGTGGACCAGGTCCGGCGGGTTTGACCGGGGTTTGACTTCCCCCTGACTCATTGACGTGTGGGCCAGGCCCCTGCTTAATTAAGCGATAGATTAATGAGCGGTAATTAACTTAGTTAGTTAGGTTAGCCTCTGACATGTGGGCCCAGGCCTTAACTAAACTAGATTAGGTTTAGTTTAATTTTAATTAACCCTGTTGGTTAACCGTGTCACTGATGTGTGGACCCCACACGTCAGGTTTGACCTGGACCGGCCTCGTTGACTGCTGACGTCAGAGTGACGCAATGCTGACGCAATAAGTATTTTCTAGATTTATTTTTATACAGGAAATTCCAGAAAATGCTCTAAACTTCTAAAATTCATAGAAATTTAACCGTAACTTAGAATGAAATAATTTATATATGAAAAATGATCAAAAAAATCCAATCTATCCATCTGCACTGGTTTCATGCATGTTAGAACACATTAACCTTGCTGTTTAGGTGAAACAAGTTAATACACTATTATGACCTCTTAAAATGGGTTTGCATTTGAATCTTTGGTTCAAATGGACTCATCTCAATCTGTTCTAGCTTGCATTAGCCCAAAACACATTCATATTGCCATGTCATAGCAGGCATCATATTGTGCATTGCATTGATCGTGTTTCTTCTCTGTTTGCCAGTGTTGTTCCCCCTCGGTAGACGTTGTACCGACGTTGTGATCGCTGACACCGATGAAGAAGTATACTATCTTCAGAAGTGCCAGGCAAGCAAAACCCCCTTGTTCATTTCGATACAATCCTACTCTCTCGCTCCTGCTCTCTTTTACTGCATTAGGACAGCAATGATTCATCTGTTACTTGCTGCGGTAGCTGAACCCCTTTATCCTCTGCAGGACCTATCATTGCCACAGTAAATAGATGAAACCCACTAGCATGAGTAGGAGTTGTTTGAGCCCTGTTGTGCCTACTCATTCATGTTTGTTTGTCATGCCTGCTATTGCTTAGAGTTGAGTCAGGTCTGATTCATCGGGGATGAATCAGAGGTGCGTGAACATATTCTACTGAGTGTGAGCTAAGTGTGTGAACAGGATTTGGTAAAGGTAGCTATGAGAGGCCATGTAGGAGTACATGGTGGATTGTCTCATTGAAGCCGTCCTCAGGAACTGAGTTCTGTGTTTGTGATCCATGGTTCAGCTACTACCATGCATTGGGCCCTGAAATATGACCCTGCTCGACTTCTTAATCACCCTTGTCCTCTGTCCAGGAGTTGCAAGTAGTTTCTGGTGTTTGTAGTATGCTGGAGGTCGTGCGCAACGCTGATCGAAGGGGTGGGCTGTGATGCGGTAGGCACGTGGCCGGGTATACCGGGCGCCTGTTTGGTGTCACGGAACCCTATACACATCGTTCGGGGCCGTATGTGGAAACCTCGGACGGACTCCCTGCGGATGGAACCTGAATAGGCGATAAACCTGGACTAGAGACTTGAGTGTTTAGGCTTTCGCTTTCGCTTGAAGTCTGCCGAGCACATGTCGTGTGCAGATGCTAAGTGGTGGAAACATGTATGAAGAAGTACACCCCTGCAGGGTTATAAATGATCTATTCGAATAGCCGTGTCCGCGGTAAAGGACTTCTGTGTTGCCTATAACAGTTCATAGACAAGTAAATGGAAACTACTAAAAGCCTCAAGATAATTGTGAGTGCCGAGGATGGCTCTTCCGTAGGAAGACGGAGGTGAATCCTCGGTTGTGTATTGAAGTGGTGAGTAGTGGACTCGTGTGTGCAAAACCATTTCAAGTTGGAGTCTCATAGGATAGCTTAGCCAAGAGTCGAAGCTGGCTTGCTGCAATAACCCCACCAACCCTTCTTGATAATGTGCATGTATGTAGGATCTGATGTAAGTCTTGCTGAGTACCTTTGTACTCATGTTGCTCTAATTTACATTTTACAGAAGATGCTACAACCCCTTCTGACAGGTTCTTCGTAGACGTTGACATCGATGAGTAGACTGAGGCCCAGGTGGTGATCCTGAGCTTGTGAAGGACCATGTAGTATAGCTAGGCTTACCCAGGCCTCTTTTATTTTACTAGTTGTCTCTACTCAGACAAGTTACTTCCGCTGTTGGCTTGTATGCTTGTATTACTTGAATGTGGGTCATGTGACCCGTACTTGTGTGTATACTATGTATGGCTCTCTGAGCCTTTAAATAAAGTACTTGTGTTGTAGAGTCATGTTGTGATGCCTTGTTGTATTTGCACATATCGAGCATATTGTGTGTATGATTGAAATGCTTGGTATGTGTGGGATCTGACTATCTAGTTGTTTATCCTTAGTAGCCTCTCTTACCGGGAAATGTCTCCTAGTGCTTCCACTGAGCCATGGTAGCTTGCTACTGCTCCGGAACACTTAGGCTGGCCGGCATGTGCCTTCTTCGTTCCTGTGTCTGTCCCTTCGGCGAAATGTCATGCGATGAATACCGGAGTCCTGTTAGCCCGCTGCAGCACGGTTTACCGGAGTCCTGCTAGCCCGGTGCTAAAGCCCGGATTCACTTGCTGATGACCGACACGTTCGATGCTGGGTCATGGATGCCTGTCCCTGTAAGTCTGTGCCACTTTGGGTTTACGACTAGCCATGTCAGCCCGGGCTCCTTACCATATGGATGCCAGCAACACTATCATATACGTGTGCCAAAAGGTGCAAACGGTCCCGGGCAAAGGTAAGACGACACCCGTGGGAATACCGTGCGTGAGGCCGCAAAGTGATATGAGGTGTTACATGCTAGATCGATGTGGCATTGAGTCGGGGTCCTGATAGCTTTGGGTGTACCAAAGGTCATAACGTAACTGGGTGACTATAAAGGTGCACTATAGGTATCTCCGAAAGTGTCTGTTGGGTTGACACGGATCGAGACTGGGATTTGTCACTCCGTATGACAGAGAGGTATCTCTGGGCCCACTCGGTAGTGCATCATCATAATGAGCTCAAAGTGACCAAGTGTCTGGTCACGGGATCATGCATTATGGTACGATTAAAGTGACTTGCCGGTAACGAGATTGAATGAGGTATTGGGATACCGACGATCGAATCTCGGGCAAGTAAAATATCGATTGACAAAGGGAATTGAATACGGGGTTGCTTGAATCCTCGACATCATGGTTCATCCGATGAGATCATCGAGGAGCATGTGGGAGCCAACATGGGTATCCAGATCCCGATGTTGGTTATTGACCGAAGAGCCGTCTCGGTCATGTCTACGTGTCTCCCGAACCCGTAGGGTCTACACACTTAAGGTTCGGTGACACTAGGGTTGTAGAGATATGAGTATGCAGCAAACCGAAAGTTTTTCGGAGTCCCGGATGAGATCCCGGACGTCACGAGGAGTTCCGGAATGGTCCAAAGATAAAATTATATATAGGAAGTCCAGTTTCGGCCATCGGGAGAGTTTCGGGGGTCACCGGTATTGTATCGGGACCACCGGAAGGGTCCCGGGGGTCCACCGGGTGGGGCCACCTATCCTGGAGGGCCCCGTGGACTGAAGTGGGGAGGGGACCAGCCCCTGGTGGGCTGGTGTGCCCCCTTGGCCCCCCTCTGCGCCTATGGTTGGAAACCCTAGGGTGGGGGGGCGCCTCCACTTGCCTTGGGGGGCACTCCACCCCCCTGGCCGCCGCCCCCTTTGGATATCCCATCTCCAGGGCCGGCTCCCCCCCAAGGGGCCTATATAAAGGAGGGGGAGGGGAGGGCAGCCGCACCCTGAAGTCTTGGCGCCTCCCTCCCCCCTTTCTACACCTCCTCCTCCCGTAGTCACTAGGCGAAGCCCTGCCGGAACTCTGCTGCATCCACCACCACGCCGTCGTGTTGCCGGATCTTCATCAACCTCTCCTTTCCCCTTGCTGGATAAAGAAGGAGGAGACGTCACGCTGACCATACGTGTGTTGAACGCGGAGGTGCCGTCCGTTCGGCGCTAGAATCTCCGGTGATTTGGATCACGACGAGTATGACTCCCTCAACCCCATTCTCTTGTACGCTTCCACTCGCGATCTACAAGGGTATGTAGATGCACTCCCTCTCTTGTTGCTAGATGAACTCATAGATTGATCTTGGTGAACGTTGGAAATTTTTTATTTTATGCAACGTTCCCCAACAGTGGCTTCATGAGCTAGGTCTATGCGTAGTTCTCTATTGCACGAGTAGAACACAAATCTGTTGTGGGCGTAGATGTTGTCAACTTTCTTACCGCTACTAGTCTTATTTTGCTTCAGGGTATTGTGGGATGAAGCGGCCCGGACCGACCTTACACGTACGCTTACATGAGACAGGTTTCACCGACTGACATGCACTACTTGCATAAGGTGGCTAGCGGGTGTCTGTTTCTCCCACTTTAGTTGGAGCGGATTCGATGAAAAGGGTCCTTATGAAGGGTAAATAGAAGTTGACAAATCACGTTGTGGCTTTTTCGTAGGTAAGAAAACGTTCTTGCTAGAACCCTATTGCAGCGACGTAAAAGATGCAACAACTATTAGAGGACGTCTAACTTGTTTTTGCAGCAATTGCCTTGTGATGTGATATGGCCAAAAGTTGTGATGAATGATGAATGATATATTGTGATGTATGAGATCATGTTCTTGTAATAGGAATCACGACTTGCATGTCGATGAATATGACAACCGGCAGGATCCATAGGAGTTGTCTTAATTATTGTATGACCTGTGTGTCAATGATTTAACGCCATGTAATTACTTTACTTTATTGCTAAACCGTTAGCCATAGTGGTAGAAGTAATAGTTGGCGAGCAACTTCATGGAGACACGATGATGGAGATCATGATGATGGAGATCATGGTGTCATGCCGGTGACAAAGATGATCATGGAGCCCCGAAGATTGAGATCAAAGGAGCTATATGATATTGGCCATATCATGTCACTACTATATAATTGCATGTGATGTTTATTATGTTTATGCATCTTGTTTACTTAGAACGACGGTAGTAAATAAGATGATCCCTTATAATAATTTCAAGAAAGTGTTCTCCCTAACTGTGCGTCGTTGCTAAAGTTCGTCATTTCGAAGCACCACGTGATGATCCGGTGTGATAGATTCCTACGTTCACATACAACGGGTGTAAGACAGTTTTACACATGCAAAACACTTAGGTTAAACTTGACGAGCCTAGCATGTACAGACATGGCCTCGGAACACAGAGACCGAAAGGTCGAACATGAGTCGTATGGAAGATACGATCAACATCGAGATGTTCACCGATGATGACTAGTCTGTCTCACGTGATGATCGAACACGGCCTAGTCGACTCGGATCGTGTAACACTTAGATGACTAGAGGGATGTCAAATCTGAGTGGGAGTTCATTAAATAATTTGATTAGATGAACTTAATTATCATGAACTTAGTCTAAAATCTTTGCAAAAATGTCTTGTAGATCAAATGGCCAACGCTCATGTCAACATGAACTTCAACGCGTTCCTAGAGAAAGCAAGCTGAAAGATGATGGAAGCAACTATACGGACTAGGTCCAGAACCTGAGGATCATCCTCATAGCTGCTAAGAAAGCATATGTCCTAGAAGGACCACTAGGTGATGCACCCATCCCAGAGAACCAAGACATTATGAACGCTTGGCAGTCACGTGCTGATGATTACTCCCTCGTTCAGTGCGGCATGCTTTACAGCTTAGAACCGAGGATCCAAAAGCATTTTGACCAACACGGAGCATATGAGATGTTCAAGGAGCTGAAACTGGTTTTCCAAGCTCATGCCCGGGTCGAAAGATATGAAGTCTCCGACATGTTCTATAGTTGTAAGATGGAGGAAAATAGTTCTGTCAGTGAGCACATACTCAAAATGTCTGGGTTGCACAACTGCCTGTCCCAGCTGGACATCAACCTCCCGGACAAGGCGGTCACTGACAGAATCCTTCAGTCGCTCCCACCAAGCTACAAGAGCTTTGTGATGAACTACAATATGCAGGGGATGGTGAAAACTATTCCTGAAGTATTTTCAATGCTAAAGTCAACAGAAGTAGAAATCAAGAAAGAACATCAAGTGTTGATGGTCAATAAAACCACCAAGTTCAAGAAGGGAAGGGTAAGAAGAACTTCAAGAAGGACGACAAGGATGTTGCCGCACCCGGTAGGCCAGTTGCCGGGAAGAAGTCAAAGAATGGACCCAAGCCTGAGACTGAGTGCTTTTATTGCAAAGGGAAGGGTCACTGGAAGCGGAACTGCCCCAAATACTTAGCGGACAAGAAGGCCGAAAACACTAAAGGTATATGTGATATACATGTAATTGATGTGTACCTTACCAGTACTCATAGTAACTCCTGGGTATTTGATACCGGTGCCATTGCTCATATTTGTAACTCATAGTAGGAGCTGTGGAATAAGCGGAGACTGGCGAAGGACGAGGTGACGATGCGCGTCGGGAATGGTTCCAAGGTCGATGTGATCGCCGTCGGCACGCTGCCTCTACATTTACCCACGTGATTAGTTTTAAACCTCAATAATTGTTATTTAGTGCCAAGTTTGAGCATGAACATTGTATCTGGATCTCGTTTAATACGAGATGGCTACTCATTTAAATCCGAGAATAATGGTTGTTCTATTTATATGAGAGATATATTTTATGGTCATGCCCCGATGGTCAATGGTTTATTCTTAATGAATCTCGAACGTAATGTTACACATATTCATAGTGTGAATACCAAAAGATGTAAAGTTGGTAACGATAGTCCCACATACGTGTGGCACTGCCACCTTGGTCACATTGGTGTCAAGCGCATGAAGAAGCTCCATGATGATGGACTTTTAGAGTCTCTCGATTATGAATCATTTGACACATGCGAACCATGCCTCATGGGCAAAATGACCAAGACTCTGTTCTCCAGAACAATGGAGCGAGCAACCAACTTATTGGAAATCATACATACTGATGTGTGTGGTCCAATGAGCGTTGAGGCTCGCGGAGGATATCATTATGTTTTCACTCTCACTGATGACTTGAGTAGATATGGGTATGTCTACTTGATGAAACACAAGTCTGAGACCTTTGAAAAGTTTAAGGAATTTCAGAATGAGGTAGAGAATCAACGTGACCGAAAGATAAAGTTCCTACGATCAGATCGTGGAGGAGAATATTTAAGTCACGAATTTGGTACGCACTTAAGGAAATGTGGAATCATTCCACAACTCACGCCGCCTGGAACACCTCAGCGTAACGGTGTGTCCGAACATCGTAATCGCACTCTATTGGATATGGTGCGATCTATGATGTCTCTTACCGATTTACTGTTATCATTTTGGGGATACGCTCTAGAGACAGCTACATTCACTTTAAACAGGGCTCCGTCTTAATCCGTTGAGACGACACCGTATGAATTATGGTTTGGGAAGAAACCTAAGCTGTCGTTTCTAAAAGTTTGGGGATGCGATGCTTATGTCAAGAAACTTCAACCTGAAAAGCTCGAACCCAAGTCGGAAAAATGCGTCTTCATAGGATACCCTAAGGAAACCATTGGGTATACCTTCTACTTAAGATCCGAGGGCAAGATCTTTGTTGCCAAGAACGGATCCTTTCTGGAAAAAGAGTTTCTCTCGAAAGGAGTAAGTGGGAGGAAAGTAGAACTCGATGAAGTACTACCTCTTGAACCGGAAAGTAGTGCAGCTCAGGAAAATGTTGCTGTGGTGCCTACACCGACTGGAGAGGAAATTAATGATGATGATCAAAGTACTTCGGATCAAGTTGCTACTGAACTTCATAGGTCCACAAGGACATGTTCCACACCAAAGTGGTATGGCAACCCTGTCCTGGAAATCATGTTGTTAGACAACGGTGAACCTTCGAACTATGAAGAAGCGATGGCAGGCCCAGATTCCAACAAATGGCTTGAAGCCATGCAATCGGAGATAGAATCCATGGATGAAAACAAAGTATGGACTTTGACAGACTTGCCCGATGATCGGTGAGCGATAGAAAACAAATGGATCTTTAAGAAGAAGACAGACGCGGATGGTAATGTTACCATCTATAAAGCTTGACTTGTCGCTAAGGGTTATCGACAAGTTCAAGGGGTTGACTATGATGAGACTTTCTCTCCCGTAGCGAAGCTGAAGTCCGTCCGAATCATGTTAGCAATTGCCGCATACTATGATTATGAGATATGGAAGATGGACGTCAAAACGGCATTCCTTAACGGACATCTTAAGGAAGAACTGTATATGATGCAGCCGGAGGGTTTTGTCGATCCTAAGAATGCTAACAAGGTATGAAAGCTCCAGCGATCCATTTATGGGCTGGTGCAAGCATCTCGGAGTTGGAACATTCGCTTTGATGAGATGATCAAAGCGTTTGGGTTTATGCAGACTTATGGAGAAGCCTGCGTTTACAAGGAAGTGAGTGGGAGCTTTGTAGCATTTCTCATATTATATGTAGATGACATACTTTTGATGGGAAATGATATAGAACTTTTGGACAGCATTAAGGCCTACTTGAATAAGTGTTTTTCAAAGAAGGACCTTGGAGAAGCTGCTTACATATTAGGCATCAAGATCTATAGGGGTAGATCGAGACGCCTCATAGGTCTTTCACAAAGCACATACCTTGATAAGATATTGAAGAAGTTCAAAATGGATCAGTCCAAGAAAGGGTTCTTGCCTGTATTGCAAGGTGTGAAGTTGAGCTCGGCTCAATGCCCGACCACGGCAGAAGATAAAGAAGAGATGAGTGTCATCCCCTATGCCTCAGCCATAGGATCTATTATGTATGCCATGCTGTGCACCAGACCTGATGTAAACCTTGCCGTAAGTTTGGTAGGAAGGTACCAAAGTAATCCCGGCAAGGAACACTGGATAGCGGTCAAGAATATCCTGAAGTACCTGAAAAGGATAAAGGACATGTTTCTTGTTTATGGAGGTGACGAAGAGCTCGTCATAAAGGGTTACGTCGATGCTAGCTTCGACACAGATGTGGATGACTCTAAGTCACAAACCGGATACGTGTATATGGTGAATCGTGGAGCAGTAAGCTGGTGCAGTTGCAAGCAGAGCGTCGTGGCGGGATCTACATGTGAAGCGGAGTACATGGCAGCCTCGGAGGCAGCGCATGAATCAATATGGATGAAGGAGTTCATCACCGACCTAGGAGTCATACCCAATGCGTCGGGGCCAATCACTCTCTTCTGTGACAACACTGGAGCTATTGCCCTTGCCAAGGAGCCCAGGTTTCACAAGAAGACCAGGCACGTCAAGCATCGTTTCAACTCCATCCGTGAAACTGTTCAAGATGGAGACATAGATATTTGCAAAGTACATATGGATCTGAATGTCGCAGATCCGTTGACTAAACCTCTTCCGCAAGCAAAACATGATGAACACCAGAACTCTATGGGTGTTCGATTCATCACAATGTAAGTAGATTATTGACTCTAGTGCAAGTGGGAGACTTTTGGAAATATGCCCTAGAGGCAATAATAAAAGGATCATTATTATATTTCCTTGTTCATGATAATTGTCTTTATTCATGCTATAATTGTATTATCCGGAAATCGTAATACACGTGTGAATACATAGACCATAATATGTCCCTAGTGAGCATCTAGTTGACTAGCTCGTTGATCAATAGATAGTCATGGTTTCCTGACTATGGACATTAGATGTCATTGATAACGGGATCACATCATTAGGAGAATGATGTGATGGACAAGACCCAATCATAAGCATAGCACAAGATCGTGTAGTTCGTTTGCTAGAGCTTTTCCAATGTCAAGTATCTTCTCCTTAGACCATGAGATCGTGTAACTCCCGGATACCGTAGGAGTGCTTTGGGTGTACCAAACGTCACAACGTAACTGGGTGACTATAAAGGTGCACTACAGGTATCTCTGAAAGTGTCTGTTGGGTTGACACGGATCGAGACTGGGATTTGTCACTCCGTATGACGGAGAGGTATCTCTGGGCCCACTCGGTAGTGCATCATCATAATGAGCTCAAAGTGACCAAGTGTCTGGTCACAGGATCATGCATTACGGTACGAGTAAAGTGACTTGCCGGTAACGAGATTGAACGAGGTATTGGGATACCGATGATCGAATCTCAGGCAAGTAAAATACCGATTGACAAAGGGAATTGAATACGGGGTTGCTTGAATCCTCAACATCATGGTTCATCCGATGAGATCATCGAGGAGCATGTGGGAGCCAACATGGGTATCCAGATCCCGCTGTTGGTTATTGACCGGAGAGCCATCTAGGTCATGTCTATGTGTCTCCCGAACCCGTAGGGTCTACACACTTAAGGTTCGGTGACACTAGGGTTGTAGAGATATGAGTATGCAGCAAACCGAAAGTTGTTCGGAGTCCCGGATGAGATCCCGGACGTCACGAGGAGTTCCGGAATGGTCCGAAGATAAAGAATTATATATAGGAAGTGCAGTTTCGGTGATCGGGAGAGTTTCGGGGGTCACCGGTATTGTACCGGGACCACCGGAAGGGTCCCGGGGGTCCACCGGGTGGGGCCACCTATCCCGGAGGGCCCCGTGGGCTGAAGTGGGGAGGGGACCAGCCCCTGGTGGGCTGGTGCGACCCCCTTGGGCCCCCCTGCGCCTAGGGTTGGAAACCCTAGGGTGGGGGGGGGGGGCGCCTCCACTTGCCTTGGGGGGCACTCCACCCCCCTAGCCGCCGCCCCCTTGGGAGATCCCATCTCCAGGGCCGGCGCCACCCTCCAGGGGGCCTATATAAAGGAGGGGGAGGGGAGGGCAGCTGCACCCTGAAGTCTTGGCGCCTCCCTCCCCCCTTGCTACACCTCCTCCTCCCGTAGTCGCTTGGCGAAGCCCTGCCGGAACTCTGCTGCATCCTCCACCGCGTCGTCGTGCTGCTGGATCTTCATCAACCTCTCCTTCCCCCTTGCTGGATCAAGAAGGAGGAGACGTCACGCTAACCGTACGTGTGTTGAACGCGGAGGTGCCATTCGTTCGGCGCTAGGATCTCCGGTGATTTGGATCACGACGAGTACGACTCCCTCAACCCCGTTCTCTTGAACGCTTCCGCTCGTGATCTACAAGGGTATGTAGATGCACTCCCCTCTCTCGTTGCTAGATGAACTCATAGATTGATCTTGGTGAACATAGGAAAAAGTTTATTTTATGCAACGTTCCCCAACATATGTAGGAGCCAATATGAGCATCCAGGTTCCGCTATTGGTTAAACCCGGAGACGTGTCTCGGTCATGTCTACATAGTTCTCGGACCCATAGGGTCCGCACGCTTAACGTTCGGTGACGATCGGTATTATGAGTTTATGTGTTTTGATGTACCGAAGGTAGTTCGGAGTCCCAGATATGATCACGGACATGACGAGGAGTCTTAAAATGGTCGAGACATAAAGATTGATATATTGGAAGGTTATATTCGGACACCGGATAAATACCACAGTACCGAGAGGTTACCGGAACCCCCCGGGGATCTTATGGGCGTTAATGGGCTTCAGGGAGAGAGAGGGAGAGAGAGGGGCTGGCTAGGGCTGGGCCGCCCCCCCCCCCAAGCCTAGTCTGAATTGGACTAGGGGAAGGGGCGGTGCCCCGTCCTTCCTTCTCCTCCTCTCCTTCCTTTCCCCCTTCTCCTACTCCTAATAGGAAAGAGGAGTCCTAAGTAGGACTCCCCCCTTGGCGCGCCCTCCTCCTTGGCCGGCCGCCTCCCCCCTTTCTCCTTTATATACGGGGGCAGGGGGCACCCCAAGACACACAAGTTGATCATTGATCTTTAGCCGTGTGCGGTGCCCCCTCCACCATAATCCACCTCGGTCATATCATAGTAGTGCATAAGCGAAGCCCTGCGTCGGTAGCTTCATCAACACCGTCATCACGCCGTCGTGCTGACGGAACTCTCCCTTGAAGATCTACTCGATCGTGAGTTCATGGGACGTCACCGAGCTGAACGTGTGCAGATTGCGGAGGTGCCGTACGTTCGGTACTAGGATCGGTCGATCATATAGATGTACGACTACATCAACCGCGTTGTCATAACGCTTCCGCTTACGGTCTACGAGGGTAGGTGGACGATGCTCTCCCCTCTCATTGCTATGCATCACCATGATCTTGCGTGTGCGTAGGATTTTTTTTGAAATGACTACGTTCCCCAACAATTTTCCCCCTTCTCTGCACGGAACCATATGAAGAGTTTAATGGCATGTTTGGCGCTTGCTATCATGACTCAATATTTGCTCTTGCTCGCCGCATGATTTATATTTTACCATGTGGCAACTTTACTTTATTTTCACCTCTTTGGAGTCCCATAAAGAATTGCTTTGAGGAATGTTTCGGTGCCACCAATCTCAAAATTGCATCAACGTAGAAATATCTAGGTGAACATTTAAAGTGCTGGATGGTTCCTAATCAGGCGCTTGTTTTGCTGCTAAAATGGCCCTTTTACTTCTAGACATTAAAATATGTTGAGTTATTATTGTGTGCAATGTTCAGCAAAATGGTAACTAATAGCTGGTCGGTCAGTTTGGGAGCAGCAATTAATATATCAATCGGCCTATAAACTGGGTCAATAGGCCGACCATTAGTCGGTAGATTACATAGGAACCTGCCGGCACGAGCAAATAGCCATTGATGTGTAAGCCTAGAACTGCGGTTAGGGATGAACAACTAAATACACAGTGAATGGAACAATGACAATCAATGCTGGCAAACAAGAACTTTGTTTGTCTTTTATTCCCAAGCTTGAACTAGCACTGGTCGGGGTCACACATGATGGTACGTGCCACTTTATTTGTCATCGTTACATCGATTGGTGCATCTGCTAAGCAACGAGGATCCATCTATCTATTAGTATAGCTCTTGCTTTTTTCATTGGCCACCAATCCCCGCGACTATGCTGGCAAATGGTGCCCTGATGTTGGAGCACTCAGGTGGGACATACACATTGCAGATGGTTGGAAGAGTTTGCAACACCAATGACCTGATCGCCTCCAATTGAGCTGGTTGTTGAGGTTGGATGATGCCCTGGCCTTGGACGAGAGTACCTTGACCCACATGTTGTTGTCGAGATAGTGGAAAAAAGATACGCATGCCTTGCTGTTGTTGTTGTTGTTGTTGTTGTTGTTGTTCTTGTTCTTGTTCTTGTTGCTGCATGATGATGGAATGCACGACGCTATGGATGGCTGCACACTGGAGCTGCTGAGGAATTTGTGCTAGTTCTTGGCAGCATTGTTGCTGCATCACTTGGCAATCATTTTGTGGCCAGATTATCGACCAAAGGGATGACACCAATGATGCAGGTTTGCATTGTTGCAAGAGGATATTCTTTTATGGGTTCAACCGTTGTTGTAGAGATGGCTGAAAGGACGGTCTTTGTTGCTGGGGGAATGATCGTTGCGGTTGTTGGGGCTGCGGGAATTGTTGTTGGGGCTGGGGAAAAGGTTGTTGTGGTTGCTGGAACTGGGGAAATGGTTGTTGTGGTTGTTGAGTCTGGGGGAATGGTTGTTGTGGTTGCTGGGGAAATGGTTGTTGTGGTTGTTGAGTCTGGGGGAATAGTTGTTGTGGTTGCTGGGGAAATGGTTGTTGTGGCTGTTGAGTCTGGGGAAATGGTTGTTGTGGTTGCTGGGAAAATGGTTGTTGTGGTTGTTGAGTCTGGGGGAATGGTTGTTGTGGTTGTTGGGGGAATGCTTGTTGGGGCTGGAGAAATGGTTGTTGTGGTTGCTGAGGCTGGGGAACTTGTTGTTGTGGTTGATGGGGGAATGTTTGTTGGGGTTGGGGAAATGCTTGTTGTGGTTGCTAGGATAATGGCTCTTGGGGCTGGGGGACTAGTTGTTGTTGTGACCATTGTATTTGGCCGCTAGGGTCGACCTGCATATTGGCGGTGCTGATGGTTATTGCCATCGCAAGGATCGTCAGGATGATTAAGGTCTTCATGGTCGATTTGCGTTAACTACTACGTACTTGGATTTGCTGATTTGTGCTCTAGGTGTGTGAAGGATGGATGATGGTATGGATTCTACATATTGCAGGCCTTTTTATAGCTATCGTGGTTAGATTTCTTTTCATTATTGCTTTCTTTTTTCAAAAGTGATTTTATGCTTATCAAACTAATATTTGGTATGTTGTGTTTGGTGGCACTACATACAAACGTAATTTCAGAGTGATCATCAAAGTTATCTTTTTTATTGTACATATCATCTAAGAGTGAGGAAAACTTGATAATTGGCATTGACTCATCCTATTCACTTTACATGTCAAACAATTATCTGGATTGCATTCCTTTTGGATCTAAAATTGTCATGTTGTACAAATAGTTAGACATAAAACAAATCTTCATAGCTTGCGGGGGACTAAATTTCTGAACTTGTGCATGTTGTTAAGATAGATCAAGCAAGTATTCTGATCTTCGTTCTCGACTCTTGTTCTTTTTAAAACTAACTTGTAGTGTTGTATAATATGATGGTAAGATGAACATGCTGATAGTAATGTTGTACACGTTATCAACACATGACTCATCAAATTCTCCTTTTATGTCAAGGATAGTGATGTTGTACACGTTATCAATACATGACTCATCAATTTCTCCTTTTATGCCAAGGGTAGGAATGTTGTGCAAGTTACCAATACATGACTCATCATATTCCCTTTCTATGTCAAAGGGTTGTAATTCTATGCAAATTTATTAATAAATATTGGATTAGTATTGGCTTTACACGTCTTAATGGATTTACTCTAAGTACATTTAGGTTTGTTCTCACTTCAATTGATTAATTTATTGAACTAAGTTTGTATGTATTATTTGTAACATTTGATGCATTTTGTCGAAGTTGTTCATGACAACTGTTGTTACTAAGATTTCTAAGAATGATTTCGACCATTTATAAAATAAATAGTGGCATATTTGTATCCTTAGATCGCTAAAGCATGTATTTATTACACCATCTACTAACATACCTTTAATCTACACGGACTTGTCAAGAAGTCCTTTATTACTCTACTGGGAAAAGGCTTATAGGTGAATTCGAAAGATCGGCGGGCGGGACATAGCACCTGCCACTGCTAGTTAGCAAAAGTACCGGTGGCAGGTCCCACAACGTGACCTCCAGAGTTACACGCGTAGCAGTGGCTGCCACAAGTAAGCACCACTGAGTATGGCCACGTGATGAATGCGATCAGTGGTGGGTGTTAGCCTCGGGCCCTCGGCCGCCATTGTTCTTGAATGCAATTGTGGCGGACGCTCGATAGGGCCAGCCACAGTTTAGTGCCAGCAACGGACGCCAAAAAAATAAATTTTATACAGATATTAGCTCTGGCGGGTATAGGACCCTAACCCCACAACTAAGTTAGCTGTCTAGTCTGCCCCAAATCGAAACGGTTTGCCGCCCACCACACCAAAGAAGCCGTGTTCGGAGGCTTGGCACACCCGTCGGATACGACGAACTCAATCGACCTACATACACGCACGCGCCCCCTCTCCCCCTACCCCAATTTACTCTCTCACTCTCACTCTTCCCCATCTCGTCGCGGACGTCGTTGGCTCATCCATGCTGCCCAAGTCGCCGTCCCCGTCCGCTGCCGCCATCGGCCTCTCCTTACTCGTCGCCGCCCTAGACGTTCGCCGCACATCTCCCTCGCCCTCGATTCGCCGCCCCGTCGCCCTCACCGACGATCTGCCCCGTCACCCTCCGCTCCAGCCAGTAATACATTGTCGTCCGCACCTCCCTCTCCGTCTTTCCTCCTCGTCACCCACGGCCACGACCGCCACGCACACGGACAACTGCGGCAGCAGCCACGCACACGCACACGAACATTCAACTAGGGTTAGGGTTATTGCTATTAATGTGTTCATATTCTTTAATGAGTTCAATTTGTTCATACTAGAGTTCAATTATAGTTGTAGTTTCTTGTTCTATAGTTTTTAAGGCACACACATCAAAACAATTATAGTTGCAGCAGCCACATACGTAACCATGAACAAGGAATACCAATGTGTTCATATCAGAGGTAATTATATAGTCTCACATATATATCGTATTATTTTGTACATTATTTATGTTCATACTGAGTTAAATAATATGTTGTAGTAGATGTCTTCAGTTCATTATAGGTATACTTACTATAAGTGCTAAAGTTTTGGCGATACGTTGATTTATTTCTGTTTCGCCAGATTTCAATCACTTAATATGTCCATTTTTATGCAGAGGTCATGCCAAATTTCTTTGTTTATTTTTTATTCATATTGTGATGTAGTAGATATCTTCATTTCCTTACTGGGATTCATACTATAAGCGCTAATTTTTTGGCAAAACATTGATTTATTTCCGTTTTGCTAAATTTCTATACTATCCATTTTTATGTAGAGGTCCTGCCCAATTTTTTGTTTGTTTTTAATTCATATTGTGTTGTAGTAGATTTCTTCAGTTCTTTCGCCAAATTTAGTTATCTGCATGTTCTAGGTCATTTTTCCCGAAATGACGGACAACGGCATGCACCGTGGTGTTTTCCAAAGACCCTGGGTGAAGAGGGGAGTCCAAATCCAGAAACCCATCATAGGCAAGAAATAATGGCTCGGCACGTTTGACTTCACCAAGGAAGCGGTGTGCGCTTAAGATGTCATAGCACTCGAGTACCAAGGGCGAAGGGCCCAGCTCAACTGTCCTAAGGATGTCTGGCATGCGAGTCAGATAGCGCCTCCTAACATGAGCATAGTCTCCAAGGCTGAGTATCAGGAGTAGTTGAAGGCCGAGGCGCTCATCAGGGCCCATGAACGTCAGAGCATTGATGGCCCACAAGTATAGGGGATCAATTGTAGTCCTTTTGATAAGTAAAAGGGTTGAACCCAACAAGGAGCAGAAGGAAATGACAAGCGGTTTTCAGCAAGGTATTCACCGCAAGCACTGAAATTGTTGGTAACAAATAGTTTGGTAGCAAGGTAATTTGTAACGGGTAACAAGTAACAAGTGTACCACAGGTGTAGCAAGGTGGCTCAATCCTTTTTATAGCAAAGGACAAGCCTGGGCAAACTCTCATGTAAAGCAAAATGCTCCCGAGTACACATGGGAATTATCATCAAGTTAGTTTTCATCATGCTTATATGATTCGCGTTCGCTACTTTGATAGTTTGATATGTGGGTGGACCGGTGCTTGGTTGCTGTCCTTACTTGGACAATCCTCTCACTTATGATTAACCCCTCTCGCAATTATCCGCAACTACGAAATAAGAATTAAGATAAATCTAACCTTAGCATTAAGCATGTGGATCGAAATCAGCCCCTTACGAGGCAACACATAGACTAGGGTTTAAGATTCTGTCACTCTAGCAACCCATCATCTACTTGCTACTTCCCAAAACCTTCCCCTAGGCCCAAATCATGGTGAAGTGTCATGTAGTCGACGTTCACATAACACCACTAGAGGAAAGACAACATACATCTCATCAGAATATTGAACGAATACCAGATTCAAATGATTACTTATAACAAGATTCCTCTCATGTCCTTTGCATATATATGCAGGGTAAGTATTGGTGGAGGTTTCCTTTGCATAAAGCCAATTTTTCCCTATACTAATTTTTTTATAAAAGTTGTTTGAAGTAAATATAGTTTTTAGTATAAAAGGTAGGAGTGAGACACTTGGATGCACCAGTGCCCATTCTCCAACTTTTGGTTAAACATAAATATGGTTGAAGTGAAACACATTCACTGTGCTCATTCCTCAACTTTAACCCTTAAGCCAGACTTTTAGAAAAGATAGGGGAGATTCTTCTTCAGTCCAACTCTTCAGTTGCTCAAATTTCCCACAACCGGGGGCACGGTTAATTGATTAGATTTAACCCTCTGCAGAGTTCGTACACGTTCCCCACATGACACAATCAACCCTTTGTGTCATGACACCACTTCGGTGTTTGGCCGGGAGGAGATTTGTGACAAAGCTTTTCCAAATGGCCCCCTTTATTTAGTTCTAGCACGACCCGCTCCCTTGGCTATTAAGACACCTCTTCGATGACCATAACTGAATAAGGGTTTCCCGATAAGGAAAAGCTAAGCCAGAGCCATAATAGCATGTGGCTATACTGGAAGCTACATCAAACTACACTTGAAAGATCTTGATCCCCTGGACGACGGTCCCCACGAAAAACCTATGTGCAAGTCCCCAGTCATGCGCATACACTGCAAGACCCCGATGGGCGCAGTCACTTTTAGACGCTCACATCATACCACCGCCCAAGGAGTAGAAGTAAAATAGTATATAAGTTTTTTTGTTTTTCGAAAGTTTTCACAAAACATTGCCCCAAAATAGGGCAAGTTTATTCGTTTAAAACTTGTTTGATTCCCAACCCCTTTTCCTTGTAAGCAAGGCTAAGCATAGCTACAAGTTCCTAGGGCTTTCCCTAGCAATAATACTTTGTAAAACATTTTGGTAAAACATACATAGTATAAATTTTAAAGAGATCATGCATATTTCAAAAGTGTAGGACAAATTATGATCAAGTTGCAACTTGCCTGTGTCTCTCGAAGATGAAATGTTCTACTCTTAATCGTCTCTCCTTATCCTTAGGATATATCTAACGATAAAATAAAATAATTCAACACACAATAAAAAAACGAAGATCCAAATAATAACACAAGTTATTCGATTGCCATACGATAAATCCTAGGTCATGGTTAGGGTTAGTATAGGATCGAGTTTGGTTTTCGAAGAAAATATGACATGGTCATATTCTAGGGTCAGATCCATTTGATACTAAGTGGGATCATGGTTTGATAGAAGGAGATTTGTGAGGCAAGGTTCTACGACAATTTCATAACGAGTTTGTTCGGAATATTTGATTTTCTTAAACAAAAATATGTATGGCATAAGTTTTAAGACAAAGAATTAAATTCTTAATCTTGTAACTCCTAATTCTTGTGGTGATATCAAATGACCAGAGAGGTTCCCTAGGGATCAATCTAAGAGATTTATCCTAGGATTAAATTTTTGTTCAACGAGTGTTGATGATAAAACAGTGTCTAAATTATGTTGGAAAAATTAATCCATGGATTCCAACAGAAAGGTGAGGTCCTAAGGTCCAACTTTCATATACAAAACACTTTCATATGATTTACAGAATAATAGATATATCAAAAATACTCAAAGAACTAAATTTTAATTTGCTCAGAAGTGAAATTATATATTTTTATAATAAACTAGATGTTCTCAACAATCCATGGATATCTCATTTGTCAAAATTGGCTCTATAGATTAAAAGGTATGATTTTCTGAAGATTGAGCATTTTTCTGAAAATCAACTACGGGATTTACATGAGATGCCACGTGTCAATTCTTGAATGGCTGATACCTCTACATATAAGAACATGTTTGAGAAGGAAATGGATGGGCGCTCAATGGAGTTGATGGCCATGGCGTCGGAGATGGGCGGTGCGGCCTCGGGTTTGGCCGGTTTCGATGATGGAGAAGTCGCCAGCCATGAGGAAGACATGATGAAATCTACGGAGGCAGTGGAGAGGTCAACCGCATCCTTTAGGTGTCTCCAAGCGCGGCTGGAAGTGGCTTCGCCGGCGGTAAGATTTGGGAGTCTCCTATTTTGTCACTTTCACACACTAGTGAATTTTTTTTATTATAGAACTTGGCTTGTATATTTCATTGATGGGCTTCCTCAAATTGCCCTAGGTCTTCATGAGTAAGCAAGTTGGATGCATACTCACTTAGTTTTCTCTTGAGCTTTCATACACTTATAGCTCTACTGCATCTGTTGCATGGCAATCCCTACTCACTCGCATCGGTATCAATTGATGAGCATCTCCATAGCCTATTAATTTGCCTAGTCGATGTGAGACTTTCTGTTTTTCTGTCTTCTACACACAACCTCTACCATATTCTATTCCGCCTATAGTGTTGTAGCGACCTAACCTCAAACGGTCAAGCCTTTGTGTATCGGTGCCATCCCTGGATTAGTATGCTGGCACACACAGTACATCAACATATATATCAAAATGCAATCACATATATACATAACGTGAAACTAATATATACCTCATAAGTCTCAGCAAAAAAAGTCAATCCGGTGTGGAGTCCCATCAACGCCATTGGCAGGTTGAGTGTAGACCGTAACCCTATATCTTAATGCTTACTCGTCGTAGAAATATCTGCAACATGAGACATTGCAGCCGTGTAGGTCAGTACGTTGAATGTACCGGCAAGATCACTGTAAGAAAAACAGATGATAAAACTATACTATATGCAATATGGCTTTGTGGCTCTGTGTCTGAGGTTTTTGCGTAAAAGCTGATTTCGTTTTCCCTACAACAAAGGAAATAACCAGAGTCTATACTACAGAGTTTTCTATCATGACATGGTTCCGCCAACTGATGTCTCATAGCCCATATCATTATAAATTGCCCACAATTAAGTTTTTGATCCGGTGTTGAGAGTTCCGAGATAGATCCAAGTCTAGATGCTCAAATTTTCCGTAACCGGGGACACGGCTAATTGATTAGGTTTTAACCCTCTGCAGAGGTTTGTACACTTTACCCGCAAGATTTGATCCCTCCCTTTTCGTCCTCGCACTTCAGATCGTTTAAGAACAAGACGATTGAAACATGGTCTTCCAAAGAGTTCCTCTGTCCACTGTCTGGTTTCCATCCAATCCTACCATAGCTCTACATCTATTGGCACTGTCCCAGCTAGAGTCACCACTAAGGTCAACCAAGCCAGAGCCCATGACTTGCGGTCGCACAAGTAAGCTTCTAGGCATGAAGTATTCTTTCGTCTCTTTGAACCTGGGTGGAGCTTTCCGCATGATATCACGACGCTTCTCCGGAATCACTAAGTACTGGGCGCACCAATGTACACTACTTAACCATTCTCCACCCAGAGGTATATTGAATTCTTGTCTCGAGTCTTGAAGTCTTGAGGCCTTGAAGATGTTGTCATGAAGTTGTCGTCATTGACATAGAGTCCTCCATTCTCACACCACTCCCGAGCACTCATACCAAACCCCGTCTACTATAGCGTAACATTAGAACTATATAACGTCCCGGGCTTGATAATAGGGAGATGGGTTCGTACCTCATGCATTCTACTCAACTACAAGAAGTCAATATCACTACTGGAGGGATTATGAATGGTTACACTAGATGCAATAAAAGCATAGGTATGAATATCATGGTCAAAGTGAACTTGCTTGGTATTACTTGATGAAGATAATATCGCTCTCACAAAACTTGATAGTACTATACACAACTCTCCGTTGAAATCTATAATAACAAACATGGCATTCACAAGCATACATTCTAGCAAGAAAATCCTAACACTCAAATTATCATTCAACAAATAAACAACAAAGAAATCCATAAGAAATCCAAATAGAAAATCCAAAGAAAATTTGAAGGAAAACTACAAGGAACTATAGAGTTTTTACTACAACCAACACAAAAGTAGTTTTTTGACCTAATTAGTCTTTAAAAGCAACTAAAATACTAAACTAATAAGTCTATAAAAAAGAAATAGATTTTTCATTAAATTAACAGAAATAATTTTCCATAAACTTTTAGTAGAAAAAGGAAACAAATAAGAAGCTTTTATAAAACTCTAACTATGACCTATACAAGTTTTCATGCAAAACTAAAGAAAATATTTTTTAAAATAAAATAAAACTGTCTACTGTTCAATAACATAAACAAAACCAAATTTGTCAATAATAAAAAAGGTTTTTTTAGTTAAAAACAACTAAATACAAAGGGAAAAGAAAATAACACTAAATTATGTAAAACAGTACTGTTTCGCCTAAAATCCTAATTTAAAATATAGAAAAACTAATTTGCAAAAGCCTATTGTTTAGACAAAAGATCAAGTGATCACTAGCAAAAAGAATTAATCAAAAAGCTATTTTTAAATAAAAGTTATTACCAATCTAGTGCTTGTAACAAATCTGTTTGAATTCGAAATTTAAAAAGTTCAAAAAATAATTTCCGTTGCTTTCTCAGGATAAATGGGATTCTTTTGAAACGGTAGGAAAAAGAATCATCAAAATTGGAGTTGTAGATCTAAAGATATAAAAAAACAAAAACTGAATCTAAAACAAAAAAAAACAGAAATGAAAAAAACAACAAATGTTCCGCCAGCTAGGTAGCGGGCTGTACAGGGATGTGCGATCCGATGCTAAACAACGCTCAGCCGTAAGATCACTAAAATGTACACGTGCATTTAATTGACAGAAGACCGGCGAACCGGTTCGATCTGACCGACTAACCCATAAATAAACTGTAAACTAAACCGATCTAAATAAAAACCGATATAAATAAAAAAAACAAACTTTTTTTAACTGAAACGAACAGATGATCGTGCTTACAGAGAGGAAGGTAGCATTGGGGTGGAGCTCTAGTGCGGTGGGGCGGCAGCTCCGACGATCATGGGCGGCGGCGGCGATGTTCGGAAGATGTAGTGGAGAGTGGCTCGTCCGGTGGTGAAGTCGAAGAGGGCTGGTGACGACGAATTGCGACGAAACGAAGTGATGAAGCTCGGTGCTTCGGTGAAGACGTCGAGGTGGGATGGCGTCTGTAGATAGAACGGGGATACATGACCATGCATGTGAAACAGAGTCTAGGGAACGAGAGAAGTTGAAACACAAAAGAGGGACGCTCGGTATGGCTCACTAGCGTCAAAGCCGGCGATGACCTGCAGCTTGTGCGGCGAGATTGGAACGACGATAGCGGACGATATGGTGGGATTTGGCGAGGGATTCGAAGGGAACCGGTTGAGCAGGGTCGTGACTATTTATAGGACATATTTCTTGGGCCTGGGGTTGACTTGGGATAGGGTTTCCACGATGATCGGACGCGGAGTGGTGTCTTGTACGTGTATGTTTCTGTTTTGTTTGGGTTCGTGAGGAAGAAGAAAGAAAGGTGGGTCCTATATGTCAGGAAAAAAAGAGATAGATCGTGAGAGGGAGGGAGCCGGCGGCGGCTCTGGGACGAGCCTAGGGCTCCTGGCGCTGGAAAATCCTACTCGCCGCTTGTTGCGGCAAGCGGTCGAAGCTAAACACAGGAGGAGGTCCGAGCGAGCGACCGAGTGGGCCGGCCCGTTTTAGCGTTTCAGTAGACACTGGTTTTTGGGAACTTTCTATGATTCCAGCCGGTTTTTTTCCGGTTTTGGGAACCTTCTAGAAGGTTCCTGAACCGGCCTTTTCCTTTTGAGTTTCTTTTTGGTTTTTCTTTTTTCTATTTCTCTTCTTTTTCATTTTTCTTTTCTTTTTTTGTTTCTTTTATTTTTTTCTCCTTTCTATTTCTTTCTTTTTAATTTTCCTTTTTTTCTTTTCAAGTTTATTTTAAAATTTTGTTTTTGACTTTCAAAAAAATGTACCTGCTTTTCAGATTTTGTTCACAAATTCAAAAAATGTTCCTGTTTTTCAAAATTTCTTCACAAATTCAAAAAATGTTCCTGGTTTCCAAAATTTTGTTTCGAATTTTCAAAAATGTTTCTGTTTTTTCAAAAACTGTTTGAATTATTTTTGTTCTTTTTTGAGAAATTTATACATAATGACATGGATTTCAAAAAATGTTCCTTTTTTGAAATAATGTTCACAAATATAAAAACATTCACAAATTTCAAAAAATATTCATATTTTTCAATTTTTTATGCACATATTAAAAAATTGTTCACACTTGAAATTTGTTGGGGATTTTCAAAATTGTTCTCCATTTCCAAATTTGTTCTAAAATTCCAAAACTTGTCCGTTATTTTCAAAATTGTTCCCATTTAAGAATGTTGTTCAAAAATTCTGAAATATCCTATTTACAAAAAAGTTCATGTTTTTGAAAATATTCATGTTTACAAAAAAATGTTCACAATTCAAAATTTGTTTTCCTTTAAAAAATATTCATGTTTTTGAAAAAGTCACTATCAAAAACTTGTTCACATTTTCGAAAAACTTTTTTTGTGTTTACCGAAAATTGATCGTAATTAAAAAAATGTTCCTATGTTTCAATATTCGTCCACAACTTCAAAATTGTTCCTGTTTTTCAAAATTTGCTTGCAAATTCGAAAAATTGCTAACATTTTTTTAAAACTCCTATGGGTTCTATCAAAAACGTTCCTACTTGTAAAAAATATAATCATAATTGACAATAAAAGATCGGAAAAAAAGAAAAATAATCCGATCTGCCAGTGTAACTAGGTCTAAAGTGTTCGCGTTGCCTTTTGACCATCAAAATGAGTCGGGCGCAGTGGCTCGCAACCCCTGTCTGCAGGCTTGCGGTCGCAGGTCCGAATTGTAGCTGAAGCGCTGTTGTTGTTCGTTCAAATTTTTGCACCGCTCGTTGCCTTGTGGGCCGGCCCAGTTGAGGGAACTCCTATGCGATAGCTCGACATTCTACCGCAGAATGCGGCGCATAGGAGTTCCCCATGGCGCTCGCCTGGCTGCTCGCTGGCACAGCAGGCTGCAACGCTGGGCTAGCCTACTAGCGAGCGGGTGGGCCCTTGTGTTTTGTTTTCCAAAAACAACGAGGAACAAAAAAAATTATAGAGGTATATTATAAATCAAAATTCTTAGAAAAAATTCCTAAAACATGAACATATTTTCATGACCAAATTAAATATTTAAAAAAATATTTTTGCAATAAGTCCAAAATGAAAGGGAAATTGAATTTCAAATAAAATTGCAAATATTTTCTGTTTTCTAAATTTAATGTCAAACAAAACTTTGTCTCCGATTTCGGAGTGTCATTTTCCTCCTCTCATATTACTTGTTTATCGGAGAATTTTTTTTACAAGATGCAAACTTAAAATTAGATAGGGATTCAAATGGAAAATTTTGGGAAAGTCCTTTTATTACCTCTTATTTGATTATTATTTTTGATTTTTCAAATTCCACTCACTTTCAACCAAACAATCAAGCATAGAATCATATTTATTGAATTAATATAACATTCCAAAATTTAGAATTTTGGGATGTTACAAGTGCTATATCCATGACTCACGCTCATGTATTGCGTGAAAGTTGAAAAGACTTTAGAACATTGAAAGTATGAATCAATTGCTTGGCTTGTCATTGGGGTTGTGCATGATAAATACTTTGTTTGATGAAGATAGAGCATGACCAGACTATATGATTTTGTTGGGATAACTTTCTTTGGCCATGATATTTTGAAAAGCTATGATTTCTTCATTAGTATGCATGAAGTATTATTAATTTTATGTCTATATTAAACTTTTTTTTTGAATCTTATGGATCTGAATATTCATGCCACATAAAAGAAAAATTGCATTGATAGACATATTAAGTAGCATTCCACATCAAAAATTATGTTTTTATCATTTACCTACTCGAGGACAAGCAGGAATTATGCTTTGGGATGCTTAATATCTCTCCAACGTATCTATAATTTGTATCGTTCCATGCTATTATATTATCCGTCTTGGATGTTTTATATGCATTTTAGTACTATTTTATATCATTTTTGGGACTAACCTATTAATCTAGTGCCCAGTGTTAGTTGTTGTTTTTCCTTGTTTTTGTCTTTTACAGAAAATAAATATCAAGCAGGGCATAAATATCAAGCAGGGCACTAACCTATTAATCTTGTTTTTGTCTTTTACAGAAAATAAAACTTTACAATGATTTATCTTGGACCAGAAGAAACTCAGGAGACTTGGAGAGGAGGCCAGAGGAGCCACGAGAGGGCCACAAGCCCTGAGGGCGCGCCCTAGTGGTGGCGCCCCCCACGCTTGTGGGCCCCTCGAGACTCCCCTAACCATAATTCTTGCTCTATAAATACCCAAATACTTCATCTACATTAGAAGCGTCCACAAGAATACTTTTCCACCGCCGCAAGATTTTGTTCTCGTCAGTTTCCATCTTGGGGCCTTTTCTAGCAATCCATCGGATGGGGATTCGATCACGAAGGGCATCTACACCAACCTTGCTGCATTTCCGATGATGTGTGAGTAGTTTACCACAGACCTACGGGTCCATAGCTAGTAGCTAGATGGCTTCTTCTCTCTCTTTGATCTTCAATACAATGTGCTTGGAGTTCTATCCGATGTAATCTTCTTTTGCGGTGTGTTTGTAGATATTCGATAAATTGTGGGTGATTATCAAATTATCTATGAATATTATTCGAGTCTTCTCTGAACTCTTTTTATGCATGATTAAGATAGCTTTGTATTTCTCTCCGACCTATTGATTTGGTTTGGCCAACTAGATTGATCTATCTTGCAATGTGAGAGGTGCTTTATGATGGGTTCAATCTTGCGGTGTCCTCACCCAGTGACAACATGGGTAGTGAGGCACGTATTGTATTGTTGCCATTAAGGATAAAAAATATGGGGTTTATATCATATTGCTTGAGTTTATCCCTCTACATCATGTCATCTTGCTTAATGTGTTACTCTGTTCTTTTGAACTTAATACTCTAGATGCAGGCAGGAGTCGGTCTATGTGTGGATTAATAGTAGTAGATGCATAATCATTTCGGTCTACTTGTCACGGACATGATGCCTATATTCTGATCATTGCCTTGGATATCATCATAACTATGCGCTTTTCTATCAATTGCTCAACAGTAATATGTTCACCACCATATGTTTTCTTTCAAGAGAGAAGCCTCTAGTGAACCCTATGGCCCTCGGGTCTATTTTCCATCATATATTTTCAGATCTATAAAACCAAAAACCCAAAATTACCTTGTTGCAATTTATTTACCTTTACTTTATTTTGCCTTTTATTTATCTTTTATACCTATCTCTATTAGTTCTCACTCTTGCAAGTGACCGTGAAGGGATTGGCAACCCGTTTTCGTGTTGTGTGCAAGTGTTTGTTAGTTTGTGCAGGTGCATCTACTGGAGACTTGGTAATTCCTCCTACTGGACTGATACCTTGGTTCTTAACTGAGGAAAATGCTTATCTCTAATTTCCTGTATCACCCTTTCCTCTTCAAGGGAAATAACAATGCAAGCTCAAGAAGTAGCAAGCCACAATTAATAACTGGCATGACTCTAATATCACCATCTTTATGTCTCAAAATAAATGCAAGGAATCAAACTTCTCATATATTCAATGATCTTCACGAAAGTTTTTATTATATCCCTCTTGAATACCCATCATATTAGGACTAAATTCATAACCCAAGCAAAATGCCATACTATTTATAAGACTCTCAAAATAATATAAGTGAAGCATGAGAGTTCATCATTTCTTTAAAATATAACCACCGCCGTGCTCTAAAAGATATATGAAGCACTAGAGCAACTGCCTACCTCAAAACATATAAGTGAAGCTCAAAAAGTATTCTAATAAATTAAGGATTAATGTGTGTCCCTCTCAAAAGGTGTGTCCATCAAGGATGATTTTGGCAAACTAAAAACCAAAGAATAATATAATACACGACGCTCCAAGAAAAACACGTATCATGTGGTGAATAAAAATATAGCTCCAAGTAATTTACCGATGGATTGTAGACAAAAGAGGGGATGCCATCCGGGTCATCCCCAAGCTTAGACACTTGGAGGTCCTTGAATATTACCTTGAGGCGCCTTGGGCATCCCCAAGATTAGGCTCTTTCCACTCCTTATTCCTTATCCCATCGAAACTTCACTCAAACCATAAAAACTTCACAACACAAAACTCAACAGAAAACTCGTGAGATCCATTAGTATAATAAAACAAATCACCACTTTAGGTACTATTGTAAACTCATTCCAACTTCATATTAGCATTATATCTACTATATTCTAACTTCACCATGGTTCATACCCCCCGTCCCCCAATATTACCCATAGATTCAGCAAAACAAGAGAACAACTCAATGAAAGCAGAATCTTTCAAAAACGGAACAGTCTGTAGTAACCTGGATATTTTTCATTCTTCTTTAACTCTAAAAATTCTAAAAAGTTAGGACGACGTGGGAAACTTTTATATCAATCTTGTTATAAACATTTAGAGCAAAAACACGTTTCTGTGAATTTACAAAATTCCAGAACTGGGCGCAAAAGTTTCTGTTTTTTCACAGAATCAAATCAACTAACTTCCAAATCATCCCAAATGTCTTACTTGGCACAAAAATTAATTGAAATACTAAAACACAATCATAACAGTAACATAATTGTGTATTTATTAAAAAACATAAGAAAAACAAGAAAAAAAATTGGGTTGCCTCCCAACAAGCGCTATCGTTTTACGCCCTTAGCTAGGCATATTGCATAGATCTAGGTATTGCCATCTTTGGTATTCAATCCATAAGTGGCCCTCATAATAGATTCATATAGTAACTTGATTTTCTTTCTTGGAAAGTGTTCCATGCCCTTACTTAATGCAAATTGAAATCTAATGTTTGCTTCTTTCATATCAATAATTGCACCAATCGTTCTAAGGAAAGGTCTACCAAGAATTACGGGACATGTAGGATTGCAATCACTATCAAGCACAATGAAATCTACGGGCACATAATTCCTATTAGAAATAATAAGAACATCGTTAATTCTTCCCATAGGTTTCTTAATAATGGAATCCTCTAAGTGCAAATTTTAAAAACAACCATCAAGTTTATGCATGGAAGCCTAGCGCATCACATAAAGGTTTCGAAATAGTAAAAACGCTAGTACCCAAATCACATAAAGCATTGCACTCATAATCCTTAATCTTAATTTTAATAGTAGGTTTCCATTCATCATAAAGCTTTCTAGTGATTGAAACTTCCAACTCAAGTTTTTCTTCAAAAGATTTAATCATAGCATCAACGATATGTTTAAAAGCTTTATTTTGATTACAAGCATGGGGTGAATTGAACATGGATGGCAATAACAATCAAAGAACAATTATCGTAAATAAACTCCTTGAAATCCAAAAGAGTGGGCTCATCACTAGTTCTGACCTCGCCAAACCTACTTTTATCAATTTTTCATTAGGATCATCACCCGCCGAATTCTTGGGACGCCTTCTAGCAAAAGTTGACTCCTATCCAGACCCTTATTTATCAAGATATAATATAAAACAAATATTCAATAGGAGTCACACCAATTACATTAAGATCTTCATCATGATTATCGCAAAAACTAGAAGAACATACTTTTTCTAGCCATTCTATGTTAGCTCGCATTCTAGCTGTTCTCTCCCTACTTTCATTAATAGAATTTGAATAAATTTCAAAGACTTATTAATATCAAGCTTGGTGCATATATCTACCTTAAGGGAATCAATCTCATGAGAAATTCTATCAACCTTTCTAGCCTCATCATCAAACTTAAGCAATTTTTTTTCTATCATGGCAATGAAAATCTTTTGAGAGTTAATGAATATTTAATATTATTTTCAAGTTCAGAGGGTATCTTATTATAATTTCCATAATAAGTTTTGTAGGAACTACAATAATTATTAGAGGAATTACTATGAAACGTCCTAGGATTAAAATTGCCTCTAAAATTGTTCCAACCAACAAAATTCACATCCATCGATTCATTATTATTCTCAATCAAAGTATACAAAGGCATATCATTAGGATCAATAGGAGCACTCCTGCTAGCAATGAATTTCATAAGTTCATCCATCCTTCCACTCATAGTATTAATTTCTTCAATAGCATGCATTTTATTATTTGTAGAAGATCTTTCTATATGCAATTGAGAGTAATTTGCCATAATATTATCTAGGAGTTTAGTAGCTTCTCCTAAGTGATTTTCCATGAAAGTACCACCCGCGGCGGAATCTAAAAGATTTCTAGATGCAAAATTCAATCCAGCATAAATTTTTTGTATGATCATCCATAAACTTAAACCATGAGTAGGGCAGTTTCTTATCATTAACTTCATCCTCTCCCATGATTGTGCAACATGTTCATGATCAAGTTGCTTAAAATTCATTATATCATTCCTAAGAAAGAAGATCTTAGCGAGAGGAAATTACTTGGAAATAAAAGCATCCTTACATTTATTCCATGAATCAATACTATTTTCAGGCAAGGACGAAAACCAAGTTCTAGCACGATTTCGTAGTGAGAACCGAAATAGCTTTAATTTTACAATGTAAATATCCACATCTTTTTTGTTTTGCCTATCACACAATTCAATGAAAGTTTTAAGATGGGATGCAGCATCTTCTTTAGAACTACCAAAATATTGTTCTTTCATAACATGATTCAACAAAGAGGCATTAATTTCATAAGACTCCGCACTAGTGGTGGGAGCAATTGGAGTACTAATAAAATAATTATTATTAGTGTTTGAAAAATCATACAACTTAGTATTTTCTTGAGACATCATCACAAAGTAAGCAATCTAGCACACAAGCAAACAAGAAGCAAACAAAAAAGGCAAACCGAAAGAATGCAAATATTTTTGTATTTTTTTGAAAACGTTTTAGAAGTGGGGAGAGGAAAACAAGAGACAAATGGCAAATAATGTAAATGCAAGAGATGAGAGTTCATGATAGGTACTTGGTAGGCTTGATGTAGATCCTCCCCGGAAACGGCGCCATAAATTCTTCCTCCTACTTCTTGAGCTTGCATTGGTTCTTCCCTCAAAGAGGAAAGGGTGATGCACCAAATTAGAGATAAGTATTTCCCTCAATTAAGAACCAAGGTATCAGTCCAGTAGGAGGAACACACAAGTCTCCAATAACCGCACCTGCACAAACAAACAAATATTTGCACCCAACGCGATAAAGGGGTTGTCAATCCCTTCATGGTTACTTGCAAGGATAAGATCTGATAGTGATAGATGTAAAAGATAAGTAAAAGTGCAAAATGAAATAAAGGTAAATAAATTACAGCAAGATATTTTTGTGTTTTTGATTTTTTAGATATGAAAATAATATGATAAAAGATAGACCCAGGGGCCATAGTTTTCACTAGAGGCTTCTCTCCTGAAAGAAGCATATGTTGGGTAAATAAATTACTGTTGAGCAATTGATAGAAAAGTACATAGTTATGAAGATATATAAGGCAATGATCATGTATATAGGTATCACGTCCGTGACAAGTAGACCGACTCCTGCCTGCATATACTACTATTACTCCACATATTCACCGCTATCTAGCATGCATCTAGTGTATTAATTTAACAGGAACGGAGTAACGCCTTAAGCAAGATGACATGATGTAGAGGGATGGATCCAATTAATATGAACAAACCCCATCTTTTAATCCTTAATGGCAACAATACAAATATGTGTCATGTCCCCTTCTATCACTGGGATTGAGCACTGCAAGATCGAACCCATTACAAAGCACCTCTCCCATTGCAAGAAGAATCAACCTAGTTGGCCAAACCAAATCGAGGAGAACATTGTATTGAAGATCAAAGAGAGAAAATAAGTCATCTAGCTACTAGCTATGGACCCATAGGTTCGTGGTAAACTACTCACACATCATCAGTTGGGTAGCAAGGTTGATGTAGAAGCCATCCGTGATCGAATCCCCCTCCGGCGGAGTACTGAAAAAGGTCTCTAGATGGGATCTTACGAGGACGGGAGATTGCGACCACGGAAAAGTATTTTTGGTGTGCCTTCTGGTCTACGAGGAATATTTGGGTATTTATAGAAGAAAGATTAGGGTTAGAAGAGCCATGGGGGACACAAGCATGGAGGGCGCGGCCCCCCCTAGGGCCCGCCCACTGAGCTTGTTGCCGCCTCGTGGACCTTCTTGCCTCCTCCTGAAGCTTCTAGGGTGTCTTGTGGTCCAAGAAAAATCATCAAAAAGTTTTGTTCCATTTGGACTCCGTTTGGTATTGATTTTCTGTAAAGGCAAAAACAAGGAAAAACAATCAACTAGCACTAGGTTCATAGGTTAGTCCCAAGAAATGATATAAAATAGCATAATAATGCATATAAACATCCAAGGTTGATAATATAATAGCATGCAACAATAAAAAATTATAGCTACATTGGAGACATATCAATCCCTTGGTGGAATGGTATCTTCGGGAGGATCAGCATTTGTAGGCAACCAGAAGGATGCCGATGATGACCCAATAGACTGGGACGATCTCGCTGAGGACTCCGGCGAGGATGAAAACTTCGGCTCTGACGTTGACTTAGATTAGGAGTTGATCTCTCCACCATTCCTAGTCGTATAACTCTGTGCTTCAGATGTTTGAACCTTTAATGTAGTACTTATGAAACTTTCTATGGCATGCTATATATGCCCGCGACTTCGTGACAAACCTACCTATATATATAGTCGTACTACCTAGTTGTAGCAGTGTTGGTAATCTGCGATCATACCTCATCATGATGACATTTTTTATGCCCCTTCTCAATATTACTTTCATGACATAGCACAAATGATAACAGTGCTTAACTTCTTGAAGGAGGGGATTATGGTGCTTAAGGTCTGCAATGTCTGCGAAAATCCCTGTAGGGATAGTTTATCCCATGCAGTAGAATTCAGGCTCTTCTCGAGGGAGGGATTCGAAAAATTTGTGATAACAATGTTCATCATTCAATTCTAACCATTTGCTGGATTCTTGTACTATGCATACCATTAGTTATTAACTGCATTATTCTTAATTGTTACATAGTGTATCCCATGCAACGTAAGGGTCCAATTCAATAATTTAATCGATGACAGTTTCAACATTTCGGATGGTCAAGGACAATCATCCAAAATTGATGTTTGTAAACAAAAGGATAAAACCATCATAGGAGGCGATGGATGGAACAAGTACATTTCAAACTTACCGGGGGAGAATACATAGGCTTTTACTTGAAGAAAGTGGTCAACAAGTTAAGGATTAAGTATTTCTTCGACCAAGATGATGTGCTTGACGAAGATGATGATGAGGGGATTCCCAGGATGATGAGGATAATGAGAGCCAGGATGATGATGATGCTAGCGAGGATCATGATGATAGCCAGGAGCATGAGGATGAGGAAGATGATGATCCATACAATTATGCAATTTTCTCTCAAAGAATGAAAGAGCTTAATGAGGATGAGAAGGCCAATATCATCGCGATCCTTCCATCAAGTGTGCACTACTAGGGGAGGCCATTTGTGCACCGTTTTACTAAGACCAACATCCTGAAACACACCATGTTATATTTTGTATCTTTCTTTTTGGTTCATAACACTATATGGCAAGATGTCTAACATTGCGTGTTTTATTTTGCTTTTAATCACTCGGATTATAGAAATTACCTATGAAGATGATTTGTGGCGAGGACACCCCTGCTGCCGGCATAGCTGGAGTACAGCTTGGAGAAGCAGATCCTATCACCAGCGTTGGATACAAGACACACACAAATGGACGCATATCGTTCTATGAAATCGGCTGGAGGGAATTCCTGAAGGGAAAAAGAAGACGACCAACGGTTGACACAACAGTGGTCATCATGATAAGAAACAACGGGAACAACAACTTCCAAATGATGGTTGTTGTAGATCTTATTGAGAATAAGGTCCAAGTCTAATATTTCAAAGCCGATGAACTTTTAGTTACTTACTTAAGATGCGTGTGATATTTTGATGTTGGTTTGTTCACTGGAACAAATTTGAAGTGTTCGTAGCTGTTATGAAGAGTACTAATTACCTAGTGAACTTGCATGCCTAAGCTTACAATTGGTGCTTTATTTGCTTCTAGTATTGAATTTCTTAAATTGGATTTATGCAAAACATAGCCATGGGCAGCAAAAATGGTGTCGTGGCTGCAATTTTTTTAATTCGCATTCCTAAGCTTGCAGTCGTGGGCATTCTACTACGCCCGCCATTGCAACATGAATAAATAGTAGCGAGTAGGTAAGCTCTTCCCGCCACTGAAGAGACTCAACCGGTGGCGGGCCAGTATGCATCGCCCGCCACTGCAGGACTCTACCAGTGGCAGGCGGACGCCCTCCATTGATGCGGTTATGGAAGCGGCAGGAGGTCAGTGGCATGTGCCCTCGGTAGCCTGGCCCGCCACTGCTGGCCTTTTTGCGCCCGCCATTGCTAGGCATACCTGCAGTAGTGTTCGCATGTTTTTCTACCTGGCAGGAATCCCATCAAGTTCTAGTGTTGAAAAACGATACAAGAAGAGGTGGTAAAATTGCTCATCTTCTTGTTTGTTTAACTAGCACATATGCCCGTGCGTTGCAAGGGGAGATAAAATAGTATGCTTTTAAACTCAGTGAGAATTATATGTGCAAGCAAAACTCTGTGTGCACACGAAAAAGGAACATTTTGCTTCATTTCGCCGCGTGTGAAGGAATCAATCCGCTATTTTTCCATTCATTGATGGAGGGCATTAAGAGTTTTGTTACGTCATCGTACGCCAGAGAAGGCCCATGAGTTATTCAATATACTCTTCCTTCCAATCCTTTTAATCGAGGGGATTTTAAGGTATGAAGTTGTAAATATTCTAGGAAACATGAACAATTTTTAAAATCCTAAACAGGTTTTTGAAATTATGTACACTTTCATAAAAAAAGCGAACAAAATATGAAAGGGAACACCTTTTAAAATTAACAAACATTTTGTGAAAACACTTTTTTAAAACAGAAACATGTGTTGAAAACTTATAAGATTTGTAAGAAAATGTGTATCTTTTATACACGAACATTATTTTCTGTTTTGAAAATTTCACTAAAACAAGAATATTTTTCGAATTTGGAGAATTTTTTGAAATGCCATTTTATTTTTAGAAATCTCGAACAATTTTGAAAAATAATATTTTTTAAGAAAAATGGGAAACTTTTTGCAAGTTCTGACTATTTTTCAAAATATGAACAAAATTTTGGAATTCTGAAATTTTTTTCAATTTTTTTTCGAATTCTAAACGTTTTTTGAAAATTTTAATTTATGAAATAAATTGTAAAATATAAATAAACTTGGAAGAAAAAAATATATGTGGAAAGGAGAATAAAAATAGAAGTAGAATACAGAAAATAGAAAAATGGGCCGGCCTATTATTGGTTGTCCTGTGCGAAACTCTGACTATTTGTCGCCAAATGCGGAAAATAGAATTCTCCCAGCTGGGTGGGCACACAAACAAATGGGCTGGCTTCGCTGGGCCACAGCATGCGGCCCACATACGAAACTTTTTCTAGCTGGCAAACGCATAAGAATTTAGTACCACTTCGGATAGAAAAAAAATATTTTCAGCGGTGCAGGATGAAAAAATTGGCGAAACGCAGCCTGCTTTATTAGTAAAAATAGCACATATGTTCGTGCGTTGCAACGGTAGAGATATTCTTTTGAGAAGCAACAGGAGAGATAATTGACGTGTGCACCAAAAATAGTTTGCGCAATAGTGGGGCGACAAAGCGAGGAGTCGTGGTCTTCTCTCGGATCATGTTTGGCCTACGAGATCATGATAGTGGTGGGGTTAGTCGGCGTGGCGACAACCAACCAACTCGTGCCTTTTTTTCCTTTGCGTTCGCCCTCGTGTCGGGCTTGTGGCTCCCTCCTCGTTTGGTGGCTGCGTGGCGACCTTCAGGGCACGGTTGCTTCGTCACTCTCTCCTACTACGATGTAACTGAATGGATAATAATTGCAGTGCATAAATCAATTTTTATTAGCATAATCCACGCATAACCAGGCAGTCCCTTCTTTACCGGCGTTTATTCTCTTTGATTATTTTAGCGGTCACGTGCCTACAGTTCTTTTCATTAGAGCCAATTCAGCATATTCTCTTTTATTGGATGGTGCCCACAATTTCTTTCAATTATAGCCAAAAAGCATATTCTTTTATCATCAAATAGCGCATGGGACGCACAATAGTTTGCATCTTGGCCAGCCCACTGGCAGGCACCAAAAGAACATGTGTTTGTAAGGCACGAGTATAAATCCAAAAAAAGACAAGTTAAAGGATCGAACTAACGACCTAAAAACTCGATCACTCGGTGCTGTCCAATCGAATAAATGGGTCCTGCTAACCAATGACTAGCGCGAACGTTTAAGAACATACTGCATCACAATATTCAAATCCTTTTTTTAATTTTCCAAAAATAAATTAATATTTATAAATTACAAAATATTTTTAAAACATGAACAATTTTTGAAATCACGAAAAGTTTTTCGAAAATTTCGTTCATTTTGTTAAAAGATGAACAACATTTGAAATAGGGAGAATATTTTTTAAAATTCACACATTTATGGAAAACATGAACCTTTGAAAAACACTAACTTTTCTCGAATTTTGGCACATTTGCTTAAAACAAGAACACGTTTTGAACATTTATAACAATTTCTGAAAATGTGTTTATTTTAACTACGACCATTATTTTTAATTTGTGAACATTTCACTAATCACGCATATTTATAGAATCTGGAACATATTTTGAAATCCCAATTTTTTTTGGAGAGCATAATTTTTTTAGAAAAAATGGAACATTTTCTAAAATACAATTTAATTTTTAATATCTCGATCTTTTTGGAAAACATAAACATTTTTTATAAGTTTTGGATTGTTTTTGTAATTGAGAACAAATTTGGAATGAGAACAAAAATTTCAAGTTTTGAACAGTTTATAAAACAGAAAGAAAATTTTGGAATTCGGACTTATTTTCTAAAAATTGAAAAACACAAATCGATATTCAGATATTTTTTCTAAAGTTTATAGGGAAAAAGGAAAACAAGAAATAGAAAAAGGAAAAAAAATAAAAATCGCAATAAAACTCAGGAAAAAAAGAGATTGGGCAGGCACTGCCTTGCGCCTTATGTGAAGGTCAGAGTATTTGTAGCCATGTACGGTAAATAGGGTTTTCCCAACTGTGTGTGCAGGGAAATAAGTGGGCTGGTTTCGACAGGCCACAACATGCACGCCCCATGTATGAAAATTATTATGTCTTTTCTAGCAAACAGACGCACAGAAATTTGGAAAAAAACATTTCAGCGGTGAATGGATGAAAAAATCAGAGAAACGCACCTTGCTTTACCTAGAACCGTGGGTTGACTACTTTTGTGAGCATATTTTTCCAAAATTAAAAAATTGCAGTCAAGTTTTAATATGTTTCAAATTATTCACATTTTTATCCAAGGGTGGGGGTAAAATATGAACCTACATACATGTTGCCGGGTCTGAGAATGTGCGTCTAGCACGGTGGTAGAGACAACCTGGAGTGGGGCTATTAACCAGGGTTCAAATCTTGGTTCTCACGAAAAAAGGCCCCTCGCTCTTGTGTTGTGCAAGCCATTGTGTTCGCTGCGTACTGAGCGCTGGTGCACAATCCAGCAGTAAGGGCCACACCATTCTGACATTAACATTAGAGAAAACTCGATTGGATTAGACAATTCGGGTTGACCAATGGCAAAAGAATACGCCAGCTCCTTGTGATTTGGAAAGTTAGCGGCTTTCCCTTTGAATCTAGCGAGTCACCTTCTCGCTTCAATTGATCACCTCCTCTGTATCTTCTGATGTGCGGCTCCTTGGTGTGCAAGAATTGATCTTAGCCGGTGTGGTTGCAGAAGAGGGGGTGACTGTCCCAGCCGAGTAGGGTTTTGCAGCGGTGGATCGGAGATATAAAATCACTTCTCATTTCAGTTTTTGTTGGGTTCAATAAAGTTCGGTCTAGATAGGCGGAACCGATGATCAAGCGCCGCCGCACTCGAATGGCTCTAGGCCATTGCTGTGAAGCTTCACGTTGAAGTACTCGCACTAGAGCCGGAAGTACGGCTCGCAGCACAGAAGGTCTGGCAGTACACTACGAGTCATGAGTCACCGTGTGGGATTGACCGTTTTGACCGTTTTGTGAGGCAGGTGCCACATCAAAGTCGTAAATTCGTTATTTAAAACATTAGACAACCCTTTTATATATACATGTTTGGGCCACATGCAATAGGTGGTTGTCCTAGGACACTCACTCGCGTGTGACGCTCTCTGTGGGCCCGCAAGGTCATCGTCCATCGCTTTGACCTACAGTCAGAGAGGTTAATTTGAGCAGCAATGTTGCCTCGCAGAAAGTGACGAAGCAGGCGATATGTAGAATGGAGTTAGGAGCAAGGTGGTAAAGCTGAAGGCCGTAAAAGTGAAGGAGGCCTCACAGGGAGGGGTGAATCGGGAAGCCAAGACCGTGAACAAGATAAGTTACAAAACACACCCATTCGGTTGCGCGTATCTGCTCTCACAGCTTGCACACTATGTTGATAAGTAGGCCTGGTTGCTGAGATTTCTGATATGAATCGGTCCACAAAGCCATGCGTGCTAGAAGGACTTTGAAAAATATGCTCGTGTATGGCCTTCCGACGAGCATGCTAAATGGCCCAAAGTGTAACAAGTGCTCTAGTGAGATCTGTAGCAGACAATTTCTCCATGATGGTAAAAATCCATCTACGTGCATTCGGATCTGTGACAGCGGTTAAGGCCAAAGTCAGTTCTTCCTCTTCCAAAGCCCACACGCATTTTGACATAGTGCACTCCATCAAAGAGTGGCGCCATGAATCCCCGTTGCCGCAAAGAGCACACCGGCTTGATGTTGCCATGTTCTGTTGATGAAGGAGATCTGCAGAAGGTATAGACTGTTGCGCCAATCTCCAAAGAAAGATTCTGATCTTTGAAGGGACCTGGATTTTTCATAGTTGACTCCAGGACTGTTCCTCCCTTTCAGCATTAGATGAATCACTCTGTCCTTCAAGCCAAGCTTCTCTGCGGAGTTTGGTTGGGCATGGTTCAGGTACGACCCATGTGAGTGATCGCCTGATATGTGCGGTCCCGACGGTCCGTCCTTTTCACCACATCATGCTTTGGATCGAATCAATCGCTCCAACGAGCAACGCCAAGGAGCGTTTCCGACCTCTGTCTTGCTTGGCCTTCTGATGGTTGAGGTCATTTGTCATCGGTGTGTGGTTGGCCTTTCATTCAGTTTGGCTGTTGGGTTGCCCTGTCTGGTTTGACCTTGTCGGTGACAGCCGGGAAGTCTTCATGCACGTGCCTCTATCCAGAGCCGCCATCGTCGCGGTTGAATCATTTAATCGATCTGAAGAATTTGACACCAAATATCACTGTTGCATACGCACGGCAAGAAACCCTAACCTCGCCGCCCCAAGGAGCTGGCAGCAATCTACGCTAGAGCTCAGTTTAGTCCGTCCCAGCAGACGAACTTGAGGAGGATCGGAGCCCGGAGGAGTGACTTGAAGAAGAAGCGTCGTCATCCATCCAAACGCCATCCAGAACTAAAACCCTGCCTATCTACTAGTTGGAGGCGAGCACCAGAACTCCTCTCCCCGCCATCGGCCACCAGAGCGGCAGGTGGAGGGGAGGTGAATCCACGGGCTGGTCGGCGGAGATCGAGGGGAAGGCTTTCCCTACTCGCCTAGCAAGAGGGGAAAGAAACTTGTCAAACCAGGCAAGTATTTATACGTATGTTTCTTGGCACTTGATGATCGCTCCAAGGTGCTTTAGCTTCAACTGGGCGAGAATGGCGACCTATGGACTATGGACTAGGGCAACAACGCTTCTACAGTTGAAGCTCCCGTGCCCCTGTTGTTTTTCGGTATTTCTTGCTTTGCTCACACCAAATGTACATAACCCACTGCTTCAACCCCTATGCAGCCCAATTCTCAAAATGCCTCACACTGTTTATCATCTGCTACAGGCAAGTGATGCTTGACGCTCCACTTCCTCTTCCCACAATCTCTACAAGTAACTAACAGGTTGCCATTTAGAGTCGCACCCACACACTTCAGTTCACTTTGTTCCCATCGTCCTCCATTATGGGTGGACATCTGCCATAGGACGCTCATACTTCTGCCTTTGGTGAGCAACTCCATCCCCATTCCTCGACATTCCCGATGACATATTGCTGGTTGAACAAACAAATTGGATTTCCTCAGGTGCTCGATGACTTGAACGCCAAGGCCGTCATCTTGGTTATTCTCCCCTTGCTACATACATATGCCACGGATTTACGGCTCCTATATGTACATATTGTTCCCATCCATTGCTAATTTTGAATTTTCTGTGCTGGCTTAATATTTAAATTTAATCTTGCTTGATCGAATACACAGGATTGCATATCTTCACCTATTATGGATTTCGTTCGCTTGATCCAGACCTGAATCTTATTTTGCTTGATTGAGCACATGTTCTGGAATTCTATTTCAATATATGGTACAAAAACCGCATGCGCTTCCCCTGCCGTGTCAATGGTGCTGCTAAGGCCACAACACCTTCATATATGTATTCGGTATTTCTCATTTTCTCTCCTCCACACTGAGCATGTGATGAAATATTTGGTTATCCTTTCTATTTGTCGATTCATTTTTGCCTATGCATATCAGTTTGATGCTTAGCAACATATTGATTAGTGATTTTACTAAATGTTGCTGCGAAAATATCTCTCAAGTTGATCTGTCTATCAATCAATTTGATACTTTGTATGCCTCCACTAAATATTCTTGAATTGAAGGTTTACCATTGTTTCATGGCTTTTATTTGTTGTCTGTTGTTCTCTTGCAAGAATCCTCTCAATTTTGTTGTAGGTTTGCTGAAACCTTCTGACACGACCAATATTGTCATTGACTAGCTACATGTAACAAAAAGACATGATAGCTCCCGGGTGCCTAGGCACCCTTTATGAACATTAAATTAAAAAATCTGAAACTTTGCAACATGAAAGATGGTCAAACTTTGTAGGTTCTTGCAAGTTTTCATGCCAGAATATCATGTAGAGAAAGGTGTACAAACAAGTTTCAGATTTCAGTGCTAAAAGTGCTCAAAACTTCAAGCACTGAAATATTTTTCGTGTATAGAGCTCCTCGAATGGTATTTTGGCATGAAAACTTGCAATCACCTACAAAGTTTGATCACCTTTGATGTTGCGTAGTTTCACATTTTTTTTATTTTACTGTTCATAGATACACGTGCATCCCTAGATTGTAAGGTGATACCTGGAGAGAGTGTTGTACCTCAGCATAAGCTGGTGGCTGCTGACTTCCGTTTTCGCATTCGTGTCCAGCGGGATAAGCGTGTCAAAATCGCTAGAACGAAGTGGTGGAAGCTCAAGGGGGAGGTAGGAGAAGGTCATTAAGGAGGGCCCTTGGGACGAAGGAGGGGATGCGGAAATGTGTGGATGAAGATGGCGACTTATATTTTTAAGGTGGCCTCGAAGGAGTTTGGAGTGTGCAGGCGAAGGAGAAGCGGGGATAAGGATACCTGGTGGTGGAATGATGATGTCCACAAGGGATTAAAGATATGAAAGATTGTTTTAGATGCCTATACCTGGATAGGAGTGCCGACAAAATAGAGAAGTACAAGATGGCGAAGAAGGCCGCAAAGCAAGCTATCAGTAAAGCAAGGGGTCGGTTGTATGAGGACCTCTGCCAACGGTTAGGTACGTAGGAACGCGAAAGCGACATCTATAAGATGGCCAAGATCAGAGGGAGGAAGATGAGGGATATTGGCCAAGTCAAACGCATCAAGGACGGAGAAGACCAACTCTTGGTGAAGGACGAGGAGATTAAGCATAGATGGTGGGTGTACTTCGACAAGCTATTCAATGGGGAGAATGGGAGTTCGACCGTTGAACTGGATGACTCCATTGATGAGACCAGCACACGTTTTGTGTGGCGAATCCAGGAGTATGAGGTCAATGAGGCTTTAAAAAAGATGAAAGGAGGCAACACGATGGGCCCTGATTGTATTGGAAAGGCCTCGGGGACATAGCGATAGTATGGCTAACCAAGCTTTTCGACCTCATTTTTCGGGCAAACAAGATGCCAGAAGAATGGAGATGGAGTATATTAGTACCAATCTTTAAGAACAAGTGGGATGTTTAGAGTTGTACTAATTACCGTGGAATTAAGCTGATGAGCCATACAATGAAGCTATGGGAGAGAATCATTGAGCACCGCTTAAGAAGAATGACAAGCATGACAAAAAATTAGTCTGGTTTCATGCCTAGGGAGTCGACCATGGAAGCCATTTTCTTGGTACGGCAACTTATGGAGAGATGCATGGAGCAAAAAAGGACTTTCATATGGTGTTCATTGACCTGGAGAAGGCCTATAATAAGATGACGCGGAATGTCATTTGGTGGGCCTTGGAGAAATACAAAGTCACATCAAAGTACATTACCCTTATGAAGGACATGTATGATAATGTTTTGACAGGTGTTCGAACAAGTGATGTTGACAATGATGACTTCCCGATTAAGATAGGACTGGATCAGGGGCCAGCTTTGAGCCCTTATCATTTTTCCTTGGTGATGGGTGAGGTCATAAGGGATGTACAAGGAGATATCCCATGGTTTGTGCTATTTGCGGATGATGTGGTGCTAGTTGACGATAGTCAGACGGGGGTGAATAGGAAGTTGGAGTATTGGAGACAAACCTTGGAATCAAAAGGGTTTAGGTTTACTAGAACTAAAACCGAGCACAGAATGTGCGGTTTCAGAACTACTAGGTTTGAGGAGGAGGAGGTTAGCCTTGATGGGCAGGTGGTGCCTAAGAAGGACACCTTTTGATATTTGGGTCTAATGCTGCAGGAGGATGGGGTTATGATGAAGATGTGAACCATCGAACCAAAGCGGGGTGGATGAAGTGGCGCCAAGCTTCTGGCATTCTCTACAATAAGAGAGTGCCACAAAAGCTTAGAGGCAATTTCTACAGGACGGCCGTTCGACCCGCAATGTTGTATGGCGCTAAGCGTTCGCCGACTAAAAGGAGACATGTTCAATAGTTAGGTGTGGCGGAGATGCATATGTTGACATGGATGTGTGGCCACACGAGGAAGGATCATGTCTGGAATGATATACAAGATAGAGTTGGGGTAGCACCAATTGAGGAGAAGCTTGTCCAACATCGTCTGATATGGTTTGGGCATATTCAGCACAGACCTCCAGGAGCTCCAATGCATAGCGGACGGCTAAAGCGTGCGGAGAATGTCAAGAGAGGTCGGGTAGACCGAATTTGATACGGCAGGAGTACGTTAAGAAAGATCTAAAGGATTGGAGTATAACCAAAGAACTAGCTATGGACAGGGGTGCGTGGAAGCTTGCTATCCATGTGCAAGAGCCACGAGTTGTTCGCAAGATCTTATGGGTTTCACCTCTAGCCTACCCTAACTTGTCTGGCACTAAAGGCTTTGTTGTTGTTCCTAGGCATCCGGGAGCTGAAGACCCAGACTAGTAGAAAAGGGGGCAATGGTCCAGGCCGGGTCAGCCCATTAGTCCCAGTTCAGTCCAGAACTAGGACCAATGGTGGCATTGGACCCGGTTCGTGAGCCCCGGGGGCCAGCCGGGCCACGTGTGCCATTGGTCCTGGTTCGTCTGGACCTTTTGGTCCCGGTTGGTGGGACGAACCGGGACCAATGGGCCTCGCTCCTGGCCCACCACTATTGGTCTCGGTTGGTGGATTGAACCGGGACCAAAGGCTGCCCTTTAGTCCCGGTTCATGCCACCAACCGGGACCAATGAGGTGCCTATATATACCCCCTCGCGTAAGAGCAGAGCACACCGCTCTGTTTTTTCTGGCAGCCAAGGGGGAGAGGGCTTGGTGGTGCTCTAGCTCACCTCCTATGCACACAAGGTGTTCGATGGAATGCCCGAGCCACACTACTTAAGCTTTCTCCTCTCCAAGCTCGACCTCCAAGCTCCATTTTCCTCAATATTTGTCTAGGTTTAGCGGTCCGTCACGCCCCGTCCCCGTCTTCATCGCCGTCGATCGCCCGCGCCGATCTCATCGCCGGCACCACCATGGTGAGCCTCTTGTTCTTATCTTCTTTCTGAAAGGAAAAATATTCTTACTTGTATGTTTAGATAGATACTTGTATTATTTTCTTACTTTTATTATTGCATCTTATACAGTGCGATGGTTTTGGTATCCGCCCCCGTCGGCCCTCGTCCTGTCTATGATTCGGATGTGGTATATATATATTATCTTTTCATAACCTTTGGTTCATTTATTGTTTATGAAAATTATGCCGACCAACGTGACATAGATTTTATTTATCTAGGAGGTTGTTGAACCAGAAATTCCAACCGACCTATTGTCGAGAGGTTAAATTTAGTTGAAGAAGAAAACAATTTCTTGAAGGAAAAAATAAGAAAAATTGAGGAGAAGATGATATTGGAGTTGCATGTTGCGGATGTCGTCGATGATCACAAGATCAAGATGGATGCAATGCGCTTGAAGATTACAAAGATTAGAAAATATGCCATTCATACCGAGGCTTGGTATCATTATGCCGTTGGATCAGTTGTTACCTTGGTTGCGATTATGATCGCATTTGTTTTCACATTGAAATGTTTTACATAGTTTCAATGTATGGTTTAATTAATTTAGATGCTCTGCAGAGCTTTATGTTGTTCTGTAATGATTTTCGCTTGAAGATGAGAACTATGTATGTACTTTGGTTTTAATGTGATGATGAACTTCTATTAATTTGGTCACTTAATTATCTATTCATGATGTTCTGTAATGATTTTTGACACACTTAATTATATATAATGCACGCAGATGAACCGGCAATGGATGTACGGTAACAAACACACCTCCGAGTACATTAAGGGCGTGCATGATTTTCTCGAAGTGGCTGAGGCAAACAAGCAGAATGGTTTTATGTGTTGTCCATGCCCTATATGTGGGAATACGAAGTCTTACTTTGACCGGAAAATCCTTCACACCCACCTGCTTTACAAGGGTTTCATGCCACACTATAATGTTTGGACGAGGCACGGAGAAATAAGGGTTATGATGGAAGACGACAAAGAAGAAGAGTACGATGACAACTATGTGCCCCCTGAATACGGTGATGCTACTAAACATCAATAGGAACCATACGATGTGCACGATGATGCTGCAACGGGCGAAGCTACTAAAGATCAAGAGGAACCATATGATGTGCCCGATGATGATGATCTCCACCGGGTCATTGTCGATGCAAGGACACAATGCGAAAGTCAAAAGGAGAAGCTGAAGTTCGATCGCATGTTAGAGGATCACAAAAAAGGGTTGTACCCCAATGGAGAAGATGGCAACACAAAGCTCGGTACCGTACTGGAATTGCTGCAGTGGAAGGCAGAGAATGCTATGCCAGACAAAGGATTTGAGAAGCTACTAAAAATATTGAAGAAGAAGCTTCCAAAGGATAACGAATTGCCCGACAGTACATACGCAACAAAGAAGGTCGTATGCCCTCTAGGATTGGAGGTGCAGAAGATACATGCATGCCCTAATGACTGCATCCTCTACCGCGGTGCGTACAAGGATCTGAACGCATGCCCGGTATGCGGTGCATTACGGTATAAGATCAGACGAGATGACCCTGGTGATGTTGACGGCGAGCCCCGTGGAAGAGGGTTCCTGCAAAGGTGATGTGGTATGCTCCTATAATACCATGGTTGAAATGTCTGTTCAGAAATGGAGAGCATGCCAAGTTGATGCGATGGCACATTGAGGACCGTAAGAAAGATGGGAAGTTGAGAGCACCCACTGACGGGTCGCAGTGGAGAAAAATCAAGAGAAAGTACTCAGCTGAGTTTGCACGTGACCCAAGGAACGTATGGTTTGCTTTAAGCGCGGATGGCATTAATCCTTTCGGGGAGCAGAGAAGCAATCACAGCACCTGGCCCGTGACTCTATGTATGTATAACCTTCCTCCTTGGATGTGCATGAAGCGGAAGTTCATTATGATGCCAGTTCTCATCCAAGGCCCTAAGCAACCCGGCAACGACATTGATGTGTACCTAAGGCCATTAGTTGAAGAACTTTTACAGTTGCGGAATGGAAACGGTGTACGTACATTGGATGAGCACAAGCAGGAGGAATTTGACCTAAAGGCGTTGTTATTCATGACCATCAACGATTGGCCCGCTCTCAGTAACCTTTCAGCCGCTCTCAGTAACCTTTCAGGATAGACAAACAAGGGATACCACGCATGCACGCACTGTTTACTTGACACCGAAAGTATATACCTGGGAAGCTGCAGGAAGAATGTGTACCTGGGCCATCGTGGATTTCTTCTGACCAACCATCAATGTCGAAAGAAAGGCAATCATTTCAAAGGCGAGGCAGATCACCGGAAGAAGCCCGCCATGCATACCGGTGATCACGTACTTGCTATGGTCAATGATTTACACGTAATCTTTGGAAAGGGTCCCGGCGGACTAGCTATTCCGAGTGACGCTGGGGGACACGCACCCATGTGGAAGAAGAAATCTATATTTTGGGACCTACCCTACTGGAAAGACCTAGAGGTCCGCTCTTTGATCGACGTGATGCACGTAACGAAGAACCTTTGCATGAACCTTCTAGGCTTCTTGGGCGTGTATGGGAAGACAAAAGATATACCTGAGGCACGGGAGGACCTGCAACGTTTGCACGGAAAAGACGACATGCCTCCAAAGCAGTATGAAGGTCCTGCCTGCTACGCTCTTACCAAAGAAGAGAAGGAAATATTCTTTGAATGCCTTCTTAGTATGAAGGTCCCGACTGGCTTCTCGTCGAATATAAAGGGAATAATAAATATGGCTGAGAAAAAGTTTCAGAACCTAAAATCTCATGACGGCCACGTGATTATGACGCAACTGCTTTCGGTTGCATTGAGGGGGCTTCTACCGGAAAACGTCCGATTAGCCATTGTTAAGCTATGTGCATTCCTCAATGCAATCTCTCAGAAGGTGATTGATCTAGAAATCGTACCAAGGCTAAGGAGTGATGTGGCGCAATGTCTTGTCAGTTTCGAGCTGGTGTTCCCACATCCTTCTTCAATATCATGACGCACGTCCTAGTTCATCTAGTCGACGAGATTGTCATTCTAGGGTCCGTATTTCTACACAATATGTTCCCCTTTGAGAGGTTCATGGGAGTCCTAAAGAAATATGTCCATAACCGCGCTAGGCCAGAAGGAAGCATCTCCATGGGCCATCAAACTGAGGATGTCATCGGGTTTTGTGTTGACTTCATTCCTGGCCTTAAGAAGATAGGTCTCCCTAAATCGCGGTATGAGGGGAGACTGGCTGGAAAAGGCATGCTTGGAAGGGACTCAATAATATGCAGGGACGGTATTCTTGGTCTCAAGCACACTGCACAGTTCTACAGAACTCTACCTTGGTGACCCCTTATGTCGATGAACACAAGAACAGTCTGCGCTCCAAACACCCAGAGCAGTGCGACGACTGGATTACATGTGAACACATCAGGACTTTCAGCAGTTGGTTGGAAACACGTCTCAGAGGTGACAACACTGTTTGTGATGAGCTGTACTTGTTGTCCAGGGGACCATCTTTGACTGTTACGATTTGGAAAGGATACGAGATAAATGGGAATACATTTTACACGATTGACCAAGATCAAAAGAGCACCAACCAAAACAGTGGTGTCCGCTTTGATGCAGCCACCGAGAGGGGAAAGGACACATATTATGGTTACATAGTGGACATATGGGAACTTGACTATGGACATGATTTTAAGGTCCCTTTGTTTAAGTGCAAATGGGCCAATCTGTCAGGAGGCGGGGTACAGGTAGACCCACAGTATGGAATGACAATAGTGGATCTGAAAAATCTTGGGTACACTGACGAACCGTTCGTCCTAGCCAATGATGTGGCACAGGTTATTTATGTGAAGGACATGTCTATCAAACCGAGAAAAAGAGAAGATAAGGAAGCGAATACATCATACGATGAGCCAAAGCGCCACATAGTTCTTTTAGGAAAAAGGGACATCGTGGGAGTGGAGGGCAAGACAGACATGTCTGAACATTATGAAAAGTTTCATGAAGTTCCTCCCTTCAAAGTCAAGGATGACCCAAGCATCCTGATAAACGATGAAGATTATCCATGGTTACGGCGCAATAAGCAAATGACACAAGCGAAGAAAAAGTGTAGACTTTCTCCCGCAACTATTATGATGATACCATGCCAACTTTGTAACAGACGAGTATGATACCATTGTCCGTTTTGTACATGCACATGCTATGTGGGTGAAATTATGATACCATGCCAATTTTCAACTTTTTCAGAGTTCATTTGAAATGCTTTAATGTCTTATGGTTCGGCCCTCGTAATACCATTAATCCCGGTTCGCTCCTTGTCAACTATGTTCTCACAAAGAACACTCAAGAGGGCAGCCACGTGGGCCATTGGTCCCGGTTCGTCTGGACCTTTTGGTCCCTGCTCCACGCACGAACTAGGACCAATGTGCCTCACCCCTAGCCCATGACCATTAGTCCCGGTTTGTGCCACAAACCGGGACTAAAGGGTTGGTCCTCGTTGCGGTCAGAGTTTAGTCCCACCTCGCCAACCGAAGGGCGCTCACACCGGTTTATAAGCCCCTCCCTCTCTGCCTTGTTGAGCTCCTCTCAAAGTGAAAATAGATGCCCTTATACAGGGAATTTGACCTAAATTAATACTAAATTTCTCTGCAATTCATAGAAATTTATTATGAATTTAGATTGAATTCTCTCTGTCGGTGTCAAAACCGGCGGATCTCGGGTAGGGGGTCCCAAACTGTGCGTCCAGGCGGATGGTCACAGGAGACAAGGGACACGATGTTTTACCCAGGTTCGGGCCCTCTTCATGGAGGTGAAACCCTACGTCCTGCTTGATTAATATTGATGATGTGTGTTACAAGAGTGGATTTACCACGAGATCAAGGAGGCTAAACCCTAGAAGCTAGCCTATGGTATGATTGTTGTTCGTCCTATGGACTAAAGCCATCCGGTTTATATAGACACCGGAGAGGGCTAGGGTTACACAAAGTCGGTTACAATGGTAGGAGATCTACATATCCATATCGCCAAGCTTGCCTTCCACGCCAAGGAAAGTCCCATCCGGACACGGGACGAAGTCTTCAATCTTGTATCTTCATAGTCTTGAAGTCCGACCGATCATGATAGTTCGGCTGTTCGGACACCCCCTAGTCCAGAACTCCCTCAGTAGCCCCTGAACCAGGCTTCAATGACGACGAGTTCGGCGCGCATGTTGTCTTCGACATTGCAAGGCGGGTTCTTCCTCCGAATAATTTATAGAAGATTGTGAACACTAGGATAGTGTCCGGCTCTGCAAAAAATAAATTCCACGTACCACCATAGAGAGAATAATATTACACAAGTTCAATCTGCTGACGTATTCTGTGGCGTGACGTCGCACCACTACCAAGCCTTTACTCGTTTTTATAGTACCACCTCAGCGCGTTTAGTGAAGCGGTTTCCTTGGCACGTCTTGTCGAAGCAGAGATCGTGTTCCCCTTATTCCAGGATTCCCAATAATACGGACGTGGGTAACCCAACCGCGCCATTGATTGCAGCGCTTGGGAGATAAGCGAGTTTTACCATGCCGGTGGGGACACATGTTTTTGTCCGCCCATATAAGGGGATAAAGATCCAACCCTTTTACCTGCGCCTTCTTCCTCGTTGGCTTATCCATCTCCGCGAACTCAAGCTCCAGCACCCAAGTCCGCACTTCTCACCTCAACCTTCTCCAACTATGTCCGGAGCGGGAGGCAAGTGGATGGCCTCCTCCGTCACGGAGGGGCAGATCCAGAAGCTGCGCAACGCCGGATATTTGTCCAGCAACATCGCGCACCGGCTCCCCGACGAGGGGGAGCTCATCACCACCCCCAGGCCCCATGAGAGGGTAGTATTTCTTCCCCATTTCCTCCGCGGACTGGGCTTCCCACTTCATCCCTTTGTCCGGGGGCTCATGTTCTACTACGGCCTGGATTTCCATGATCTGGCCCCGAATTTCATCCTCAACATCTCGGCGTTTATCGTCGTGTGCGAGGCCTTCCTCTGCATCCAGCCCCACTTCGGCTTGTGGCTCAAGACCTTCAGTGTCAAGCCGAAGGTTGTGAAGGGCAGCCAAGCGGAGTGCGGAGGCGCCATGGTGGGCAGGATGTCCCACGTTACTTGGCTGGAGGGCACCTTCGTGGAAACCATTAAGGGGTGGCAATCGGGGTGGTTCTACATCACCGAGCCGCGTGACCCTGATTGGGCGGCGGCCCCCGAATTCAGATCCGGCATCCCCACACGGCTCACCTCCTGGAAAGAGAGCGGCCGGATCTGGGGTGATTCGGAGGAGCTGACCGGACTCCAAGCCTGTATCCAAAAGCTGGTGGACAAGAAGCTCAAGCTTGTCAACGTAGTCCAGGTCATGCTCGTCCGCCGGACTCTCCCGTGCCAACGACGGGGCTTCAACATGTGGGAGTTCGATCCGGCGCAGCACCAGACTCTGAAAGGGCTCTTCGACACTATGTATGAAGATGTCTGGAGGGTGTTGTTCAAGGGCGCCGAGGCTCCCGCATCCGCTACTGAAGATCGCGGATTCAGCTCGCAGCGTCCAGTTGACGAGGTAAGTGATTTTGTCACTTGTTTTCCATAGTTTGACTCTATGCGGGATCTAAACTCCCTTTACCTTTGACAGGACTGGCTAGCGAAGGCCGAACAGACTATCTATCCGGCCCCATTGCCAGAGGACCCAGCGGACGCCTGCCTAATGAGGCTGCTGGCTCCGGCACCCCACGTGGTGCCAGAGAAGAAGGCCAAGAAGAAGGCCACGGGTACTCGAAAGAGTTCCCGTTTTCAAGTGTTATCGGATGATGAATCCGAGGCCGACTCCTCCCACAAAGGCGAGGAGGAGAAGAAGAAAGCCTCTCCCCTAGCGGGGGGAGGAAAGAAAAGGAAGGCCTCCCCAACAAGGGAGGCCGAAGGGTCCAAGAAGGGAAAAACTCTTTCCTCGGACTGCTTTGCCAACGCCAGTGACGACGACGAGGACTGGCCTCCAAGGGCCAAGCCCCTGGCGAGATCGTAAGTATCCGGACTCCCGAATAACTTCATGGTTTTTCTTTTCGCCACATAATGTCTTTCTAATGCCGCATACAACCCTGCAGTCCACCCAAGGATGATCTTCCTGCTTCGTCGAGCGGGTCCTTGGGTGCGTCGGACATGGATTCCCTTCCGACTGCCTCCACCCTCCGTGATGCGGACGATGCCAAGGTGGGATCCCAGGAAGGGACCCACCAGGACGAGGAGGACCCGGAGGTGTCGCAGGATAACCTCCCGGACTTTGCACCGGACTCGGCCTCGAAACCTACAGTGGCTCCGGAGTCCGGCGGGCGACCCCTTCGTAAGAAGGGGAAGACCGTGACGCCAGCAGCCTCCGTCCAACTGGAGGCGCCGGATAACTTGCTGGAGGCGCCAAGCGCCTCCATTGAAGAGGAACACCGCACTGTTATGAGTGCGGTGATTCAGAAGGTTCAGCTCGCCAAGAGCGGGCTGACCGAAGCCTGCAGCAGCCTTCTAACAGGCTTTGAGGTAAGAACTTCGATATATATAAAATGGTACCGCATAGACAGTAGCCCCTGATGCTCGGTTTGGTGTTCGGAAAGAAAAGCCGGACTGAGGATCTAAAAAGATATACGCAGGAGTCATAAAAAATATGTCAATATGGGATTGCAGGCTGTGCTGCTGACCTCTGCCGCATTGTCTGCGGAGGTCAATACTTTGAAGGAAAGCCTCGAGCGGTCCGAGAACGAGCTCGGCCATGCCAAAAAGCAGCTTGAGGACAAGGAAGGTGAGTAACACCTTATTAAAATTGTACCTTATAGAAAAGGATTTTGGTTGCAAGAAAAATGACAAGGATAACATGGATGTAACAGGTGCCACGAATGAGGTGGCGACCCTGAAGGAGGCGGTGTTCGTGGCCGAACATAGTGCGGCCGCGGAACGCACCGAGCGAGAGAAGCATGAGGCGCGGGTGGCGGAGGTACAGCAAGAGCTCCAGGCTCTCATGGAAAAACATGAGAGTTTGGAGCGTGACTCGAATACTCGAGAGTCCGAGCTTGCGACGGCTCTTGAGAGTGCCAAAGCCGCTAAGGCAGAAGCCTATAAAGCCCTCCAGGAAATCGAGGCGTTGAAGAAGATAGCGGCGGGTAAGGCATTTTTCATGCAAAGTAAGCATGTGAGTGTGAATTACCCTATCACTTACCCGAATTCGGAGCTCTCCAGGAGCGTTCGCAGCGTATCCGATGTTGCCGCATTCTACCGGGCCAAGGAGGGGAGCTCGACGGAGAAGGTCTTCTGGTCTCAGTATGCTGAGGCCGGACATCTGGTGCCCCTTAGCGACCAGCTGAAGCAGCTGGTCGAGCTCCACAAGGTGGCCGAACAGGCCATGAAGGGCCTCATAGTTCGGCTGTGGCCCAATGAGGTCATGCCTGGGAGCTACTTCGGCCTGGTGCGGCTGTTGGTGGATGCGTGTCCATGGGTGTAGGTCATCAAGCGATCCGCATGTATTGAAGGTGCCCGTCGGGCCCTTGCCCGCGCTAAGGTGCACTGGGGCAAGATGGATGCTGAGAAGCTTGTGACGGACGCACCACCGCCGGGCAAGGAGTATCGCATGCCCGAGATGTATTATAAGAGTGTCCTGAAGGGTGCCCGCACTATTGCGGGTGAGTGCTCCAATAATGTAATATTTGAGTAGACTCGTATTTTGTTATCCTGTGCGCAGAAAACTTTGTTCATATGCGCTAAGCAACGCTTGTTTATTTAAAATATTACCTTCTGTTCGGCTGTTTATCAAATTTGAGAGATTACAAGTCGTCAGCTTCAGCCCCCATGCCACGAGTGCTGGGGTGTTCGGGATAAATTTGAGCACTCTTGTTCTCATATTTGGGTCCATCTAGGGAGGCGCTCAACACGACGAACAAGGCAACCGGACTTATAATGCTTGAACACTCTCACTTAGCCATAGAATTCTATAATTTTAAATTTCGGCGAAGCCCCTAGTCTTCGGAAGGCCGAATTTGGGGCGCTATCCACGCCTGGGCCGGACAAAAACCGGCTCCTCGCTCTAAGCGGCATAAGTCTTTAAGGACTCGCAAAAAACCTCTCGAATAGCGACCGCTCTCGCCTCATCATGACGGTCAGTTTTAGCTTTCTCCACTAAGGCGTTAACCCAGCTCAACTGGGGCGCAATCGCAGTGGTTCTCCCAGTGCTACCTTAGCCGATATAACGAAACGTAAGGTACCAAAACATGGGAGCCGGGCAAACCCAACTATTGACCCAAGACATGATTCGGAGCCGATGCATATAATGCTATAAGTTCGGGGTGCCGCACTTGTGAAAGTGTTCGGACTTATCACACCATGACGCGGGAAACATAAGCCCCTGGTGTATTTTAACCGTACCAAAGTGTACGGATGCAACATGCCGTAAATGAACATATATATAAAAAGGAAATGCAATTATAAGCAAAAAGGTGTTGCATTGTTTTATTCAAGAAGTGCTGCTATGAACGCAGAACGATACAAATAGTGCGATAAGCAAGGGAAGGGACTGTTTAAGCATGTCCCCCTCCAGGGGTAGGCTACGAAGTGGTGTATAAAACATATTTAATGCTCGTAATGGAGACCACCTGGATATTCGTTGTAGCCTTTATCCTTCCCTGGCTGTTGCATCGTGAGTTCGGCAGGTCTGTTGCCGGACAGGGCCTCTGACGAACGGAGTCCTGTGGGTAAAAATAAAAGAAGAAAAAAGAAAAAAAAGAACGACACACTTGAGAGCCCCTGGTGTGGTTGAGCCGCAGTCTGGGCCTATCGTGGTCGTGCCCCTCTCCCCATGCCCATGGTATCTTCAGAGCATAGTGATGTACGCGAAGGACCAGTCTTGACGTTTTGCGAGGGCTGGGGTTGGGGCCGCACTGCTACACGTGCTCGAAACGTGCTAGGTGGTCTTGTTGTAGGTTACTCCGGGCGCGCTTAGCTGTGTCCGGCCGCTCAATGGCCGGACTAGTGAATTGCCTTAAGAGGTTGCATTATACTTCTGCCGCGAGAGCTGTTGTATGTTCCTCCGTACGGAGAGAACGTTCGGTGTTTCCGTTGACCATGATGACTCCTCGAGGGCCTGGCATCTTGAGCTTGAGGTATGCGTAGTGCGGCACCGCGTTGAACTTTGCAAACGCGGTACGTCCGAGCAGGGCATGATAGCCGCTGCGGAACAGAACTATGTCGAAGATTAACTCCTCGCTTCGGAAGTTATCCAGGGATTCGAAGACCACTTCCAGTGTAACTGAGCCTGTACAATTGGCTTCTACACCTGGTATGACACCTTTAAAGGTCGTCTTGGTAGGTTTAATCCTTGAGGGGTCTATGCCCATTTTACGCACTGTATCCTAGTAAAGCAGGTTCAGGCTGCTGCCGCCGTCCATCAGGACTCTGGTAAGGTGAAATCCGTCGATGATTGGGTCTAGAACCAATGCGGTGAATCCACCGTGGCGGATGCTGGTGGGGTGGTCCCTTCGGTCAAAAGTGATCGGGCAGGAGGACCATGGATTGAACTTCAGGGCAACTAGCTCCATCGCGTATATATCCCTGAGTGCACGCTTCCGCTCCCTTTTGGGTATGTGCGTTGCGTATATCATGTTCACCGTCCGCACCTGTGGGGGGAAACCCTTCTGTCCTCTATTGTTCGGCGGTCGGGTCTCTTCCTCGTCATCGCTATGCAGCCCCTTGTCATCGTTTTCGGCAATTAACTTGCCTGCCGGCTTGAATACCCAACAGTCCCTGTTGGTGTTTTTGGCTGGTTTTTCGGGGGTGCCGTGTATCTGGCACAAGCGGTCGAGTATTCTGTCCAAATTGGACGGACCCGGAGTAGTTCTTTTGAATGGCTTTTTCCGCTGACCGGGTTTAGAGCCTCTGAATCCGGCATTGACTGTCGTATCCTCACTAATGTCGCTGTTAGTGCGGCGTTTGTTTTTGTTATGACGCGACCTGCCATTTCGGTCCTTAAAATCCGGACTGCCAGAATTTTTGCTGAGGTTGTTGCTGTGTGCTAGCCAGCAGTCCTCACCCGCGCAGAAGCGGGTCATGAGTGATGTGAGGGCTGCCATGGATTTCGGCTTTTCCTGTCCCAGGTGCCGGGCGAGCCACTCGTCGCGGATGTTATGCTTGAAGGCCGCGAGGGCCTCCGCATCTGGACAATCGACGATTTTGTTTTTCTTGGTTAAGAACCGTGTCCAGAATTGTCTGGCCGATTTGTCTGGCTGCTGAATTATGTGGCTTAGGTCATCAGCTTCTGGTGGTCGCACATACGTGCCTTGGAAGTTATCGAGGAATGCGGATTCTAGGTCTTCCCAACTCCCAATTGACTCTGCTGGCATGTTGTTAAGCCAATGCCGGGCTGGTCCTTTAAGCTTGAGGGGGAGATATTTGATGGCGTGAAGATCATCACCGCGGGCCATGTGGATGTGAAAGAGATAGTCTTCGATCCAAATCGCGGGGTCTGTTGTGCCATCATAAGATTCGATATTGACGGGTTTAAACCCTTCGGGGATTTGATGATCCATTACTTCATCTGTGAAGCATAGCGGGTGTGCAGCGCCTTTGTACTGGGCGATGTCACGACGGAGCTCAAGAGAGCTTTGTCTATTTTGTTCGGCCCAGCCGGACTTGCTGTGTCCGGCGCGACGGTTGTCGTCACGTATCATGGGGTGCCCACGCGATCCATAGATCGATCTTGATTGTCTTGCCTTATCCTCCAATATATCTCGCAAGTCCGGAGCGTTCCCCTGTGGCCTTGTGCTTTTCGAGCGATGCCGGGGTACGGTTCTAGTGAAGGGCCTAGAGGCCTCTCTGTCGCGACCACGGGGTGGTCGGTCAGCCGTATTGTCTGCTGGTGATGCAGGTTCATATGCCTCCTCCTCTAATCGGGGGAGCAGCTTGCGTTTAGGGTAGCCTTTGGAGGGGCGTTCGAGCTCATCCTCTTCGGCCGCGAGGACTTCAGTCCATCTGTCGGCTAGCAGATCTTGATCAGCTCTAAGCTGTTGCTGCTTTTTCTTGAGGCTGTTTGCCGTGGCCATAAGCCTGCGTTTAAAACGCTCTTGTTCGACGGGATCCTCAGGCACGACGAATTCGTCGCCGTCGAGGCTCGCCTCGTCTCCGGAGGGAGGCATATAATCCTCTACCTCTGCTTCTGCCGCTCTCTCATGAGGGCTGGCGTCTCCGTCCTCCTGCGCTGAATCTTGCTGGAGGGGGTTGTCTTCGGCACTGTCCGGGGTATTATTATCTCCGGTGCCGGAATCGCCATTCTTGCTATGGCGGGATTTAGAACGGCGCCGCTGACGTCGGCGCTTGGGCTGTTTTTTGGAGGGGTCATCCTCCGCTGCTCCTTCGCCATTCCCATCCTTTGGGATATCCACCATGTATATGTCATATGATGAGGTGGCTGTCCAGTGCCCGGTAGGCACTGGTTCTTGGTCGTCTCCGGCATCGTCGTCCATACCGTCGATGTCTTCGGAGTCATAGTCTAGCATGTCGGTTAGATCGTCGACAGTGGCTACCAAGTGGGTGGTGGGTGGGCTTTGAATTTCTTCGTCGTCCGCATCCCAACCGTCCTGGCCGCAGTCCGGCCAGGGCTCTCCTGATAACGAGAGATACTTTAGCGAACTCAGGATGTCGCCAAAAGGTGAGTGTTGGAAGATGTCCGCCGCGGTGAACTCCATGATCGGCGCCCAATCGGATTCGATCGGAGGGGGCGCGGGAGGTTCGGAGTCCGGCACCTCGGAGTCACGAGCTTTATGAGGGACAAGGTCAGTGTTCGGCTCTATCGCCGTAGAGGTTGCAGCCCCCGAGGCGGTGTCTAGCCATCCGTCCTCGATCTGCGCAGCCGGCTCCGAATTGAAGATCGGAGCGGGTTCGAGTGCGGCCTCCAGGGTACTGTCCGGCTGCAGAGCTAAATCATGCTCGTCGTGACAGTGCGGCACGCTCGGCTGTGGCTCGAATCCATCGAGGATCAAGTCCCCGCGGATGTCAGCCGTGAAGTTCAAACTTCCAAATCTGACCTGGCGGCCAGGGGTGTAGTTTTCGATCTGCTCCAGTTGGCCAAGCGAATTGGCCCACAGTGCGAAGCCGCCAAATAGGAAGATCTGTCAGGGGAGGAAGGTCTCACCCTGGACTGCGTCGTTGATGATGATCGAAGAAGCGATCGAGCCTATCGGTGAAGGCACAGAGGAACTCTCAATGAAAGCACCAATGTCGGTGTCAAAACCGGCAGATCTCGGGTAGGGGGTCCCGAACTGGGCGTCTAGGCGGATGGTAACAGGAGACAAGGGACACGATGTTTTACCCAGGTTCGGGCCCTCTTGATGGAGGTAAAACCCTACGTCCGGCTTGATTAATATTGATGATGTGTGTTACAAGAGTGGATCTACCACGAGATCAAGGAGGCTAAACCCTAGAAGCTAGCCTATGGTATGATTGTTGTTCGTCCTATGGACTAAAGCCATCCGGTTTATATAGACACCGGAGAGGGCTAGGGTTACACAAAGTCGGTTACAATGGTAGGAGATCTACATATCCATATCGCCAAGCTTGCCTTCCACGCCAAGGAAAGTCCCATCCGGACACGGGACGAAGTCTTCAATCTTGTATCTTCATAGTCTTGGAGTCCGATCGATCATGATAGTTCGGCTGTCCGGACACCCCCTAGTCCGGAACTCCATCACTCTCTATCGGCACATCTATGCTCATTTTTTAGTAAAGTTAATCACAAACTGGTGATTCACACAAATTTCAAAGAATTCAAATTTTAACTATTCAAATTTGAAAACTAATGGCACTAAAAGAAAGTTTATAATTTTTTTGACCTAAAAGCAAAAAGAATTAAAAAATAAAGCAAAAAACAAAAGAAAATTAATAATGCAAAAAACAAAACAAAAAAACTGGAAAAAAACTAAAAAAAACTGCCACCTATTGGGCCACCACGGCCTGAATACGACTAGAAACCTAACCAGGGCCAGGATTCAGGCCCGCAGAAGGCCCAATAGGCCCACAACAGCATAGTGTGAGATTAGGCCCGAAAGCCTGCAGTTGAGAGGAGCTCGAGAGGATGGGCGCAGAAGCGCTTATAAACCACTCTCGAGCCCTCTCAACTAGCGAGGTGGGACTAAACTTTGGCCGCGACGCGGGCAGCATAGGCGCCTTTGGTCCCGGTTGGTGGCACCAACCGGGACTAAAGGGGGCATTGGTACCGGTTCGTGGCACCAACCGGGACCAATGCCCCCCCTTTAGTCCCGGTTGGTGCCATCAACCGGGACCAAAGGCCGCAGCTTCCCGCCCTTTGGGCTGCCGAAAACTGGCATTTGGTCCCGGTTGGTGGCACAAACCGGGACTAAAGGGGGCATTGGTCCCGGTTGGTGCCACGAACCGGGACCAATGCTTCGACTATATAAGAAACACTTGTGAAAAATTCTCAGTTTTCATTGCCAGTTGCCCCCATCCCCCGACGACGCCGAGCTCATCGATGCCGTCAAGCTGCTCCACCTCGCTGTCGCCGTCGCTGCCGCCAAGGCCGTCGCCTCCCCGAGCCCGCGCCGTCCAAGTCGCCAGCCACCCCGAGCCCGCGCCATCCTCGTCGCCGGCCTCCCCGAGCCCGCGCCGTCCAAGTCACGGCCTCCCCGAGACCGCGCCGTCCTCGTCGCCGGCCTACCCGAGCCCGCCGTCCTCGTCCCCATCGCCGCCTGCCTCCCCGAGCCCACCCTCCTCGTCCCTGTCATCGCGTGCCGCCCGAGACCGCCGTCCCCGTCACCGCGTGCCGCCCCAAGCCCCTGCCCCGTCCCGCCCCCGCTGTCGCCATCGTAATCGCTAGCCGCCTCCGCTGTGAGCCGCCACGCCGCCCCGGCTCTATTTTTTTCATTTTTATTAGTTTAATTATTTGTTCATATATATATATATATATAATGTATATGTATATGTATGTGGCTATGCGGCTCTGTTTTTTTCATTTTTATTAGTTTAGTTTTTTTGTTCATATATATATAATGTACATGTGTATGTATGTAGATGTTCAAAATCTATAAATAAATTGTTCAGAGCATGTTTTTGTTCATATATGTATTTTTTGTTCATATGTGTATTAATGTTTTCATATATGCAAAAGATAGATTTTTAGAAAAGTTAGGATTTTTTTCTGTTCATAGATTTTTTTTGGTGATATTAATTATTGTAGAATATACAAATGTTCGTATATTCATATGAACAATGCATTAGGCAAAACCTTTACTTTTTCGAAATTTTCTATTTGAACATTTTTTTTAAAAACAAGCAATACTAAAAGAATGAGAGGAAAAAGGAAAATAAGAAGAGGAAGAAAGGAGGAGAAGAGGAGAAATAAATAAGAAGAGGAAAAAAGAAGAAAAAGAAGAGGAGAAGAACAAAGGAATAGAGGAGAAGAAGAGAAAATAGAATATTTTCTATTTTTTCTTGTTCTCCCCTATTCCTTTCTTCTTCTCCTCTTTTTTTTCTTGTTTTTTTCTTCGATCTTCTCTTCTATTCCTTTCTTCTTCTCCTCTTTTTATTTCTTCTTTTGTCTTCTTATTTTTTATCGGGTATGTCGTTGTCCATACCCCCTCCCGATAAGTTCAACATGAGGGGGGAGGGTCGATATACCCCCTCCCCGATAACTTTATTTTCCTATGTATGTATGTCGTCGTTGTCGATATAACCCCTCCCGGATAACTTCGACATGAGGGGCGGTCGATATATATACCCCCTCTCGACCGTGATAACTTATACCACGGCAACACCCCCCTCGGCCCTCTCGCTCGACCAAAACTCTCGAGGACACCCAAACCCTAGAGAAAAAACGATGTTGGTCTACTACCCCCTCCCGCCGCGCCCCTACCCGACAAACTCTCTCGAGGCAGCGTCGAGGCCACTAATTAATATGATTCCTTACTGTGATTAGCTAGCTAGTTCTACGTTTGCCACTAATATATCCATATCTTTCATGTTTGAATAATAATTGCCATGTTGTACATATTTGTAGAAACTATGGACACCCCCGGAGACGAAGCAACAAAAGTGATGTTGGAGGAGATAATCGCACATGGAAGTGGTGCCGGCTTATCGTTTCTGAACGACACCGATGGTCTGGAAGGACAGAGTGAAGAAGCAGGAAATTATGATGGCTCCTTTGACCCAATGCCGGTGCAAGAAGGAGACCATGAGGACGGCTCCGATGACCCAATGACGGTGCAAGGAGACCGTGATGACAGCTCCGATGACCGAACCGAGTCTGGCCAGGTATATATATTAGTTAAGCCTGTGCTGACTAGCTAATTGATGCATTCATTGTTTTGGTATATGTACACATATTAATTAACTCTCGTCTTTCTTCTTTTTTCTAGCCCTCCGGATCGAGCACAACTTCGGTAAGGAGACGAGGCCCGAAGAAAAAGTTGAGCTCTGATGAAAAGGTTTGAGATCACAGCAATCGCGCGCGACGACGAACCGATTGAACCCATCCGGACAAAGAACGCATTTGCTGCTCAGTGTGGGGTTCTTGTTAGGGACAAGATCCTGATCAGCATCCACCAATGGTATAAGCCTAAGGAGGAGGAACCTCAGGTGTATTATGTCAATGATATGCAGAAAGATGATCTTTTGACTGAGCTGAAGGCAAATTTCACCCTACCGCCAGAGGAGGATCCGGAGAATCCAGTCAAAGAGCAATTAATCAAGTCTTGTGCTCTTAAGAAGATGGCAGGCCTATTCAGGAGGTGGAGGAAAGAGCTGAAAAAGTTTGTCGACAAAGAAGAGACACCAGAATTCATCGGCAAATATGAGAAGATCAGAGATCACTGGCCTGCATTTGTGGCCCACACGACATCAGAAAAGAGTAAGAAGATGTCGGCGACAAACAAGCAAAATGCTGCGAAGAAGAAGTTTCACCATCGCACGGGGTCAGGTGGCTACCTCAAAGCCCGGCCTAAGTGGTCCAAGGCTGAGAATGATCCGCTTGATAAAGGGATCGAACCAGAGACAATGAGATGGACAGACCGTTGCCGGACTTGGTTCTTCGGGGCTGGCGGAACCTTGGACCCTGTATCAGGGAAGTGCCATCGGACGAACGAGCAACTGAAAACACCAGTCACAAGGCTTCGGCAGTATATCGATGTAGCGCAGCAAGGGACGTTCATTCCAGACAGGGAGAAGGACGAGCTCACAATGGCCCTCGGGAATCCTGAGCACCCTGGACGGACAAGAGGCATGCCAGGCTCCATTCCGTGGAAGGTTGGTTTTCCAGACGCAGGGGGTTATAAAACTCAGGAGAGGAGGAAGAAACTGGAGCAGAGCCAACTGCAGGCGCTGCACGAAAAGGTACAAGGGCTAGAGGAATGAGAAGCAGATCGCAGCAAACGATCGGCCGAAGCTTTCCCCGAAGCTACCCCGCCATCTCAGCGGAGAAGCAGCGTGGCTTCCACCGAGCTGCTTCAGCCGGAACATGTCTTAACGGCTCCTGCCAGCTATCCCGTGGATGCTATCACGGAGTCTCAAAATTGCCACATTATTACGCGATGGATGAATTTGAAGGTCAAGGCCGCTGTTGGCTCAGTTTATCCTACTGAACACGGCACAACTTTTCACTGCTGGCCGATTCTAGAAGGATATGCTAGGGTTATGGTGGATGAAATAACGGAGGGATTTGAGGACCTCCAGCTTGACTACCCTACCGGTGAAGGGGAGACTAGGCTGGGTTCTGCTCTGAAGACTCCATGCCTATGGCGGAAGGAGCTCATCAACCTTCCGAACTGGACGCCTCCGCCTCCTCCTCCTCCTCCGGCGAGTCAGGGCACTCTGCCTCCTCCACCGCCTCCTCCTCCGGCAAGTGATGATCAGGGCACTGGGCCTACTTCTCCAGCGCGTAGCGGCACTCCGCCTCCATCTCCGCCTGCGTCGGTGCGCCCGAGCAGCCAGCAGCCTCCTCCTTCTCCGCCTCGCAAGCAAGGGGGCAGGAAGAGACCCACCGCCGCCCCGGCTGCTCCGGTGCGTCGTAGTCCTTCTCCTCCGCCTTGTAAGCAAGCATGAAAGTAGACAGACACCGCGGCCGCTCTGTCTACTCCGACATCTAGCAGTACAGCCAGAGGCGGGAGGCAATACAGATACGGTCCTTCTCTCAAGCCTCTAGAGAAGTTACCGTACGAGAGGACCGAGGAGGAAAACACGAAGATCGTGCGGGCCAAAGTGGACGACTTCTTTGAAGGGTTGAAAGAAAAGAGACATCCACCTCCGGAGGAGAAGGTAGATCCGGTGAAAGCAAAGCGCACTCTCGATGCCCTGAGGAAACCAGTAAAGTCTCCGCCGAGAAGCAACTATGAGCACATTACTGAACAGACATATCTCCAAGCGGAGCGGTCGGGAAGTACTGTCAGGCATCAAAGGTCAAGAGAACGAGCAGCTGCGAAAAAACTTGTCCAGCTCGGCAAACAAGCAAATCAATCGTGCCCCCCGCTCAATGTGTCTAGCGGTGACATCGTCGCTAATGCTCCGGGGCCGGTGGCCGGTTATGGCAATCATGCAGATTACCTGCCTGACGATCAACTTCCTGATTTCATGGAGGTGGACGAACACAGATACGAGTACGGGAAGCCTCTTGTCAAAGATGAAAAATCTCTAACAACGATGATGCGAAGATTCCATAATTGGTACATGAAAACCTGCAGAGAGTCTGGGGGACGAATACTTTGTATCTGTACATTAAAGAGGAGCACGGCCTCGTTGGAACTGATCTGTTGCATGTTCCATTTGAGGAGTTCTTCGAGTTCTTCAATCAAGAGGCCCTCGATAAATTAACGGTCTTTTGCTACTGTCTGTAAGTACTATTGCTGTCATTAAGTCTCTATATATAGCTCAGCTCTTTCATTGCATGTATTTATAATTAATTATCCTTACTATATTATGCAGATTGAAGATCGTCGAGTGCAGAAAACAAGAAATATATGATATTGGGTTCATTAACATAAATATCATAGATGAAATTTAGGTTAAAAAGCACGCCGACGAGGCCGAGGCCAACTTGCTACAATCGTTGATCAAAAATAAAAACAAAGATTTAATACTCTTTCCTTACAACTTCGAGTGAGTGTAACTGTTGTGTGCATATTCGGTTTCCCTTATTACTCGAGCGAGGTTATAGTAATGTAATTGATGAGTTATGCATGCGTGCGCAGCTTCCACTATGTTCTTCTGGAGATTAAGCTTGAGCGGGGACTAGTAACCATCTTAAACTCGAGACGAAAAGATCCCGAAACCTATGCGGACATGACTAAATTGCTCAACAAGTAAGTTCAATCGATCATTTTCGCACCATATCGGTAACTTTTTGTTCATTTCCTGATATCTCAAGTAATAATAATTATTTTCTTTGTCTTGTAGGGTTTGGAAACAGTTCACAGCAGAAGCTCCGGGACTGCCCAAGGAGCTGCGATATACATACCCGAAAGTAAGTACTACTAGCTAGCTAGCTAGTTGCGCGCATCTTCCGTTGATTCTATAGCTATACTTTTATCAATGCCATTTATAATGCTTCATTATCAGTTTGATTGACCTCTATTTCTCGTAAAGTGCTTGTGGCAGGAACAAGGGAATGATTTCTGTGGATACTACGTGTGCGAGTTTATCTACAACGTGACTTTGAAAAATAAGCGGGGCTACTCTCAAAGACAATATGAAGGGCGTAAGCAATAATATTCACAATTTCATTTTATTACACCATCATTTCTGTTGAGTTTCATTCATATATATGTATTAATTAACCCCCTTCTTCAAATTAGACGTGGCAGATGCGGAATGAACTCCTAGAACAAGATCGCATGAAAGCAATTCAAGAGGAATTGGCGGGATTCTTTCTTGACCACGTCATCAATAAAGCCAGAGAATACCATGTGGAAGTTGATTTCAATTGCTAGGGGATTGTAATTAAGAGATCTTACATATTGTATATGTATGTAGCCAATAGCGTCGGATAGATAATATGAAAACTTGTTGTTCGACCAATCTCTCGGAGAAGGCGAGGTCGATCGATCACTTCTCTCGGTATGCATGACGAACTTCTGTACTTAATGGTTCCCTTCATTTTCTTACTAGCTAGCGTGTCGAGGGCCTCTCTATGTATAGTACGTAGCATCGACCAAGCACGGACATAAGAGATGACACTTCTCTCTATTAATTAGCTAGCTAACACAATATATGAAACACCTAAATTAACCCCCCAAAAGCCCCCCCCCCCCCCCCCCCCCCCTAAAAAAAACCTCAGCCACTGAAATGCTGACGCATGGATGCCTTTTGGTCCCGGTTGGTGCCACCAACCAGGACCAAAGGCCCTCCTGCCTGGGCTTGGCGCACCGGCCACATGGAGGCCCATCTGTCCTGGTTCGTGTTAGAACCGGGACTAAAGGGGGGAGGCATTAGTAACGACCCTTTAGTCCCGGTTCAAGAACCGGGACAAAAGGCCCTCACCAACCGGGACTAATAGGGGTTTTTCTACTAGTGCCACTCTCCTACATGTAATAATGTCAATTTTGACGGACAAAGTTTTTCCTACCCCCTTACACGTCTGCTAGATCTCATGTTGTAATTTATCAAATATTTATACACAAGCTGCCTTTCCATTATCCGAAATAGTGTACTTCTACTTGCCTGCAGGCAGAACACTTTTGTTATGGATCCCCTTAGCTAGCAAATAGTCCCCAGGAGCGGGTGGCATTTGCGAATTATTTCGCTGGCAGTTTTAGTTTGAGGGATGACAGTTTTCTTCAGAGCGAAATGGCAGTTTCTGATTGAGAGGGAAAGTTTTCGTTTTAAATTGCCATCGTTTGATTTCACCTCAGAACCAAAATTGCCATCAAAAGAGTTTTGTTTGCCACACCCCTCTCCCAACAAACAATCGCCAATTATGTTTATTGTTTGTTATATGCATGAACTATGCGTCTACGGTTGGCGGCGGCGAGGTTGAGGATGCTAGTGCATCGATGGCGGCTTCGACCAGTGGAGGCGTCCTATGGTTAGCGGCCGTGCCCCTTCCTGCTCGAGAAGAGAAGTGAGAGGGAGGTGAGATGAGTAGGAAGAGAGAGATGGAAGGAAGCAGAGGAGAAGCGAGCAGGCGACGACAGCCTGGTGCTGCTACGGGTCACAGGAGGAGCCAAGGCGGCGGTGCCGGGTGGCTCGAGCTATTATGCGGGCACACGGAGGTGTCCGTAGAACTGGAGGTCATTGGCCGGCGCGGTGGCGTTGATCCTCTCGACGAGTGACACCGAGCCTTCAACAACGGTGTCCATTTCAGTTGGGTCTGTTGTGTACATCGGTGGTGTCCGGCTTTTCGTCTGCGTCCGTTGTCCATTTTGGCAACCCAAATGGAAAAATGCAGATAAAATCCGCGTCTGCTTGGGTCACTACATTGGAGTTGGCCGTATGCTATTCCATAGTATACTCAACGCACTCTATAATTCACATAGCATGCTATTGTAGGTGTCGTTGTATTTGATACACCGTGTGCAATATGTTTTTTTCTGGTGACTATATATGTACTATCGAACCAAGTATAAAGTTTCTTCAAAGGGTTTAATATCATGTGCATGGTGGTCCTGCATAAATGCGTGAGAATCACCTAGTGTGTATTAACAACTCATATGACATTAATAACATTGACATAAAGAAAGAATTGATGAGTCATGTATGCTTGTTCATCTTACCATCATATTACACAAAACTACGAAGTTAGTTTAGGAAGAAGGAGTCCAGAACAATCTTCACATTACTAGTATGATCTATCTTAACAACGCAAGCAAGACTACAAACTTAGTTCCCCACAAGTTATGCCAACCTGGATGTGCCTAACAATGTGTAGAAAATTACAAACTTAGTTTTTGAAAGGGGTGTAATCTAGATAAGTGTTTCCGATGTAAAATGAATATGATGAGTCATTACGATTATCAAGCTTTCCTGACACTCCATGGATGTGTGCTACAAGAAAGCAACTTTGGCGATTAATCCAAATTACACTTGCAAGTAGCCCTGCGAAGATAGTTTGATAAGAGTATCAGAACTTTACAAGAAAGAAAATATGAAGACGAAAAGAAATCATTTCATGGCATCTATAAATAGCCATACACCGTGAAGACCCCCTTCCATGATCCATCTTTCACACATTTAGAGCACAAACATTCAAACTAAACAATACAGAGTAACCACAAATCCATCATGAAGATCCTCTTGGTCTTTGCCCTCCTCGTTGTATCAACGACCATCACCACCGCGATCGTGCAGCTCGACCCTAGTGTCCATGTCCAAGAAAGGCCACAACAATCATTTCTGCAGCAGCAACCACTTACCCAGCAACAACCATTGCCGCTGCAAGAACCACAACAACCACTATTCCCGCAAAAAGAGCCACAACAACCATTTTCGCTGCAGCAACCACAACCCCAGGAACAACAACCATATCCACAACAGCCACTTCTCCAACAACAACTTCCCCAGCAACATCTATTCCCGCAGCAGCCACCACAACAACAATTTCCGCAGCAGATGCCACTTCCATATGAACAACAAACATTCCCGCAACAACAGCAACAGCAACCACAATTCCCGCAACAACAACCATTTCCCCAATATCAACAACCATTAACACAACAACCATACCCGCAAGAGCAACCATTGCCACAACAACAACCTTCTGTGGAGGAAAAACAACAATTGAACTTGTGCAAGGAGTTCCTCCTGCAACAGTGCAACCCGGAGGAGAAACTGTCATTAATCCAGTCAGTGATCCCGTTCCTCCGACCAAAGACCTCGCAACAGAATAGCTGCCAGTTGAAGCGTCTACAATGTTGTCGACAACTTGCACGTATCAATGAACCGTCCCGATGCCCGGCCATCCACAACATTGTGCATGCCATCGTCATGCAACAACAACATGTGGATAGAGGTTTCGGCCAGCCTCAACCACAACAGTTGGGCCAGGGAATGCCCATGCAGCCTCAATATCAATTGGGCCAGGGCTTTATCCTACCTCAACAACTAGCCCAGTTCAAGTTGGTTAGGTTACTTGTGATTCAGACCCTGCCTATGTTATGCAACGTGCATGTCCCATCTGACTGCTACACCACTAGTGCACCATTTGGTAGCATGACTGCCATGAACGGTGGACAGTGAAATGAAAACAGTTGTACTACTAGATAGATGGACCTTCATTGTTTACTCGATTGGACGATCGATGTAGCAATGAAAAAAATATAAAATGTCATGCACCATCATATGTGTGACTCCAACCAATACAAGTTCAAACTTGGGAATAAAGGCAAATAAAATGTTGCACGTCATGCCCATCTAATTCGATAGGAATCCATCGATTCTATATCAATTTTTCACAAGTATATCATGCAATGTGAAAAAAGGAACCTCCTAGTCCGGAAAATTTAGTTCGGAGATCTCGTGCCCATAATCGCCCCTAGCCATTGAAAAAAAATGTCCGTGTGTGGATTCAGTGCATAGGAATGGGGCCCAGAGGGCAGTGCGTGCGCAAACGGCTTTAAAGTCCAGGACCATGTGCTTCTTCAGATTTTGAATCCCATGTCGTGTTCTTCTGGTACTCACTCCTCACCCCCCCCCCCCCCCCCCCCCCCCCCCCTCTGATTCCTCACCCCAAATGTCCCAAAATATCCCAAATCTATCCCAATACTGAGCTCATTTGTGCGACCTCGATCCATCCAATTACCGGGTCGATCGTGACACTCAGCGATGGAGCGGAGGGAGACGTCTAGGGGCTCACAATGGCTCAATCGCGGATTTGTGGTGGAGAGCGTGGTCATGGCTACGGCGTCATCGTGTGCGTCCATAACCCATCCTCGTGTGCGTCATCGTGTACGTCTAGTACTGAGCCGTCCCTCGTCAGTACTGGCTGCTACGCTAGCCTAGGCACCTCCTCCTCCCCAACCCATCCTCACCCATGCAGCCATTGGCATGGCCGCCCGTAACTGCTGTGGCCGGGAGTGGGGGTCATGTCGTAGGGCGTCTCCTGATTGAACCACCGTGCTGGCCGCCTCCAATACATTGCCTGTTGGAATTAATCTTGTTATTAGTGCTAAGTTTAGTTAGTTGAGATAGTCTTGGTTAAAATAAAGAGGGTGCACGGGCATCCATCAGATGTTGAATGCATGTGTGCGTGTGTGTTTCTTTTGAGTTTTTCATATGTGTGCTTGTGAGAGAAAACAAGAGAGTTGTCGAGAGGAGGAGGAAGAAGAAGCGGCGCTGTGAGGAGGGCGGCGCCAACATTACCGCGACCCGTGAACGATGGGAGGCGAGTTCCTTGATGAAGGATATCGTCACCAGTGTGTCAAAGCGTGTGTGTGCAGCCATGAAGATCCCAACACCGCGTCTTGACACTTTGTCATACGTGGCTGTGGAGGTCACATGGACAAACCATGATGCCGTCGTCTTGGATGCGGCTTTCGTTTTAGATCTGAAGCCATCGCCGACATGCGACTACGCCGGTGCTGCTGACGGGCACCTATGGTGAAGGGTGCGTTCGTTGGACTCGGCCACTCGGGTGAGGTGACCAGGGAATAGAATAGTGCACAGACATCTATGATCGTTGTATCGAGGGCGCCCAGGGACAGTGAAGATCTGGACAATGCCGCTTCAGTGTGGACGTCATCTTGTAGTGCGACAGAGGTGAAGCTGGTGGTGACAACAACGGATGCGTTGGTAGTCATGGAGGTGGCTGCGGTGGCCACCATTACTCATTGCTGTGGAGGTGGAGGCCCTTGAGGACTGCGGTAAGGAGATCAAGCGTTGCAACAGTACATATCCTGCAGGAGCGTCGGCATAGGTGATGGTCGCGTGCGGCACTTGCTGGCGGCGCAAAGAGCGATTTTTTTTCCGGTGTGAGGGCAGTGGCCATCGCACGAGGATGCTTGAGGTGCCAGCGACAGAGTCTCGCACTGACGAGCAAGGGATGTACTCATGGTTCTCCTTCAACTTCTAGCTCCATAGCAGCAGCTCTTGCGTTATGGTGGATGCTGCAGTGTGACTCGTATCTGTGTTGAGTGGCAGTGGACTAACCCCCACAGAGACATGGGTGTCCTGTCCGGTTTACGGTGATGACAGCGGTCTAAAGTGGGAAGCAATCTCACCAATCTGCTAGTGCCTTTTAACCCTGCCGTGGAGTACTGCCGGAGGAGGCTATGGAATGATCTGCGTTCAGGATGCTGACCCGAACCCTGCTTTATGTCGGTGGTGAAAACTCGTCAAGTGACCTTTATTGGTCAGGCTCCGTGGTGATGAACTTGCGTCGTTACCTTGTTGAAGACTTTCTCTACTTGCTAATGTGCTGGTCCTCATTGGCTAGTATTGCCAACCCTGATGAAAATTCTTGTCTAGGTCCTCTCCGGTCGGACATGGCGACGATAGGGAGGACATATATCCCTTCTTGAAGGCGCTACCGCCGAGGAAGTCGACTTTGTTTTATTTCATATCTTGTAACGGTTGAACCATGGTTGCCTTTGTTTTGTACTCTTTTGAATAATTAATAATATGGTTGTGTGCATCGCAATGACGCAGAGGTTAACCTACGTTTACAAAAAAAATCAACCTAGTGTCTAGTGGTATTCTCTAATAGAAACTACAATCCATCATTTTTCTTTTGCACATCTTCCCCATCTAATTTCCCTCTTGATGATTGTACTAGTTAATTTTACTCTACACTAATCAGCCTGTATATACTAGTTGATTTTATTGCACGCAATAGGAAGGAATGTAGTGCATATAGGTAAGTCTGTAGCAATCTTTTTTATATATAAATATTGTACTATTAAAGTATAAGACTACTTGCTATTCAACTCTTTGATGGCAATGCTAACGAGTTGTGTGACCATCTTGACTGATCTGCATCTTGTATCTGATTCTAAACAAATACTCCCTCCGTCCCAAAATTCTTGTCTTAGATTTGCCTAGATACGGATGTATCTAATACTAAAACGTAACTTGATACATCCGTATTTAGACAAATCTAAGACAAGAATTTTGGGACGGAGGGAGTAGTATATGTTAGATTTTATTGAATATTTACATTGGTAAAGATGAGCTGCGTCTATCTTTATCCTCCACCATCTTCCTTTCTGAAAATGTGTTCAATAAAAATTTCTCCACAAAAAAAAAACTTAAGTGGACAGAAAATATCCCCGGCATGTCACATATCTTGTGCAACTGTTCACTACTGAAAGGATATTGTGCAACTGTCCATTAAAAAAAAATCTATGTTCTACAGAACATAACTCTGTCTAAATTTAGCCAAAATTTTGAGTATAAGTAGAACAGCCAAAATTGCGTTGCTGGTACGATCCTGGTTACATTAGCTTTTAGGGTACATTGAGTATAACTAGACAGTTTCAGCGCCTCTTCTTGCCTGCTTTTTGCAGCACCAGATTTCGATGGGCTTGCCACCAGGTAGATAAACACGCCAACAAAGGAAACAACAGATGCCAGCAGCCCATATTTCCCAACAATGCTCTGCAGAGGAAAGGTCGATCCATCAGTTGCTAAATGATGGTTGACTCAGGCTTCCTATTTGGATGTAATACTAGATAAGTTGGTCCAAGAACAGAGTATAGTGAAACTACCTTAGCCTGAAAAGTTCCATGTGCCAAATTAAGGTGGATACCCAGATGTGAAGTGTCAGCACCAAAGATATAGCATCCAAACATTAGAATCATCGTTTTGGACTGAATGCAGTGATATGATAACTAACCAATTCAAACTTCTGCTGCGGAGGTTTCTCAGTGAGAATATCCAACAGAAGGATGGGCGTAGAATATGTCTCCTTCAGAAAAGAAAAAGAAGCTATTAAGTTCAGGGAACAGAATATTAGAAAATAGCACAACACATAATGAGATTTAGCATGATAAGCATTCCCTATATTAGTTTACAGAGGGAGTACTAATTAGTTATAAGCTGAAGATATTCAGCTTCTCACTAGAGATCCGTGGAATAGTGAATCACATCCGAGTGTTCGTAACCAAACAACGAGTAAAGCTCCTCGAATGCTGACTACCAATCACCAGTCACATGTTCTAGCAACATTTATAAGAATCAGAATTCTGATTGATGTTTGGTACAGTGTAACCGATTGTGGGATGTTTGGTACAGTGTAACTGTTTGATGTTTTGTACACTGGAACAAACCTGGAGTGCAGAATCCTGAAACTTGCCCTGCGCTTTGGTCTCTAAGACAAAGTTGTGGGATGCTGTAGAATCGCTGGATATCTCTACTCTCTACTCCTATAAAAATACGAGTTGGTGGTGATGGCGTGCCTGCCATCCGTCGCTTACGACCGTCGGATCTCCATCGAACGCACAGGAAACAATCTGTGCAATTTTGCAAAAAGATGCCCGCCGCTCATTTGCAGATAACCCCCTCTCAGCCCCATCTTTCCCGTTCGGCCCTCTCTCTCCCAAGTCCTCCAACCATCTGGAAACAAATCGACAGCGCTGGAATCGATCTGGCTGGGTGGTCGCTGCCGCCGATGTCCTTCCCCAGTGCCTCTCATGCCCCTCAACTCCACCGCCCACCACCATGATGGCCCTCCAGCTCGACATCCTCTCCATCCCTTGCATGTCTCCTTCGGCGCTGACCTCGGCAAGCATGCGCCGATGTCGTCCGCCTGCCGATGCCTCTCCTGCATCCTCTACTGATGCCTCCGTTCCAGCGCTCCCACCTCCATCTCCCCGTCCTCGTCTTCATCCCCTCCACCCCCTCCACCGCCCCCTGTATTACCAGCCACCGCACGTACGTACGCTGTGGGCGTCGTCCGTGCCCCAACGCCTCCCCTGCTTCTACCCTTTCTTACAGCAGGAGCCGACAGCGACCTCTACAAGTATGCCGCCGGCTGCGCGGTGCTCATCCTTGGTGTTGGTGGCGTCATCTACTGCATAACTGCAGCATGCTTCATACTTCATGGTGTTTGACATGTTGTCGGTGTATATTATTTTCCCACTACTAGCTACTACAAGTTTTGAACCTTATTATTAGGCCTGCTTGTTGTGACAGGCTCTTGGCAAATACTCCGAAATGCTTTTGTATTTTAAGATTTTGATTCTTTTTTCGTTAACCTTCCCTTTTGTTTTTGGGCGAAAGCATGCATGTCTTACGCCAAAATGTTACAGCCCTGAATGTGAGTGGATCATTGCTTTCACTTGATAAGTGTGTTGTTTGGTCATTTTTGTGTTCATACTGAAGTGATTTAGTGGCTGGTTTGCAGGATAGTTTAATTTGCGAGAAAGTATTATCTTTGCAATGTGGTTGTCAATGCATATTAAGGTTGCTTCATACTTCAAACATTTACACGTGCATAAAAATTGTGTATTCTGGTACAAGGTAAAACTATTAATTATTCCTTCCTTTATGCGCATGCTGTGATGGTCAGGAGGCTTGATGTTTCATGCCAGAAAGAAACCGACCAAGTACTTAGTTCCCTGTATGATATCAAACTGACCAAATGGAATTTGCCACCTTTTAAGAGTAGTGGAAATTATTTGGCTACAAATTTTTGCTGGGTGGTTTACTTATGCAAAGCTAGAATTTTGGTTAGGATTAATGGTAATCTTTGAGCAGCTTGATGTGTCAGATGGTAATTGCAAACTACTGCATAAGAGCGTCCCATCAATTTTGATGTGTGTAGGGCAATTGTACTTCTGAATTTTCTCAAAGAAATCTGCATTGTAGGGTTCAACTATTTCTAAATTATGGGGTTGCGACAACAAGGGCGAGGTGCATGAGCGTCACACAAAGATGGGCGATCGCAAGGAATGTAGGAATCGGCAAGGTGTTGCTTTGCGGTTACTGCTGCAGGGTTGACTATGGAGGTTACTACTCCTAACTTAATTCATTTTGCTCGGCCATAGAAGCTTTACTTGCTTTCTGAATCTTCCATCCACATTTGTTGCCATAAGTGATGCATGATCTTGAGGAGTAACTATTTCAATACCTTATGTTTTCTGCTCAAGCACTAATAATTTTTATTTGAATGGGCATACCCAATGTGTGGATGTGTGGTAACCCTTTCGGTGATGTTGGTTGGTGCCTACCCTTTCGAGGATCCAGAAGATCCCAAGAACTTCAAATGACAATGCAGGTATGTTGTCAGTCGTTCAGCTTAGTAATTCCATAAGGTGTAGTTCTAGCCAAACAACTAAGTACTGAGCTCAAATTGCTGAAAAATAATGGGTGTTCAGTACTCGATTCCGGACTATGTTCACATATCTCTAGAGTGACGTGACCTTATCTCAAGGATCTTTATTGCTAACACAGACCTTGATCTTGACATCGACATTAACAGAGATAATATACACCATGCCATTTTGTAAATATATATAGAGAAGTAGTTTCAATCTTCCGCCTTGTCAATGGTCAGGAGCCGCCTAGATCCCAGCAAAGATTATTTTTTCAGGCTACAACTTGAGTCTAAATTTGCACGGATACATGAAAATGTGATGTGTGTAGAGAATAAGTCCATTAGCTGTACAATTCAATTTTAGTGTGAATTACCAGTTGGAAGTTGTCACTGGATACATGATAAAAACTGTACAGATACATGAAAACTGCAACTCAAGTATGTAGTCGTATGTTGTCACTAGATTGAATGCAAACTGAAATAATCTCCTTTTTAAAAAAATATCTTTGTACAGTTTTGTGAGAACAATGGAGCAAGGAGGGCATGCGGCAAAATTGTCTCTATAGTATCCACTTGCAGAAGGTTTCTTCTCTAGAAGTTCTAATTGAGAATGACATGTAGAAATGGGTGCAACAGTATAATATCCATCTCACCATCTGATATGTGGTCTAAGAAGGATGAATAATGATAGCCAGTGCACGGTTGCTTTCTCATGATTTCAACACGTGCTCTCCATCTATTTAATGTTTTATGCCCAGATTCTTGTATATTTACATCCTACAGATTAATCTATTTTAATTACATTCTTATGCAAAAGTGTAAATTCACGCATGTCACTGTAATGCTATATTTGTAATCTGTTGAGGAACTATTTTTGGAGCCTTTTGGAATAGAGGAATGGGTTCATAAACAGGAATTTCAGGGACTCTGCGTCTATTGTGCCGCTGCAGAGAATCTCATCTGTATTTGGAATTTTGGATACATATTAATCATCTGTTTCTGAAACAATAATGTGTACTAATTCACATAGTAGCCTCTCGGAGCAGTATCTATGTTTAGTGGGATGGGACACCACCACCTGCAGGGGAGGCAAAGAAGGTCAGGAGAAAACGCCGTCGAGGTAGGGACCCTCACTGTGTTCTACTAGAAAATAAACAAAATTGATACTGAAAAAGCTTTTTAAAAAACTTTTTGTGCATTTTCTTTTCAAAGCACCACGAGTGTTATTTTTTCATGAAGTTTTGCATGCAGGTTGAACACTCAAACATGTTTGTGTGCAAAAGATAGTTATTTTTGTTTGCTATTTGTCTGCATTTACTATTCACAAGGGTACTTGTGAGCAGAATGAATATCTGAAGAATTGAAGCCTATCAATATTTGTTATACACGAGTGACCCCAACATGAAACTACACCTGGATGAATGCATTTAGATGTTCCGTGCAACGCACGGGCATCTTACTAGTAGAAACAGAAAATACATACATTGGTCGTCAACAGAAATGCCAGCAAGGTAACAGAAGGGCGACGGATTAGCTAGGAAGCACGCTGAGGCAAGGGGTGATGTCGACGCCATAAGCCATAGCAGACTGAGCGCTGGCGCGGAATCCAGCAGCAAGGGCCATGCTGATGCTAGCAGATAAGTGCTGCAACCGCGTGCTCCCGTCGCAAGAGAAACCGCTGAAGACACACCAAGACCAGGCAACATATAGGTTCATATTTCACCCCCACCCTCGGAGAAAAATGTGAACCATTTGAAACATATTAAAAGTTGAGTGCAGTTTTTATTTTAGAAAAATATATATGCTCACAAGAGATCAGGAGTCAACCGTCGGTTCTAGGGTATTAATGAACAAACAAGAAGATTGACTTGTTGAGCAATTTTACCACCTCTTCTTGCTTCCTTTTACAACACTAGAACTTGACGGGCTTTTGTTCAGGTGGATAAACACACGAATGAAGGACTTCTTGACAAGTCTGTGTAGATTAAAGGTATGTTAGAAGATGGTGTAATTAGTATATGCTTTTAGTGATCTAAGGGCATTTCTAGCCAATCCACTATAACCGGTCGGAGAAGTAAAAACCAAGTTTTACTCCTCTAACCGGGACCTGGCCGATCCCCGATCGGGGCTAGTGGAGTAAAAAAATATCCTTAGCCGCATCTCACATGTCTATTTTTACTCCACCATTCGACGGCCAAGTAAAACTTCCTCACCTCTCTAGGCGCCTCCTCTGCCTCTCTTCCTCCCCCTCTTCCCAATGGCCTTACCGCATGACTGGTACTCCTCACAGCCAATCCGTAGAGCGGATCCACGCCGCCATGCCCGCCGCGTGTCTTCGAGCCGTCGCCGCCCGGCCGATGCGGCCCCCACCTGCATCTCCGACTTCCTGGACCTTCCTCTACCGCAATAGCCGGAGAGGAAATACCTTGGCCTTCACCAACGAGCATGGGGGACGTGGGTGGCGGAGATCACCGACCAGGAAACCCACAAGAATAAGTGGATCGGGTTGTTCCACATGACAGAGCTCGCCGCCCTGGAATATGACCGGTGGCAGGCCCGGTTCCATGGCACGGACACGCGTCTCAACTTTCCATGGGGGACGACGCTCTCCCACCTCAACCCGCTGCCACCGGGGGTGGTGGATGCGGCGATGGCTCAGGAGGACCGGGTGGCGAGGGAGCACATAGTGATAGAGGCCGCTGGCGAGGAGTACATGGTAGACCTCCGCCGCCCATACCCCAAGCTCGTGGAGGCGGCGTGGGCAGTCAATGGGGAGGTCATCGTCACCTCCGACGACGAGGTGCAAGGCAGCGATGAAAGCGGAAATGACGAGAAGGAGTTCAACGCCAAGGACTGGCAGGGCACCTTACCCAACTCTGACGATGATGACACCGGCCCGGACCCAATGGGTGTTGAATTTTAAGGCAAGATTGGCTCGACCTCTACCATGGCGATGATAATGATGATGATGAGTAGTTTAGATTAATTTCAAGTTTAGGTTTAGGTTTAGGTTGTTTAAATCAATTTCGGTTCTCCCGCGGGATGTCAAGACAAATGTGTCGAATTTCGGTTGTTTCAATTGAATCTAGTTTTAACTTATGCAAATTTTGTATTTACTTTGTTAAATTTCAGAGTTTGGTTAGATCCGACCAAAAGTTAATGGAGTAAAAATACTCCATTATAGGTTTAGTCAGTCGGATCCTGCGTTATTTTTAAGGGATAATTAGATTTATGCCCCTAGTTGTGTCCCACTCGTCTGTTTTACCCCTAATTCCCAAAAGTCACCAGTTCTGTCCAAGTCACTTTGCTCCTCTTATGCTCTTGCCCTTTGACCGTTTGACCGTTAGTTTGAAAACTTGATAACTAATTCATACTAAATCAGAAAAATGCAAATAAGATACCAAAATGTTCAGAAAAACATCACCTATATGTCAGTGTCATTTGCACTCATGAAAAAACTGTTAGAAAGTGCACATCCAAGTTTTAGCTCTTTTGATACCACCATGAATAGTAAACTCTAAAAAAAATAAAAAAATCAAAAAAATATGGTGGCAAAGTATGACAAATGTTCTAAGTGCTTGTCAAGTTTCATTAGGGAACGACATTCGTGGAAGTCGTGGCAAAAAAATAATCTATTTTGGAGTGTTGATTGTTTTTTTTGTCGCGACACCCACGAATGTTATTCCCTGATGAAACTTGGCAGGCACTTAAAACATTTGTCATTCTTTGCCACCAATTTTTTTTGAATTGTTTTAGATTTTACTATTCATGGTGGTAGCATAAGAGTTAAAACTCGGATGGGCACTTTCAACACTTTTTTCATGAATGCAAATGACAGTGACATATAGGTGATGTTTTTCTAAACATGTTGGTATCTTATTTACATTTTTCTGATTTAATATGAATTAGTTACGAAGTTTTCAAAATGACGGTCAAACGGTCAAAGGGCAAAAGCATAAGAGGAGCAAAGTGACTTGGACAGAACCGGTGACTTTTGGGAATTAGGGGTAAAACAGACGAGTGTGACACAACTAGGGGCATAAATCTAATTGTCCCTATTTTTAAAGGATCGGTTGAAAATGCCCTAAGGATACAAATATGCAATTATTTATTTTTTAAATGCTTTAAATCATTCTCAGAAATCTTAGTAACAATGGTTGTCATGAACAACTTCGACTAAATGCATCAAATGTTACACATAATACATACAAACTTAGTTCAATAAATTAATTAATTAAAGCGAGAACAAACCTTCAAATGTACTAAAGAGTGAATCAATTAAGACAAGTAAAGCTAGTACTAGTCCAATATTAATTAATAACTTGCACAGAATTACAACCATTAACATAAAAACGGAATATGATAAGTCATGTATTGATAACGTGTACAACATTACTACCCTTGACATAAAAGGAGAATTTGATGAGTCGTGTCAGCTTGTCATCTTGCCATCATACTATACAATACTGCAAGCTAGTTTTGAAAAAGAATAAGAGTCCAAAATGAACATTAGAATTCCCTGACCTGTCTTTAACAACATGCACAAGGATACAAATTTAGTCCCCCGCAAGCTATAAAGATTTGGTTATGTCTAACAACTTGTACAACATGATAAACTTAGATCCAAAAGGAATGCAATCCAGATAATTGTTTGACATGTAAAGTCGATAAGATGAGTCAGTGCCAATTATCAGGTTTTCGTCACTCTTAGATGATATGTACAATAAAAAGGCATCTTTGATGACCACTCCCAAACTACTTTTGTATGTAGTGCCACCAAACACAACACACCAAATAACCGGTTTGATAAGCATCGAATCATTTAAAAAAGGAAAGCAATAATAAAAAGAAACCTAACCATGGTAGCTATAAAAAGCCTACAATATGTAGACTCCATACCATCATCCATCCTTCACACAACTAGAGCACAAGCATCAAATCCAAGTAAGTAGTATTTAACGCAAATCCACCATGAAGACCTTACTCATCCTAACAATCCTTGCGATGGCAACAACAATCGCCACTGCCAATATGCAGGTCGACCCTAGCAGCCGAGTACAATGGCCACAAGAACGACCTTTCCCCCAGTCCCAACAACCATTCTCCCAGCAACCACAACAAATATTTCCCCAACCCCAACAAACATTCCCCCATCAACCACAACAAGCATTTCCCCAACCTCAACAAACATTCCCCCATCGACCACAACAACAATTTCCCCAGCCCCAGCAACCACAACAACCATTTCCCCAGCCCCAACAACCCCAACTACCATTTCCCCGACAACCACAACAACCATTCCCCCAGCCTCAACAACCCCAACAACCATTTCCCCAGTCACAGCAACCACAACAACCTTTTCCCCAACCCCAACAACAATTTCCGCAGCCCCAACAACCACAACAATCATTCCCCCAACAACAACAACTGATGATTCAGTCATTTCTACAACAACAGATGAACCCCTGCAAGAATTTTCTCTTGCAGCAATGCAACCCTATGTCATTGGTGTCATCTCTCGTGTCAATAATCTTGCCACGAAGTGATTGCCAGGTGATGCAGCAACAATGTTGCCAACAACTAGCACAAATTCCTCAACAGCTCCAGTGCGCAGCCATCCACAGCGTCGCGCATTCCATCATCATGCAGCAAGAACAACAACAAGGCGTGCAGATCCTGCGACCACTATTTCAGCTCGCCCAGGGTCTGGGTATCATCCAACCTCAACAACCAGCTCAATTGGAGGGGATCAGGTCATTGGTATTGAAAACTCTTCCAACCATGTGCAACGTGTATGTCCCACCTGACTGCTCCACCATCAACGTACCATATGCCAGCATAGACGCCGGCATTGGTGGCCAATGAAAAATGCAAGAGTTATGCTAATAGGTAGATGAATCATCGTTGCTTAGCTTATGCACCAATCGTTGTAACGATGACAAATAAAGTGGCGTGCACCATCATGTGTGACCCCGACCTGTGCTAGTTCAAGCTTGGGAATAAAAGACAAATAAAGTTCTAGTTTGCTAGCATTGCTTGCCACTGTTCCATTCACTTTTTATTTCCATGTTCGTCCCTAACTGCAATACTTGCCTTACACATCAATAGCTACCTGCTTGTGCTGGTAGGTTACTATTTAATCTACCGATTAGTGGTTGACCTATTAATCCAATTAATAGGCCGATTGATATTAGTTATTTCTCCCAAGCCGACCGAGCAGCTATTAGTTACCGATTTCTTGAACATTGCACATAATAATAATTCAACGTAGCAGTAGCGCTTTTTCTGGAATGCCCTACTGCTACTTTTGACATCATCATGCACATTCATGTGTGGGCACGAGGGGTAAGCCATCGCTCGTCCGTGGAAGGTACGAGGAGGAGGGCTTTACGCTATCATCCTCCTTCTGCCTTCATCTTCCTCCTCAAGCTCTAGCACCCAAGCGTTTTTCTCATGCCTAGTCCCAAAGAGGTCATGCATTTCACCCTGCCGATGCTTCTGACATGTCCGGAGAGGGGAGGCAGAGCCATGAGGTGAAGGAGACAAGTGCCACCAAGAGGCCTGCAGCGAAAACCAAGGCCTCGTCTAAGACGAAAGGGAAGTGGAGGCCCTCCATAGTGAGCCAAGACCAGCTGAATCAACTTTCTCAGGATGGTTACCTACCACCATCGAAGCATCCAGTCGTCAGCTTCGTGCTCGTCACCAAGGGCGACGCTTCTTTGTTCGCGAATGTGCGTCGGCCTCGCGCGTTGGATCCCTCCACCGATAGGCCATTGCAAGATCAAAGTGGATGGGGCCACAACCAAATCAGCTAGACGCGGCTCAGTGGGTGACATTTGCCAGGCCGTTGATGGTTCTTATTTGGGAGCGTCAGCTATATTTTTTGAAGGAGTTTCAGACCCGGCGACTCTTGAAGCTCTAACTTGCAGAGAAGCTCTGGCTTTGGCATCGGATCTCATGGAGACACATGTGGTCGTTGCGTCGAATTGCAAGGAAGTTGTATCCAATATCTCTGAAGGCAACGGAGGAAAAAAGATGCTCATATCATTCGAGAGATCAAGTTAATGGAGTTAGAAAAACAGTCTTGCTCTTTTATTTACGAAAATAGAGCTTCGAATGTTGAGGCACATAGCCTCGCTAGATACGCGCTTAATCTCCCTATTGGCCGCCATGTCTGGCTGCTACATCCTCCAGACTTGAGATGTATTCCTCAGAACATTCTTGAGCAATAAAGCGTGTGTTTAGACTAAAAAAAACATGAACCATGCGCGATTAGAAGGCAATGTACACAACAAGCCTGTTGTTACCGTTCGAGTCAGCCGAATATTGTTTGGCACCCCAGCCATTCGTCGGCTTTGGACGGACAACACGGCGGAAGGGGCAAAAACGAAATGCAACCAAGAAGGTTGGTGAAGTATTTGAAAATGTTTTCCCGATTCTTCTTACTATTTCTTTCAACCTCAATCAACCCTCTCTTTATAAATTCCTTGTTTCCCTGAGTTACATGCAAATGATTATGTTCATATTGTGTTTGTATTTGTCTTGTACTTAACTCTAAGTGTTTGGCAGGCAACAGAGTAGGCAGGGCCTGGCCGGCAAAATCAGGGCCCTGTGCCAAACTCTAAAATAGGGTCTATCTCATTGCAAAAATATAGTTTTCTTTGTCGCTTAATGTATATAAATCTTTATATAAGATGTCGCTTAACAAAACATAGCATCATCTTTATGAGAGCTGAACCGAGCACAATTTGATTTTATAGAAAAACAGTTCAGTTTGATTTTATAAAAGAAAAACAGTTCCAAGTCTACAGCAAACGAGAAGGTGGCTCGGTTGCGTCGGTGGTGCCCCCATGACATACTCTCACCGGTGGTCCATGCGGGTTGGAAGTCTGCCCGAACCGAGCTTTGACGAATTGGACGGAACAGGCGACTATGAAACGGTGGCTTCGGCAGGGCAAGGTCGATCGGCGGCCGCCATAGCCTATTTTTGTGCGGATGAAGAAGATCATGTGTTGATTGGGGAACAGACGAAGAGGCGTTGGGGCGCTGAGTTCATTTGCCGTCCACTCGCAGGACGCGGCACCAACATGGGCTTGGACGCAGCCACTTACACCCAACAGAGCAGGCCCGTCTGAGGAATGAACACCTTGTCCAGGTCCAACTCAACAGTTGGATCGATGGGCCTATACTTAAGGACGAAATTCGGGGCCCCTCCGAGCTAGGGGCCCTGTTTGGCCGCACCAGTTGCACACCCCTCTGCCCGGGCCTGAGAGTAGGAGAGGTGGATGGTGACGGTGTAATACACCAGGGGTGTCACTCGGTGGGGAGCCCGGCAGCAGACCCGTCTCGGAGACAATGAAGCTAGGTGAAGATCTAACCACAGGAGGGATTCCTTGAGCCCGCATAGGCGGTGGCGGCGGCGGCGGGAGCCTGGTGTTGGAGAACAAGCTCGAGGTGTTGGCTGTCGCCGGTGGGAGCTTGAGGTGCTAGCCGGAGGGAGCTCGAGGTGTTGGTCGGCAACGGCACCAGCTACCGGAGACATTGCCTGAGCTGGAGGTGTTGGGGATCGCGAAGGGAGCTCGAGGTGCAGTCTGGCGGCGGGACCACCTGTCGGAGGCACGACCGGAGCTGGAGGTGCTGAGTGTCAGGGCAGGAGCTTGAGGTCCAGGCGATCGCGGCGGGCCACGCGGAGGGGATCGCACGGAGGGTATCGGAGATTTTTATGTTACTTTTTGAATTTTGGAGGGAATTAATGTAAAATGTACTTATTCAATTAATTTCTTTCCCTCGTGTCAAGTAATTCTAGACAGAGGGAATATATGTCAAACATTTTTTTAAAACCATTCGACCATTGGTTGGTTCTTGGTACACACTTCTCAATATATAGGTAAAATATATGAGACACCTAGGTGCTTGGGCATATAAACTTGATTTAACAATTTTTGTAAGAACATATTTTTGAAATATATCTTTTAATAAAAACGTGTGGATGTTTGAGGGAGTCCTGGATTAGGTGGCCCTCGAGTGTCCGGGCTATTCGATATGGGCCGGACTGATGGGCCGTGAAGGTACAAATAGAAGACTTCCCCCCGCGTTCGGGTTGGACTCCTTTATGCGTGGACGGCAAGATTAGTGTCCGGATAAGTTATTTCCTTCCCTCACAAACTGACTCTGTACAACCCTAGGTCCCTCCTATGTGTATATAAACTGGAGGATTTAGTCTGTATAGGCTATCAGAATTCTCATAGGCTAGACAGCTAAGGTTTAGTCATTACGATCTCATGGTAGATCAACTCTTATAATACCTCTACTCATTGAATACAATCAAGCATGACGTAGGGTATCAGAATTCCCATAGGCTAGATAGCTAAGGTTTAGCCATTACGATTTTATGGTAGATCAACTCTTGTAATCCCTTTACTCATTGAATACAATCAAGCAGGACGTAGAGTTTTACCTCCTTTAAGAGGGCCCAAACCTGGGTAAACTTTGTGTCCCAACGTCCCTTGTTACCATCGATCCTCATACCTACAGTTCGGGACCCCCTACTCGAGATCTGCCGGTTTTGACACCGACAACGTTCAACTATTGGAACTCTTAACCAAGGGCTAAATAGGGCCCTGCTCTTTAGTCTCGTGTATGTCGCGAGCATCGCCCCCATACATATCGTTGCCACCTCGGGTGCTCTCCTGTAGACTTTGGAGTCACTAGGTATCTACATGTCTGATTGTGCGAACCGGATAGAAGGCTTTGTTGTGAGTTGTGACTTGTGGTCTGGAAGTCGGTAGGACTTCTATTATTTTTGGGTGTGGTCAAGGTTGCTCGCTAGGTTCCAAACTTGATGGCGGAAGTTTTGTCAATCATCCCCTCGAGTCAACTTCAAAGGAGGCCGTCCACGCCGCGGAAGCGGGGAAGTGGAGCTGTATGTTTGTGTTTCTGGGGAGCTGGGAGTCTCTCTGCCTGCTTGTGCTTTTTGCTTGTTTACCCCATGTGATTAGAGTGCATGTGATTGCATGTCTCATTTCTGTGCTTTAGCATCGTCGAACTGAAGACTTCCACACAGTAGTGGGCCTAATCCCCAGCAACCACAAGAAGATACTGATAGCAATGGAAGAAGACATATTTCAGGTACATGATTAACCATAATCTGTTGGTACCAATGGCGGAAGACATTTTTCAACATACGTGATTAAAGATAATCTCGCATACACTGTTCACTAGTAGGGCGTGTCGTCTTACCTGTGGGGTTTCTTGGAATCTAGACATTGGTCCGAGGGTCCCATGAACTACACAAGGCACGCCATCCCCGTCCTTGATGGGTGCGGAATGATGCTCAGTCCGTGATGTCGATGCGGTTTTGCTTCAAGTTTAGATGATTTTCATCTTACAACCTTCCCGTGGGGCATCTGTGAGGGGTCTGACTATGTATAGTGGGTTTTCACTCAGGACCTCACCTCAGGACATCCACTCCCGTAGGGAAGGCAACAACCACATGAGCTAACGTTCAGTTTTGCTACAAAACAGGGTTCGTATCTAATAGTCCCACCTCGATTCTTTAAATTGAAGGGGTTCGTATCTAATAGGGACTGCGGATTTTTGTGTTACTTTTTGAATTGAAGGGGTTTAATGTAAAATGTAGTTATTCACTCAATTTATTTCCCTCGCGTCAAGTAATTCTAGACAGAGGCAATATATGTAAACAATTTTTTAAACCATCCGACCACTGGTTGGTTCTCAGTACATATTTTTAATACTAGTACAAATGCCCGTGCGTTGCAACGGGCGAAAAATATCGTAAAGCCTACTCCGTGTGACAGTACACGCCATTTCTTATACGCAGTTCTCATAAACATCGGTAATAAGTTTATACTGCTATTGTTTTTCGGAGTAATATGATGGTAGTGGTGCATGGAGTAGTCTAGTAATCGGTTTTATTTATTTACTCTTCGGGGAAACACTAATATTTATTTATTTTGAAATAAATGAACAATTTTGAAATTTTTATCTTTTTATTAGAATTGAAACATGTTTTGAAGATGAACATGTTTTGACCGCATGTCTTTTTAAATATGAAATTTTAAAATTTTGTGATAAATTTTAAATATTTGTTTAAGCTGGATCTTTTGGGATTTTGTGCATTCGTTAAAAAACGTGAACATACTTAAAAGCATGATTTTTTAAAGCAAGAAGATTTTGAAACACCCTTTATCTTAAAAAACACATACACGCTCAATGTCCGCAATATAAAACATGATTGTTGGTGTCTAGACCATGTAGTATAAAGTTGAGAAAGTCATAGGGATGTCCTTTGATGGCTCCTCCTTCAGCTTACCACTATCATCAGGTGGAAAAGGAATGGTGTAAGTGTTTTTAGCGGGATATACAGACAAAATAATAGTATACCATTCGAGGTTTAATAAATAGTTCAAAATTAATTCTTCGGATTTTCAGAGGATTTAAATGCAGAAGGATTTCTTTTGGATGGAAGAGTAGTGGTGCATTCAAGTGGGATTATTTATAAAGAATTATTTGTTGTTAATATTCAAAATCAAACATGTTTTTACTATGTTGATTATTTTTTCAGAAAATGCTGGTTGTTGGGTTTACAAATTATGTTTGGTTCTTTTTCTTTTGCTCTATTTAAACTTGGCCCAAAGACCACGCACCCCCATCCCATCATCACCATAAAAAAGCAAAATTTTCTTTGTTGCCCATCACTGTCATGCGGGTGGAGGCCACGTACCCAATTAAAAAAAAGTGGAGGTCACGTACACCGTCACGTGTATGTCTCGTCTTAAGGCGTCAAATTTGCTGAGCCCTTCCTCTGCCGTTGAAGCTTATCCCATTCTATCCCCTCCTTTCTCTGAGTTCCTTCTTATTCCATCACCTCATTCTATCCCCTCCTTTCTCCTGCTCGATCTGCTGCTCCCGAGCACAACCACCTAGTCCCTGAGCTCCTTCTTCCGCCGATGACCGAAGCCACCGAGCGGGCCCCCGTCGTCCCCCTGCATTCCTTTCCCCGCCATCTCCCTCTTCCCTTATTCTCTTTTCCCAGTTTACTCTCATCTCCCTCTATCTCTCTTGCTCTCTGTTGCACGAGGCCGCCATGGACGCCCGAGATCCTCCGCTCCGACCCATGCCCCGGCGGCCCTGCCGACGTCGTCGCCTAGGTGAGCAGTAGCTGCACTGCGACGTTGCCCCGCCTCCTATCTCCCTCTCTATCTCTCCCCTGTCTCTCTCTTCTCTCTCTGAACCCTCTCTATTTTCTTCAACAGGAAGACCACCATGCCCACTGCAGGAACTTCGAGCCGACCCCGCAGCATGGAGACCGCCACCGCCCATCCGTTGTCGGGAATCGCCGGATCCGGCCCCTCTCCGGCCTGCCTCGCCGTCCTTCGTCCGTTCCCGATATCTTCCCGGTGCCAGGAGCTCAGGCGAGCGCCGCCACAAGACCCTGCCTCCTCTGCCCCGTAGCTCGCCATGGAGGTCGTCGCCTCTCCATCTCAATCCACGATGGTCTCCTCCAGGGGCCCGCCATGGAGGTTGCCGCCTCTCCTGTCTCGATCCGTTTGCCGCCGGATCCACGGCGGAGCAGCCGAGATCCGCCGCCCGTTACGCGACGCCTCGGCCCGCCAAGGCCAGCGCCGAGGCCGACAAGGCGCGCAGGAAGGCCAAGGCCCTCACCAAGCAACGGGAGGGCTTGCGGGCTAGGCTCGCCTACCGCAAGCGCGCCCGCAAGCTCACCTCCATGCCGGCCAAGGCCACCGCCGCGACGCTTTTTAAAACGAATAGTTTCCCAAATCCACTTAATAGGGATTGCGGGTTGATTTTGCAGAAATAGAGGGACGTTTTTGTAAATTGGTGACGACGTACGACCAGAAGCACTCCGTGCTTTATTAGTAGGGAAAGATATACGTAAAATATACAGGACACCTAGGTTGCTCGCTAGAAGGAGGCCGTCCATGCCGCGGAAGTGGGGAAGTGGAGCAAGCTATCGTGTCATTTTTGTGTGCGAGGTCTGACCTCTATTGGTCTTTTTTTTTTGAGACAACCTCGCAAAGCTTTTATTTAACTCGTCACAACGTTTATAGGGACGAACGAGAGATCACCCGGATTGCCTAACCACACACGGCGGCCAACCCCAAGTGATATTGCATGCTTTGCTAAATTGTGAGCCTCGGTATTCGAGGTCCTAAACTCATGACCAAAAGGGCAACTTAAAAAAGAACTAGATCGATCAACCATCTCTCTGATTATAGCTCCATAACTAGCCGCACTTCCCTTCTGGATATCATCAATAACCGTCTTGCAGTCAGAAGCAACGAAGATGCTGCGTTCGTATAAGTCATCCGCCAATGCTTGTCCTTCACGGACCGCAAGAGCTTCCAGCGTCGTAGGGTCAGCGGTTCCGGTAAAAGTGACAGTGGAAGCGCCCAAGAAAAGGCCATCATGGTCTCTGCATATTGCTGCGACAGTGCCGCCGTTCCTGCTCCTCCCAGTTGCCGCATCTACATTGATTTTCACCAAGTTCTCAGGGGGAGCTATCCAGCGTGTGGGTCTCGGCTGGGCTGCCACTTGCGCACCTCGAGGCTGTACCAACACATCCATATCACTGATGAAAGAGTTAACAAATGCATTGGTCGAATATGGGGTCTGGCGTATGTCCTCATATATCACTTTTCTTCTAGAACTCCAAATTGCCCAGAGAGTGACTCCCAGACGGTGAAATCTGCATGGTTCAACAGGCTTTGCATATTAAACAACCAACTTCTTCCATTTGGATCAGAATTAGTACTCATAACTTCCACCAGCGCTTCAGGTGCTAAGGCCCAGGTACTTCTTGCCATATTGCAGTCCAACAGTAGATGCCTCCATGAGTTGGCCGCTCCACACAAACGGCATGCCGGCGAGTCCGCCATATTGCGATGGTGAAGGAGATCGTTAGTGGGCATTGATTCCCTTGCTAGCCGCCAGAGGAACACTCGAATTTTGCTTGGGACTTGTGTGCGCCATAGCGAAGTCCATCCATTGCTCTCAGCAACGCTCGATGGGCCTTCTGTTTGATACAACCAGCTTTCTCTCATCATTTTGGTGTTCTGTATCATTCTATAAGCAGACCCAACAGTGAAGTTGCCTCTGCTCTCCTTACTCCAGGCCCAGAAGTCATCAACTTTCTTTGTACACAAGGGTATTTTGAGAATCTCTTCAGCGTTTAGTGGTATGAAAACTGTTCGAACTAGATCCTCCTTCCAAGACGAAGTGGTTTGATCTATCAGTTCATGAGCCCTCGTTGGTGGATCAGTAACGAGGGATGTAATCGGCCGAAGTATATCATGCCTCGGTATCCAATTATGCTCCCATATGAGAGTATCTTCTCCGGTCCCTATCCTCCGTATCACTCCTTGTTTCATTATGTCCCTCCCATCCAAGATAGCACGCCAAATCTGTGATGGATGCGTTCCCAGCTCAGCCTGGATAATATCACAATCCGGAAAATATGCAGCCTTCAAGATCGCAGAGCTAAGTGTATCAGGATTGTTCAAAAGCCTCCACGCTTGTCTGGCTAAAAGTGCTAGGTTAAAGATTTCGAGGTCTCGGAATCTAGTCCTCCCATATGCTTTGGTCGAGTCATTATTTCCCATGAGACCCAAGCTGGTTTCCGCCGTCCCTGTTTGCTGCCCCACCAGAATTGCCTGATAATGGAAGTGACACTCTCACAAAGACCTCTAGGCAGTCTGAAACAAGCCATTGAGTAGACGGGGATTGATTGGGCAACCGACTTGATCAATACTTCCTTTCCCGCTTCTGAAAGTAGTTTTTCCATCCACCCCTTGACCTTCTCCCACACACGATCACGTAGGTACTTGAACGTTCCATTCTTGGAGTGTCCCACATCAGTTGGCATGCCCAGATATTTATGACTCAAAGACTCCTTGTGCACATTGACAGCCTGTTTTACACTGTCTCGAACCACCTGAGGGCACCCTCTACTAAAAAAGATAGAAGATTTCTCTTTGTTTACTCTCTGACCTGAGGCTCCACAATATGTACTCAGCAGGTTTGATACCGCATTCGCACCCTCAACACTTGCCTTGAAAAACAGCAGGCTGTCATCTGCAAATAGAAGATGGTTAACAGCCGGAGCTGTGGTTGCCACCTTGATTCCTCCAAGCACCGATGACTGAGAACTGGATTTTAATAGGCACGAAAGGCCCTCCGCTGCAATCAAAAACAAGTAAGGGGAAATAGGATCTCCCTGTCGAATACCTCTTGACGGTTTGAACTGGTCGAGCTTCTCTCCATTAAAAAGGACTGAGAAGGATATGGAAGAAACCATGTTCATCACAATATCAATCCACGCCAGAGCAAAGCCAAGCTTTTCCATGATAGCCTTCAGGTACGACCACTCCAAACGGTCGTAAGCTTTCATCATATCAAGTTTAAGCGCATAGGAGCTGTTTGCTTTTGCCTTTGACCTCTTCATAAAATGCAAGCACTCATACGCACATATAATATTGTCAGTTATGAGCCTTCCCGGGACAAAGGCTGACTGTTCCTCAGAGATTATGTCTGGCAGGATCTGCTTAAGCCTGTTTGCAACCACCTTGGAAGCAATCTTGTATAGAAAGTTGCATAAGCTTATAGGTCTGAATTGAGAGAGTTGGGTTGGGTTCATTACCTTCGGTATTAAAACCAGAACTGTGTCGTTTAGGCACTCCGCACTCTCCTCTCCTCTGACTATTCTGAGAACAGCTCTAGAAATCTCCTCTCCACATAACGACCAATGACGTTGATAAAAATGTGCCAGGAAGCCATCCGGGCCGGGTGCCTTTGTTGGGAACATTTGGAAGAGAGCAACTTTTACCTCCTCGTTTGTATATGGAGCACATAAAATGTCATTCATCCCCGCAGTGACTTTCTGTGGTACATGCACCAGAACGTCTCTGACTCCATGTACCCCCTCTGACGTGTATAGACTCTGATAAAAGTCATTGACCATCTCCCTGAGGTCAGTCGGGTCATCAATGAGGACACCAAGGGAGCTGGCCAACGCCTTCACCATATTCTTCTTCCTCCGTATACTAGCTCTCAGGTGAAAAAAATTGTGTTCTTGTCACCGGCCGCTAACCATTCAATTCTCGATCTTTGTCGCCACATTAGTTCTTCTCTATGGTATAGTTCAACCAGTTTATCATTGATCTTGATCTTTGCATATGACGGACCTGCCCTTCCTGGCGCTCCCCTCAACCTCTCTAATTCAAGCTTGAGTGATTTAATCTCCTTTCTAACACTGCCAAAAGTGTCATTATTCCATCTAGATAGATCGGTAGCCAAATCTGATAGCTTCTGCCTCATATGCTCAACTGTATTTCCGGTGTGCTTGGCTGACCACCTCTCCAGGATAGTATCACGCCACGTTTCATGCTTTTCCCACATGGTTTCATACCTGAAAACACGATTGCAGGGCTGTCTTTCTTGATCATTGATTTCTAATAAAATGGGGCAATGATCTGAATTTGCTGCTGTAAGATGAGACAGACTAGCCCGTGGGAATTGTGCACTCCACTCCGCTGATCCCAAAGCCCTATCCAGCCTGACTCTTGTAAAGGTTCCTCCCACAACTTTTTTCTCAAAGGTCCAAAAGCGCCCCTTGTATCCCATGTCCATCAGCATGCACACATCAATTGTATCCCTGAATCCCTGTATTTGTGCATTGTTGCGTTGTCCTATACCTTCATGTTCATCCGGACGCAATACTTCGTTGAAATCCCCTAGGCATAGCCAAGGTGAAGTGCTCAAGAAGCTTATGTTTTTTAACACCGTCCACGTCTGGTGCCGGAGATGTGTTTGAGCCTCTCCATATACACACGTTAGCCTCCAAGGGTCCGTACCAGGATCAAGAACTGAGCAGTCAATGTGGCAAACCGAGTAACCCAAAATATCAATGTTTATTAGATTGTTCCAAAAGATTCATATTCCTCCACTTCTACCCTGGCTGTCTATAGCAAAACAATTGTCATAACCCAAAGTTCCTGCAAGTGCTTCTACCCTACCTCTTTCTATTTGAGTTTCTACAATATAGAGAATAGGGTGGGCAAATTTCTTCGCTAGCTCGCGAAGCTCGTTGACTGTCGCAGCGTTGCCCGCGCCACGACAGTTCCAACATATGGTATTCATTGCGTCCGGCGACCCTCCGAGGTGGAGGAAGCCGTTCTTGGGTCTTGGTTCTTGCGCTCGATCACATTCTTCGTCACCTTTTCCGACACAGTTCTAGTCTTTGTTCGCTTCAGATCTTGCTTTGAGGACGGGCTGATGGGGGTGGGGGTGCAGTTAACAGGAGTTGGGTCGTCGCCGGCGAATGGTTCGCTCCAGCAGGCACCATCTGTGCCTGGGAGTGTACCTCCTGGAGTTTTCTGAAGGAAATATGCCCTAGAGGCAATAATAAAGTTATTATTTATTTCCTCGTATCATGATAAATGTTTATTATTCATGCTAGAATTGTATTAACCGGAAACATGATACATGTGTGAATACATAGACAAACATATAGTGACTAGTATGCCTCTACTTGACTAGCTCATTAATCAAAGATGGTTATGTTTCCTAACCATAGACATGTGTTGTCATTTGATTAACGGGATCACATCATTAGGAGAATGATGTGATTGACATGACCCATTCCGTTAGCCTAGCACTTGATCGTTTAGTATATTGCTATTGCTTTCTTCATGACTTATACATGTTCCTGTAACTATGAGATTACGCAACTCCCATTTACCGGAGGAACACTTTGGGTACTACCAAACGTCACAACGTAACTGGGTGATTATAAAGGATTACTACAGGTGTCTCCGAAGGTACATGTTGGGTTGGCGTATTTCGAGATTAGGTTTTGTCACTCCGATTGTCGAAGAGGTATCTCTGGGCCCTCTCGGTAATGCACATCACTATAAGCCTTGCAAGCAATGCAGCTAATGAGTTAGTTACGGAATGATGCACTACGTAACGAGTAAAGAGACTTGCTGGTAACGAGATTGAACTAGGTATTGGATACCGACGATCGAATCTCGGGCAAGTAACATACCGATGACAAAGGGAACAACATATGTTGTTATGCGGTTTGACCGATAAGATCTTTGTAGAATATGTAGGAACCAATATGGGCATCCAGGTTCCGCTATTGGTTATTGACCGAGAATAGTTCTAGGTCATGTCTACATAGCTCTCGAACCCGTAGGGTCCGCATGCTTAACGTTACGATGACAGTTTTATTATGAGTTTATAAGTTTTGATGTACCGAAGTTTGTTCGGAGTCCCGGGTATGATCACGGACATGACGAGGAGTCTCGAAATGGTCGAGACATAAAGATTGATATATTGGACGATTATATTCAGACACCGGAAGTGTTCCGGACGTTTTCGGAGAAAACCGGAGTGCCGGAGGGTTACCGGAACCCCCCGGGGAGAGACAATGGGCAACATGGGCCTTGGTGGAAAGAGAGAGGGGCGGCCAGGGTGGGCCGCGCGCCCCGTCTCCCTCTAGTCCGAATTGGACTAGGAGAGGGAGCGCCCCCCCCCCTCTTTCCTTCCCCCTCTCCCCCTTCCTTTCCCCTCCTAGTAGGAGTAGGAAAGGGGGAGTCCTACTCCTACTAGTAGGAGGACTCCTCCTCCTGGCGCGCCCTCTAGGGCCGGCCGGCCTCCCCCCTTGCTCCTTTATATACGGGGGCAGGGGGGCACCCTAAGACACACAAGTTGATCTACGGATCGTTCCTTAGCCGTGTGCGGTGCCCCCCTCCACCATATTCCACCTCGGTCATATCGTCGCGGAGTTTTGGCGAAGCCCTGCGCCGGTAGAACATCATCATCGTCACCACGCCATCGTGCTGACGAAACTCATCCCCGAAGCTTTGCTGGATTGGAGCCCGGGGATCGTCATCGAGCTGAACGTGTGCTAAACTCGGAGGTGCCGTACGTTCAGTACTTGGATCGGTCGGATCGTGAAGACGTATGACTACATCAACCGCGTTGTGCTAACGCTTCCTCTTACGGTCTACGAGGGTACGTGGACAACACTCTCCCCTCTCGTTGCTATGTCATCACCATGATCTTGCGTGTACGTTGGAATTTTTTTGAAATTACTACGTTCCCCAACAGTGGCATCCGAGCCTAGTTTTATGCGTAGATGTCATATGCACGAGTAGAACACAAGTGAGTTGTGGGCGATACAAGTCATACTGCTTACCAGCATGTCATACTTTGGTTCGGCGGTATTGTGAGATGAAGCGGCCCGGACCGACATTACGCGTACGCTTACGCGAGACTGGTTTCACTGTTACGAGCACTCGTGCTTAAAGGTGGCTGGCGGGTGTCTGTCTCTCTCACTTTAGCTGAATCGAGTATGGCTACGCCCGGTCCTCGCGAAGGTTAAAACATCACTAACTTGACGAACTATCGTTGTGGTTTTGATGCGTAGGTAAGAACGGTTCTTGCTAAGCCCGTAGCAGCCACGTAAAACTTGCAACAACAAAGTAGAGGACGTCTAACTTGTTTTTGCAGGGCATGTTGTGATGTGATATGGTCAAGACGTGATGCTATATTTTATTGTATGAGATGATCATGTTTTGTAACCGAAGTTATCGGCAACTGGCAGGAGCCATATGATTGTCACTTTATTGTATGAAATGCAAACGCCCTGTAATTGCTTTACTTTATCACTAAGCGGTAGCGATAGTCGTAGAAGCAATAGATGGCGTAACGACAACGATGCTATGATGGAGATCAAGGTGTCGCGCCGGTGACGATGGTGATCACGACGGTGCTTCGAAGATGGAGATCACAAGCACAAGATGATGATGGCCATATCATATCACTTATATTGATTGCATGTGATGTTTATCCTTTATGCATCTTATCTTGCTTTGATTGACGGTAGCATTTTAAGATGATCTCTCACTTAAATTATCAAGAAGTGTTCTCCCTGAGTATGCACTGTTGCCAAAGTTTGTCGTGCCCAGACACCACGTGATGATCGGGTGTGATAAGCTTTACGTCCATCTACAACGGGTGCAAGCCAGTTTTGCACACGCAGAATACTCAGGTTAAACTTGACGAGCCTAGCATATGCAGATATGGCCTCGGAACACGGAGATCGAAAGGTCGAGCATGAATCATATAGTAGATATGATCAACATAGTGATGTTCACCATTGAAAACTACTCCATCTCACGTGATGATCGGTTATGGTTTAGTTGATTTGGATCACGTGGTCACTTAGATGACTAGAGAGATGTCTGTCTAAGTGGGAGTTCTTAAGTAATATGATTAATTGAACTTAAATTTATCAGGAACTTAGTAGCTGATAGTATTTTGCTCATCTATGTTTGTTGTAGATAGATGGCTCGTGCTATTCTTCCGTTGAATTTTAATGCATTCCTTGAGAAAGCAAAGTTGAAAGATGATGGTAGCAATTACACGGACTGGGTCCGTAACTTGAGGATTATCCTCATTGCTGCACAGAAGAATTACGTCCTGAAAGCACCGCTAGGTGCCAGGCCTGCTGCTGATGCAACTGACGACGTTAAGAACGTCTGGCAGAGCAAAGCTGATGACTACTCGATAGTTCAGTGTGCCATGCTTTACGGCTTAGAACCGGGTCTTCAACGTTGTTTTGAACGTCATGGAGCATATGAGATGTTCCAGGAGTTGAAGTTAATATTTCAAGCAAATGCCCGGATTGAGAGATATGAAGTCTCCAATAAGTTCTATAGCTGCAAGATGGAGGAGAATAGTTCTGTCAGTGAACACATACTCAAAATGTCTGGGTATAATAATCACTTGATTCAACTGGGAGTTAATCTTCCTGATGATAGTGTCATTGACAGAATTCTCCAATCACTGCCACCAAGCTACAAGAGCTTTGTGATGAACTATAATATGCAAGGGATGAACAAGACAATTCCCGAGCTCTTCGCAATGCTAAAAGCTGCGGAAGTAGAAATCAAGAAGGAGCATCAAGTGTTGATGGTTAACAAGACCACTAGTTTCAAGAAAAAGGGCAAAGGGAAGAAGAAGGGGAACTTCAAGAAGAACAACAAGCAAGTTGCTGCTCAAGAGAAGAAACCCAAGTCTGGACCTAAGCCTGAAACTGAGTGCTTCTACTGCAAGCAGATTGGACACTGGAAGCGGAACTGCTCCAAGTATTTGGCGGATAAGAAGGATGGCAAGGTGAACAAAGGTATATGTGATATACATGTTATTGATGTGTACCTTACTAGAGCTCGCAGTAGCACCTGGGTATTTGATACTGGTTCTGTTGCTAACATTTGCAACTCGAAACGGGGACTACGGAATAAGCGAGCACTGGCCAAGGATGAGGTGACGATGCGCGTGGGAAACGGTTCCAAAGTCGATGTGATCGCGGTCGGCACGCTACCTCTACATCTACCTTCGGGAATAGTTTTAGACCTGAATAATTGTTATTTGGTGCCAGCGTTAAGCATGAACATTATATATGGATCTTGTTTGATGTGAGACGGTTATTCATTTAAATCAGAGAATAATGGTTGTTCTATTTATATGAGTAATATCTTTTATGGTCATGCACCCTTGAAGAGTGGTCTATTTTTGTTGAATCTCGATAGTAGTGATACACATATTCATAATATCGAAGCCAAAAGTTGCAGAGTTAATAATGATAGTGCAACTTATTTGTGGCACTGCCGTTTAGGTCATATCGGTGTAAAACGCATGAAGAAACTCCATACTGATGGACTTTTGGAATCACTTGATTATGAATCACTTGGTACTTGCGAACCGTGCCTCATGGGCAAGATGACTAAAACACCGTTCTCCGGTACTATGGAGAGAGCAACAGATTTGTTGGAAATCATACATACAGATGTATGTGGTCCGATGAAAGTTGAAGCTCGTGGTGGATATCGTTATTTTCTCACCTTCACAGATGATTTAAGCAGATATGGGTATATCTACTTAATGAAACACAAGTCTGAAACATTTGAAAAGTTCAAAGAATTACAGAGGGAAGTGGAAAATCATCGTAACAAGAAAATAAAATTCCTACGATCTGATCATGGAGGAGAATATTTGAGTTACGAGTTTGGTTTACATTTGAAACAATGCGGAATAGTTTCGCAACTCACGCCACCCGGAACACCACAACGAAATGGTGTGTCCGAACGTCGTAATCGTACTTTACTAGATATGGTGTGATCTATGATGTCTCTTACTGATTTACCGCTATCATTCTGGGGTTATGCTTTAGAGACGGCCGCATTCACGTTAAATAGGGTACCATCAAAATCCGTTGAGACGACGCCTTATGAACTGTGGTTTGGCAAGAAACCGAAGTTGTCGTTTCTTAAAGTTTGGGGCTATGATGCTTATGTGAAGAAACTTCAACCAGATAAGCTCGAACCTAAATTGGAGAAATGTGTCTTCATAGGATACCCAAAAGAGACAGTTGGGTATACCTTCTATCACAGATCCGAAGGCAAGACATTCGTTGCTAAGAATGGATCCTTTCTAGAGATGGAGTTTCTCTCGAAAGAAGTGAGTGGGAGGAAAGTAGAACTTGATGAGGTAACTATACCTGCTCCCTTATTGGAAAGTAGTTCATCACAGAAACCGGTTCCTGTGACACCTACACCAATTAATGAGGAAGCTAATGATATTGATCATGAAACTTCAGATCAAGTTTCTACTGAACTTCGAAGGTCTACCAGAGTAAGATCCGCACTAGAGTGGTACGGTAATCCTATTCTGGAAGTCATGTTACTTGACCATGACGAACCTACGAACTATGAGGAAGCGATGATGAGCCCAGATTCCGCAAAATGGCTAGAAGCCATGAAATCTGAGATGGGATCCATGTATGAAAACAAAGTATGGACTTTGGTTGACTTGCCCGATGATCGGCAAGCCATTGAGAATAAATGGATCTTTAAGAAGAAGACTGACGCTGATGGTAATGTAACTGTCTATAAAGCTCGACTTGTTGCAAAAGGTTTTCGACAAGTTCAAGGGGTTGACTACGATAAGACTTTCTCACCTGTAGCGATGCTTAAGTCTGTCCGAATCATGTTAGCTATTGCTGCATTTCATGATTATGAAATTTGGCAAATGGATGTCAAAACTGCATTCTTGAATGGATATCTGGAAGAAGAGTTGTATATGATGCAGCCAGAAGGTTTTGTTGATCCAAAAGGAGCTAACAAAGTGTGCAAACTCCAGCGATCCATTTATGGACTGGTGCAAGCATCTCGGAGTTGGAATAAACGCTTCGATAGTGTGATCAAAGCATATGGTTTTATACAGACTTTTGGAGAAACCTGTATTTACAAGAAAGTGAGTGGGAGCTCTGTAGCATTTCTAATATTATATGTAGATGACATATTATTAATTGGAAATGATATAGAATTTCTGGATAGCATAAAAGGATACTTGAATAAAAGTTTTTCAATGAAAGACCTCGGTGAAGCTGCTTACATATTGGGCATCAAGATTTATAGAGATAGATCAAGACGCTTAATAGGACTTTCACAAAGCACATACCTTGATAAAATTTTGAAAAAGTTCAAAATGGATCAGGCAAAGAAAGGGTTCTTGCCCGTGTTACAAGGTGTGAAATTAAGTCAGACTCAATGCCCGACCACTGCAGAAGATAGAGAGAAAATGAAAGATGTTCCCTATGCTTCAGCCATAGGCTCTATCATGTATGCAATGCTGTGTACCAGACCTGATGTATGCTTAGGAATAAGATTAGCAGGAAGGTACCAAAGTAATCCAGGAGTGGATCACTGGACAGCGGTCAAGAACATCCTGAAATACCTGAAAAGGACTAAGGATATGTTTCTCATATATGGAGGTGACAAAGAGCTAGTCGTAAATGGTTACGTCGATGCAAGCTTTGACACTGATCTGGACGATTCTAAATCGCAAACCGGATACGTATTTTTATTAAACGGTGGAGCTGTAAGTTGGTGTAGTTCTAAACAAAGCGTCGTGGCGGGATCTACATGTGAAGCGGAGTACATAGCTGCTTCAGAAGCAACAAATGAAGGAGTCTGGATGAAGGAGTTCATTACCGATCTAGGTGTCATACCTAGTGCATCGGGACCAATGAAGATCTTCTGTGACAATACTAGTGCAATTGCCTTGGCAAAGGAATCCAGATTTCACAAGAGGACTAAGCACATCAAGAGACGCTTCAATTCCATCCGGGACCAAGTCCAAGTGGGAGAAATAGAGATTTGCAAGATACATACGGATCTGAATGTTGCAGACCCGTTGACTAAGCCTCTCTCACGAGCAAAACATGATCAGCACCAAGACTCCATGGGTGTTAGAATCATTACTATGTAATCTAGATTATTGACTCTAGTGCAAGTGGGAGACTGAAGGAAATATGCCCTAGAGGCAATAATAAAGTTATTATTTATTTCCTCATATCATGATAAATGTTTATTATTCATGCTAGAATTGTATTAACCGGAAACATGATACATGTGTGAATACATAGACAAACATATAGTCACTAGTATGGCTCTACTTGACTAGCTCATTAATCAAAGATGGTTATGTTTCCTAACCATAGACATGTGTTGTCATTTGATTAACGGGATCACATCATTAGGAGAATGATGTGATTGACATGACCCATTCCGTTAGCCTAGCACTTGATCGTTTAGTATATTGCTATTGCTTTCTTCATGACTTATACATGTTCCTGTAACTATGAGATTACGCAACTCCCATTTACCGGAGGAACACTTTGGGTACTACCAAACGTCACAACGTAACTGGGTGATTATAAAGGATTACTACAGGTGTCTCCGAAGGTACATGTTGGGTTGGCGTATTTCGAGATTAGGTTTTGTCACTCCGATTGTCGAAGAGGTATCTCTGGGCCCTCTCGGTAATGCACATCACTATAAGCCTTGCAAGCAATGCAGCTAATGAGTTAGTTACGGAATGATGCACTACGTAACGAGTAAAGAGACTTGCTGGTAACGAGATTGAACTAGGTATTGGATACCGACGATCGAATCTCGGGCAAGTAACATACCGATGACAAAGGGAACAACGTATGTTGTTATGCGGTTTGACCGATAAGATCTTCGTAGAATATGTAGGAACCAATATGGGCATCCAGGTTCCGCTATTGGTTATTGACCGAGAATAGTTCTAGGTCATGTCTACATAGCTCTCGAACCCGTAGGGTCCGCACGCTTAACGTTACGATGACAGTTTTATTATGAGTTTATAAGTTTTGATGTACCGAAGTTTGTTCGGAGTCCCGGGTATGATCACGGACATGACGAGGAGTCTCGAAATGGTCGAGACATAAAGATTGATATATTGGACGATTATATTCAAACACCGGAAGTGTTCCGGACGTTTTCGGAGAAAACCGGAGTGCCGGAGGGTTACCGGAACCCCCCGGGGAGAGACAATGGGCAACATGGGCCTTGGTGGAAAGAGAGAGGGGCGGCCAGGGTGGGCCGCGCGCCCCCTCTTTCTCTGGTCCGAATTGGACTAGGAGGGGGGGCGGCGCCCCCCCTCTTTCCTTCCCCCTCTCCCCCTTCCTTTCCCCTCCTAGTAGGAGTAGGAAAGGGGGAGTCCTACTCCTACTAGGAGGAGGACTCCTCCTCCTGGTGCGCCCTCTAGGGCCGGCCGGCCTCCCCCCCCCTTGCTCCTTTATATACGGGTGCAGGGGGCACCCTAAGACACACAAGTTGATCTACGGATCGTTCCTTAGCCGTGTGCGGTGCCCCCTCCACCATATTCCACCTCGGTCATATCGTCGCGGAGTTAGGCGAAGCCCTGCGCCGGTAGAACATCATCATCATCACCACGCCGTCGTGCTGAAGGAACTCATCCCCGAAGCTTTGCTGGATCGGAGCCCGGGGATCATCATCGAGCTGAACGTGTGCTGAACTCGGAGGTGCCGTACGTTCGGTACTTGGATCGGTCGGATCACGAAGACGTACGACTACATCAACCGCGTTGTGCTAACGCTTCCGCTTACGGTCTATGAGGATACGTGGACAACACTCTCCCCTCTCGTTGCTATGCATCACCATGATCTTGCGTGTACGTAGGAAATTTTTTGAAATTACTATGTTCCCCAACATTTTCCAACACTGTCCGCCTGGGTTCTTTTCCGGTTACCTTCAGCATCCATCATGGGCTCCTCTCGCTCTGCCGCCGGTTCAGAGTATTCTTCCTGTTCAGTGTTTCTTCCCCCCTGTCCAGATCTCCCAGCACCTCTTCCACGGCCTCCACAATTGCCTCTCCCGCCGTAGCGGTTCTGCCCGGGACCCGGCCCTGCACCTCTAAACCACTCTGCACGTAGATCTCTGAAAACGAGCGCTGATTTCGCATGAATTCCATCTCCATGTTCCTTGTACTGATGCCCCAGATGTCCACACACAGCACACTAATCTGGAAGCCTCTCGTATTTAACCTTGTAAATCTGCCTCTTCCCTTCGTACACCAGGCTGACAGCGTTTCTGAGAGGCTTAAACACATTAATGCCAACCCTAACTCTAAAAAAATTCCCCTCAAAGTCCTGGGATTTGGGTTTTGCATATATGAATTCGCCCACTTTCCTTGCTAGGGGTTTGATCAGTGGATAAAAACCCTCCGGGAGATCGTGGATCTGCATCCAAATCTCCATTGTGTCAAGCTTGATCAGCGATGGTTTTGTGAAACCATCGTATTCTGCCAGGACCACTGTGTTGCCCTTGTAATTCCATGGGCCTTCATCCATGGCACGCTCCCAGTCTCCTAGACACTCGAATTGCAAAGTATAAAGATTATTCTCAAGCGGACGAATTTGTACTGGCTTGGCTAGATCCCACGCAGCTCGCATGGTCTTGAAGAAACCGTACTGACTATAGCTTTTCTCTGTGTGGACACGTGCTATGGCCATCCACCGACTCGCCGCCGGCTACAGCGGATCTTCCTTTTCAACCACCACATCATCCATGTCCTCCTCCTGGAGGCCCAACTCACTCATCATCGCCTCCAAGTCCTGCTCTGTTCTGGAACTCGAAGCTCTTGTATCCATCCTTGTTTTCTCTGACCCGAGATAAGATTCAATCGGGTGCCCTGGTAAAACCCTAGCAGCCTCTACACCGAAACCCACCCGCCCAAACCCGCAGCACGGAGCCTGCGATCTGGATGAAGGTGGCCGGCACAAAGTAGAGGGAGGGTAGACGAAACCCTACGGTGACCTCCATTGGTCGGTTGTGCGTTCCGGCCATCTATGTAGAGCCGTGTGTTTCTGTTTCTGGCAAAAAAAAAGGAGTCTCTCAGCCTGCTTGTGCTTTTTGCTTGTTTTGCCTGGAAGTCTCATTGGTGTGGCTTAGCATCGTCGGAACTAAAGACTACCACAGGTGTAGTCCCCAGCAACCACCACACGATACTGATAGTAATCGTGGAAGAATTTTTTTGAAATAGGTGGAACATTTTTTTGATTTAACGAACATGTTTTGAAATGCGTGATCAGTTTTTGAATCAGCGAACATTTTATGAATGAATGAAAAACTATTTTGTAAACTTTTAGGATATTTTTCCATTAATTAACATTTTCTGTAATGGCTGTATTTTGTGCAATTTCATTAACAGTTTCTAATACTAGAAGTTTTAAAAAAAATGAACATTTTTTAATTGTCCAAAATTTGGTTTTCCAAAATTTCAAAACAAAATGTTTACAAAATCTGAAATATTTTTGGAATCCACAAACATTATATGATTTTTAAAAAAAAATCTCATTTTGTTTAAATTTCTGAACTTTTTTAAGTACCAAATTATTTAAGTCGAAAAAACAAAAACGTAAAATAAAAAGAACAATCAAAACAATAAATAAAAAACTGTCCACCCGGATATGGGCCGGCCCAAAGAGTTATGCTACATCTTCTCCCAGGCGGGGGATTTCCCTGTGTAAAATGTTTTTTTTATCACTTATAGGTACCATTGGTGGGGCACTTATGAAATTTTGAAAACAAATATTCGGGAAATCAAAAAATCTTTATCATTTTGAAAAAGTTTGTATATTAAAAATATGTAAATTAAGACAAAATTTCGCCAGACAAAGAATGTTCCCGAATGGAAAAATATCCTAAAATTTCAAAAACTGTCTGCGACTTACAAACTAGCTTTTTCATTCATAAAATGTTCGGTGATTCAAAAACTGATCATGCAATTTAAAACATGTTCGCTAAATCAAAAAATGTTTTTTGAATTTCAAAAAATGTTCCACCTATGTGAAAACAAATTCTTCGTCGATTCTAGAAATGTTCACAGATTCAACAAAATTGTTTCAACAATATTCACAATTTTCTAATTTTTTTTGAAAATAGTATAAAGTGTTCATGAATTTAAAATATGTTCTCAATTTAAGAAAATGTTTGAAAAGGTATAAAAGTGTTCATGAATTTGAAAAACGTTCATGATATGAAATATGTTCACAACAAAGTAGACTAAATAACAACACGCATTAAGAGGACTATATGAAGCTTACTCGTCAACCTCCTAGTATAAGATGGCACGCATGAAGAGGACTAGGTTAGCATCCTGCTCCATTTGGAAAACGGCCATGAACTTGTTACCTTCCTCGCTAATGCATATGTAAAATAATTACTAAACTCAAGTTCTGGTAAACTACTTTAAACTCAAGTTGTGATAATTAAAATCAAGTTATACATACTAATTAATCAATACACTATATATGACACTAATTAATCAATCTAACTAATCTAATAAACTAGGTACAGTGGAGAAATAAACTAAATTTAACTTGGTACTTAAATGATCTAAGGTATACACATTCGTAGGATTGAGGGTGGTCAGATGAATTCACCACACCTGTGGAGCAGATCAACAGGAGGAGGGTGGCCAGATTGAACTAACCACTAATTAGACATGTGCATGACGGCCGGCGGCATAAATGCCACCAATAATTGTCGGCCATAGATTTCAAGATGAGAATTCCGGGTGTGGCAAGGAGAGGGCGCAAAAAGATGGGGAGAGGAACAAGTTAATAAAACCCGGGCAGGATAGTTTGTATGCATACAAGCTAGCAGCGTGTGCGCCCGCGGGACACTGCTAGCTTACACGACGGTTTGTATACCAAACACAAGCCATATGTGCAAGAATGACACATGGCTAATGATGTTGAGGACTGGCAGCCTGGCATACACAGGCGAACGCTACAAACAGTTTTTCATTTGAATTTTAAAAAAATGCATTTTAAAATTCTTGAAACTTGGTGTATTGTCATTATATGACCACTTGAACTAGCGCTTAAAATTACAAAGTGTTAAACCAAAGTTTAGTATAGATTCCTCCCAAACCGAAGGTAGGTATATCACCACCGGTAATCTGAATAGTGCTGAAAAGTGTGCCTGCAAAATTTTGTTGGCTAATCATATGCACCATTTTACATTTACATGTACACTTATGGATTTATTCACTATTGTTTTCAATTTCAAGGGGATTGAATATAGAAAACGGCTTAGTAGTGTGCCATAGAGAGAACACGCTGCTAACATCCACGAAAGTAAAGGCAGAAAAAGATCTACTGATGAAATTATGCCTGACAAAAAGTAGAGAGAGGGGTGGAAGGAGAAGAAGGGGGTACTCAATTATTGGGCGAAACAATTAGCAGTTTCTGCCATCCGCTCAAAGCTACTAAAGTTTACAATTTAGCAGCGTGCGGGTATATAAACGCCGCTAGTTTTTAAGACCCACATGCCCGTCAGTGCACAGAGTGTTAGACATCACAGTAGCAGCATGTGGAGCAGAGCCACACCCTGCTATAGGAGGTGACACCGGTGGCATTCCCTCCATCCGCAAGCTGCCAGGGACTATGGCAAACCGTCTACCTTCATGTATGTAACTAGCAGTGTTTCGAATGCATGAACGCCACTAAGTCCCTCACTACTGCCGCGTTCTGGTTTTTCCCGCACGCTGCTCGCTGTTAGGCGAGTTAGCAGGAGCGTCCATATAGTTGTGGATGCTCCTAATAGTAAAATCCTATAAGGGGTTTCCCTACTAGCGCGAGGAAGATAATAACGTTCTCTGTACCTGGGTAACAGAAAAATAAGTGAAAATCAAGGGTGTTTTTCGCGCATATGATATTAGTATATAAAAAGGATGGAGGCATGGGGCTTCTGTGAGCCCTACGCATCCTAGGCCATGCCCGGGACCCAAGGCAGGTGGTCAGGCATGTGGGCCATATATATAGGCCACCCCTAGGGCCAGTTTTTGGTAGTTGGGGCTATTTTGCTCTAAAAACCTTTGATATATGTTTGCTTTATTTTTTTCCTCGCTCTATAAAAGTGTTGCTCTCTTGTGAAACCTTCATTTTCCGGCTCCGGTTGCTTTCCGGTGCTCACTCCGGTGCAACCTTGCAAAATGGAAAGAAAATATAGATAAAATTGTGCAATGGCAACTTTAGTTTGATTTTCACCTCTTTGGAGTCCCCTAAAGAATTGCTTTTGAAAAATGCTTTGGTGCCACCAAACTCAAAATTGTACCAACGCAAAAATATCCAGATTAACATTTAGAGTGATGAATGGTTTCTAATCAGGCGCTTGTTTTGCTACTAAAATGCCCTTTTACTTCTAGAGATTGAAATACGTTGAATTATTATAGTGTGCAATGTTCAAGAAATCCGTAACTGATAGCTGCTCGGTCGGCTTGGGAGCAGTCTATCAATAGCCTATTACTTGGATTAATAGGTCGACCATTAATTGATAGATTATATAGTAACCTGCCAGCACAAGCAGCTAGCTATTGACGTGTAAGGCTAGGATTGCGGTTAGGGATGAACATCGAAATAAAAAGTGAATGTAACAGTGACAAGCAATGCTAGCAAACAAGAACTTTGTTTGTCTTTTATTCCCAAGCTTGAACTAGCACTGGTCGGGGTCACACATGATGGTGCACACCACTTTATTTGTCATCGCTACAACGATTGGTGCATCAGCTAAGCAACGATGATCTTGCATTTTTCATTGGCCACCAATGCCATCGTCTATGTTGGCATATGGTACGTTGATGGTGGAGCAGTCAGGTGGCACATACACGTTGCACATGGTTGGAAGAGTTTTCAATACCAATGACCTGATCCCCTCCAATTGAGCTGGTTGTTGAGGTTGGATGATACCCAGACCCTGGGCGAGCTGAAATAGTGGCCGCAGGATCGGCACGCCTTGTTGTTGTTCTTGTTGCATGATGATGGAATGCGCGACGCTGTGGATGGCTGCGCACTGGAGCTGTTGAGGAATTTGTGCTAGTTGTTGGCAACATTGTTGCTGCATCACCTGGCAATCACTTCGTGGCAAAATTATTGACACGAGAGATGACACCAATGACACATGGTTGCATTGCTGCAAGAGGAAATTCTTGCAGGGGTTCATCTGTTGTTGTAGAAATGACTGAATCGCCGGTTGTTGTTGTTGGGGGAATGATTGTTGTGGTTGTTGGGGCTGCGGAAATTGTTGTTGGGGCTGGGGAAAAGGTTGTTGTGGTTGTTGTGACTGGGGAAATGGTTGTTGGGGTTGCTGAGGCTGGGGGAATGGTTGTTGGCGTTGTTGGGGAAATGGTAGTTGGGGTTGTTGGGGGAATGTTTGTTGGGGCTGGGGAAATGGTTGTTGTGGTTGTTGGGTCTGGGGAAATTGTTGTTGTGGTTGATGGGGGTATGTTTGTTGGGGTTGGGGAAATGTTTGTTGTGGTTGATGGTGGAATGTTTGATGGGGTTGGGGAATAGTTCGTTGTGGTTGCTGGCAGAATGGTTGTTGGGGCTGGGGGAATGGTTGTTGTTGTGGCCATTGTACTTGGCCGCTGGGGTCGACTTGCATATTGGCGGTGGCGATGGTTGTTGCCATCGCAAGGATTGTTAGGATGAGTAAGGTCTTCATGGTGGATTTGCGTTAACTAATACTTACTTGGATTTGATGCTTGTGCTCTAGTTGTGTGAAGGATGGATGATGGTATGGAGTGTACATATTACAGGCTTTTTATAGCTACCATGGTTAGGTTTCTTTTCATTATTGCTTTCACTTTTTAAAGTGATTCGATGCTTATCAAACTGATTATTTGCTGTGTTGTGTTTGGTGGCACTACATACAAACGTACTTTTGGAGTGGTCAGCAAAGTTGCCTTTTTATTGTACATATGATCTAAGAGTGGCGAAAACTTTATAATTGGCACTGACTCATCTTACCGACTTTACAAGTCAAACAATTATCTAGATTGCATTCCTTTTGGATCTAAGTTTATCATGTTGTTAGGCATAAACCAAATCTTCATAGCTTGCAAGGGACTACATTTGTATTCTTGTGCATGTTGTTAAAGATAGATCAGGCTATTCTACTGTTCATTCTGGACTTTTATTCTTTTTTAAACTAGCTTGCAATATAGTATGATGGTAAGATGAACAAGCTAATACGACTCGTCAAATTCTTCTTTTATGTCAAGGGTAGTAATGTTGTACATGAATCAATACATGACTCATCATATTTCCTTTTTATGTCAATGGTTGTAATTCTGTGCAAGTTATTAATTAATATTGGACTAGTACTAGGTGAATGCCCTTGCATTGCTACGCGACATCTAAGATACATACAGTGATCAATAACCAAAAGGTTATTAATTCTACTTCACAAACTTTGACAATGCATGCACATTTTAATTTTTTATCAAAAAACAGAGGTTTACAAACTCCTATAACAGCGGATAAAATACAAGAAATCAGTCTAACTGAAAATACCACGTCTACCTTAAAACGTCTATAATATCAATTAAGAAGTCGGCTACAAAACTTACTAACAGGTGGAAAAGGGGCAGCTAGTATCTCTCCAACAAACAAAATCATACTATACAAAATAGAATGCCTGCAGTCAATAAAACAGTAGTAGGGCATCAGAACAAAAAAATTACATAGGGAAAATGAAACATGTCGTTAGGAAGATTACATTAATCCTATCAATGTTAACCACGATACTGAAGATGGGCTATAATGGCCACATGACCATCTGCATTGTACTGTACTGATAACTGAACTGCACAATGTCTTCATTGCTATCATTATAGATTAACATAATTAATTGTTTCAGCACAAAGGTTCCATAATGTCAGGGTAAGTTCAAGAATCCTCACACTCACTTAATAGACCATGTAATAGCCTGTTGAAAACTACGCAGGAAAAGCATGGTTCCGTCAGTCCAGTCTTACCACAAAAAATGAAAAGACCATATCATGTCTGGTGCAGCACCCTATTCATCGGTAGAGAATCCTTCGATTTATTTACTTCAAGCTTCTTCAGAAAGAAGTGATATGTATTAGCATACTTTATCAGAACAATTCAATCTGCAAATTAGCAAACATGGACATTCCAGTGCATAGTAGTACGAAAAAAAGTGAAAAGCAAGTGAACTGTGACACCATGTAACAGCTGAATCAACAAGGACAGGTTATAATGCGAACATATTGGAGATGAGGATTCCATTAACCTCTTGTTGGACTCTTCAAATCAGATCACTGGCGGCCATTCCAGTAGCGAGGCTTCCCCACGGCAAGGCATCTTTCTGGCTATTGTAGCTCTGGAGGATTAGGCCATCAGTATATAATCTACCAGGACCTAAGGCTTCTCCACCCGGCCACGGCCGCAGCCGCGTCCACATCATCGTAGATGCTCCGCCATATCCGCCTGAACGAGTGCAGGCTCTTCATCATCAATCTCATGTTTAGCCATGATGCCACGGTGGCCAGCAGGAGGCTTGAAGCCACAAACGACATGCTCGAGCACACATCGCGATGTTGGGGGCCACACCCGACAGCAACACCATGCAGCGCGGCATGGCGGCGTTCATGGAGGCGTTGGCACGATGCTATCTCCCGGCATGGGCTGTCCTGTGCAGGGCACTGCTCCTACCCCGTGCGGCGCCCACGCCACCATCGCACCCTGTACCATGCAATCAAATTGGCAGACAGAGTGCAAAATAATTTAACGAAATTGACAGAAGATGAACAATGTGCAAGTAGCAACCTCCAAATACGAGGACTATTCATTTTGAAGTTTTAGAAGAGTTGATCTCAGAAAACTTCAATTGAACGCAAGGCCGAGTAGCAATGTACCCGGATCAGCAGCCTGATTTTTAGATGGTGTAGCTGGCAAATCTTCAAATCTAGTCCCCAAGAAAGAAATCAAGAGCAGATCATGAAGTTAATATGCAGAGCTTCCAGAAATCACACATTCACCTACATCCAAAATGAAGCCTCCACCTGCAAATCACATGCCTAGTTCTGATAGTGTACCAAAGATAGTATGTAAGGCAGCGAAATGAATGATCAATATCATAAAACACAATCTAGTATTACCAGGGATTCAGTATCCTGCAGGTTGGACTGGATCTCAGAGAGCCTCTTCTTCATCTTGTCTACTTAGATCTCACCATGTAAGACAAAACCAACAACAGCGAATAGAAATAGGCACGTGAAGAGAGGGTGGCGGTCTAGTGGAGACCTCGCAGACGCAGAGTCACAGTACTGGCGCTCGTAGCCCTGGAACACCTCGCTGCTTATGATTGCTCCTCTTGATAGCCTTTCATGGCATGTATTAAAGATAAATGGTAGCTAAACCAGAGCTGGCCGCTGCCACCGCCGGGAGGAGGTTGATTAGTCAGCCGTTTGCGTAGGTGAAAGCTGCTATGTACGTACTTGATCCACCGCCCGCCGTCCAGGATCGACCCATGCACTTGAGACAACACTGGGCGCACATCGAAGCAGACTTCATGGCTATGTCTGGGATCCACCGCCCTCCGTCCTGATTGACCCATCCACATGAATCAACACCGGACGCACTGGCTCGTCGTCGATGCCGACGAGCTGCTTCATTGCGAGGTCGAGGGGGGCCGCGGAAGGGCCGCGCTGGTGCCTGTGCTATGCGCTACTCGCTAGCGCCGTCAACCGGGAAGGGGCGACTAGGGTTGAACAGGGAGGAGGAGACACTGCTTGCGTGGATTTTCCGTTGATTGCGTGCGTTGGTATGACGGTTGATTGTGTGCTGGCAAATCTTCGTTGATTGGGTGCATTCTTTCACCGGACCGCATGGGGGTGGGACCAAGTAATTAAGAATAACGAATCACGTTTTGGGTGGAACGTACGCAGAGAAAACCAATAGCGCGCGGGAGGGAGGCTCGACGAAGGGATCCACGATGTAAGATGGGAAACGGAACGCTCCGTTTCTTTTAGGTAGTAGAGATACAGACTAGCTGTATGTCTTAATTTATTCACTCTTTAGTACATTTGAAGGTTTGTTCTCGCTTTAATTGATTAATTTATTGAACTAAGTTTGCATGTATTATTTGTGACATTTGATGCATTTAGTCGAAGTTGTTCATGACAACCATTATTACTAAGATTTCTGAGAATGATTTTAAGCATTTTAAAAATAAATATGTGGCATATTTGTATCCTTAGGGCATTTCTAACCGATCCTTTTAAAATAACGTAGGATTCGACAGAGTAAACCTTTGGTGGAGTATTTTTACTCCATTAACTTTTGGTAGGACCTAGCCGAACTCTGAAATTTAATAGGGTAACAACCAAATTTGCATAAGTTAAAAGTAGATTCAATTGAAACAACTAAAATTTGACACGATTGTCTTGACATCCCACGGGACAACCGAAATTCAATTTAAACAACCTAAACCTAAAACTAAACGTATACTTAAAACTAAACTTGAAATTAAGCTAAACTACTCTTCATCATCATCACATGGTAGAGGTCGAGCCAATCTTGCCTTGACATTCTAGCGCCCATTGGGTCCGGGCCAGTGCCATCATCGTCAGAGTTGGGTAAGATGCCCCGCCATTCGTCGGCATTGAACTCCTTCTCGTCCGTTCCGCCTTCCCGCCTTCCACCTCATCGTCGAAGATGACGATGACCTACCCGTTGATTGCCCGCTCCACCTCCACGAGCTTGGGGTACAGGCGATGGAGGTCTACCATGTACTCCTCGTTGGTAGCCTCCACCGTGATGTGTAACCTCGCCTCCCGGTCCTCCCAAGCCGTCGCCGCATCCATCACCCGTGGAGGCAGCGAATCGAGGTGGGCGGGTGCCGTCCCCCACAGAAAGTTGAGTTGCTTGTCCGCCACCCCCGGTGGAAGCGGAGCAAGGTGGGGGCGCCGTCCCCAACTGGAAATTGAGCCGCGCGTCCGCACCGTGGAACCGGGCCTGCCACTAGTCATATTCCAGGGCGGCGAGCTTCGTCATGTGTAACGACTCGATACACTTCTTCTTTTGGGTCTCTTGGTCGGTGATCTCTGCCACCCACGTCCCCCACGCTCACCGGCGGACGCCGAGGTATTTCCTCTCCGGCTGTTGCGGCGGATTGAGGTCTGGCAATTCGGAGATGCAGGCGGGGGCCGCATCGGTAGGGCGGCGGCAGCTCGAAGACCCAAGGCAGGCATGGCGGCGTGGATCTGTGCTACGGATCGGCAGCGGGGAGGTCCATGCAATCCGGTCATTGGGAGGAGGGGGAGTCGGCGGCAAGGATTGGGGGGGGGGAGGAGAGGCAGAGGAGGCGGCTAAAGGGGTGAGGAACTTTAACTCCACTAGCACCGATTGGGGATCGCCCGATTAGAGGAGTTTAACTTGGTTTTTAGTACTCCAACTGGTTATAGTGGATTCACTAGAAATGCCCTTAGGTCGTTAAAAGCATCTATTTATTACACTATCTACTAACATACCTTTAATCTACGCAGATTTGTCAAGAAGTCCTTTGTTGGCGTGTTTATCCACCTGAACGGAAGCCCGTCAAGTTCTAGTGTGGCAAAAGGAAGCAAGAAGAGGTGGTAAAATTGCTCAACAAGTCAATGTTCTTGTTTGTTTATTAATACCCTAGAACTAACGGTTGACTCATCATCTCTTGTGAGCATATATAGTTTTCCAAAATAAAAAAATGCACTCAAGTTTTAATATGTTTCAAATGGTTCACATTTTTATCCACCGGGAGAGGAGGGGGGGTGGGGGGGGGGGGGTGGGGGTGAAATATGAACCTGCATGGTGCATGCTGCCGAGTCTTGCTGTGTCTTCAGCCATTTCTCTTGCCTGTCCTCCTTGGGCAGGTCTTGCCACGGGAGCACGTGGTAGCAGCACTTATCTTGCTAGATTCTGCGCCAACACTCAGTCCACTATTGCTGATGGCGTCGACATCACCCCTTGCCACCCCGATCTGCGCCCACTCTTACCGGATCTCACTTCTTAGCTCAACAGTTGCATACTTCGGCTACATTTCTCTTATTATGTACTCCCTTCATTCCCTTATACAAGGCTACAAACTCAGATTACAGGTACCAAGGTAAAATTTAATGACTGCTTTGCAAGACAACTTTATTTACGTTAATTGGGATCATTAATACATCTACATGCATGCAAAGAAGGAATGGAAAGGAGGTAGCGCACTGTCATTATGACTACATGCATACAAGTATTAAATAAGTTGCTAGTACGAGGAAACATCATAAAATTTTGCCTCGATTACTGTTAGTGGCCTTGTATAGATGCAAAATGTATTTTACATAGTGGTCTTGTATAAGAGAATAGAGGGAGTACTATAAATTTCCAAAAAAAATTCAAAAAATTTAAGAAAATGTTTACAAAATCAGTAATGTTTTTTAATCCACAAACACTTTATTATTTATTAACAATTTTGAAAATTCTCGTTTTTAAATTTCAGAAATTTTTTGAAGTCCCAAATTTTTTAAAGTAGAAAAAAAGTAAAATAAAAAGAACAATCAAAACAATATATAAAACACTGGCCATCCGGATATGGGCCGGCCCAAAGAGTTATGCTGCATCTTCTCCCAAAGCGCAGAGCGCGGTATAGGAAGTTGCTACTGCATGGGCCGGCCCTGGCGGGGGATTTCCCTGTGTAAAATGTTTTTTTATCAGTTATAGGAGCCATTGGTGGGTCATTTATGAAATTTTGAAAACATATGTTCAGGAAATCAAATTTTTATGATTTTCAAAAAGTTTGTGTATTAAAAAATGTAAATTAAGAAAAAAAAATTGCCAAGTCAAAGAATGTTCACGAATGGAAAAATATCCTAAAATTTCAAAAACTGTCTGTGACTTGCAAACTAGCTTATTCATTCACAAAATGTTCGCTGATTCAAAAACTGATCATGCATTTCAAAACATGTTCGTTAAATCAAAATAATGTTCTTGAATTTTAAAAATTGTTCCACCTATTTCAAAAAAGGTCTTCATCGATTCTAGAAATGTTCACTAATTCAAGAAAATTGTTTCAAAAATATTCACAATTTTTTTAAAAAAGTTTGAAAATAGTATAAAGTGTTCATGAATTCAAAATATGTTCTTGATTTTAGAAAATGTTCAAAAATTTATAAAAGTGTTCATGAATTTGAAAAATGTTCATAATTTGAAATATGTTCACAAAAAAGTAGACTAAATAAACGCATGAAGAGGACTATATGAAGCCTACTCGTCAACCACGTAGTATAAGATGGCACGCATGAAGAGGACTAGGTTAGCATCCTGCCCCATTTGGAAAACGGCGATGAACTTGTCACCTTCCTCACTAATGCATATGTAAGATAATTACTAAACTCAAGTTGTGGTAAACTATTTTAAACTCAAGTTGCATACTCAAGTTGTGATAATTAAAATCAAGAGTTAATTACACTCTTGATACATAAAGTTGCACGACAGGTACAAATTCATACACAAACTTGAAGAATGATTCAAAATGATCACTAGACTATCATTTTGGGTACAAATTGATACAAGATAATCCGAATCTGTTCAGGGGATGACACGTGGTTATCTTTTCTTACAAAGAGCTCCCTGTAAGTTATGTAATTTATAGTGTGTGGTCCTCAGCCTTTAAGATCCCCAAATTCATCGCCATGGTCACGTTCGCTGCTGCTGTCCCCTATTCAACCTGCACATGTTTTGGTACTCGATCACTAGTCTTTTGATTTCCGTCCTCCTACTCAACCTGTACATGTTCCGAATCAAGTTCATCCATCTCGGTCTCCCTAAAAAAAGAGGTTCATCCATGGCTTAGTATGTACACATGAGAAAATAAATGATTGATTCATATAGTGTTGCCAATGTGCATGCAGCTGCCTGATAACCCCAAAATCCCTCCCAACACGTGTGCGCGCAACTACAAGGTGCGAGACTCGCATGGTGGTTTGGGTGTGGAAATGTGGTTCTCGCCGAGGCACCAGCCGACTACCAAGAAACTGCCGTGGTCCGAGCCATATGTACGCCCGGGGTTCATGGATATCGGGACATGTCCATAGTGCATGAGCTCCCCTACGACCACTTCATCTTGATCGAGAACCTCATGGTCATGGACCTAGCCCACGTCCCCATCTCACACCCCTCGCACCGGCAAGCATGAGGACACGCAGCCGCTCGCATTCAACGCCACTGAGAGCATCACCCGTGGCTTCACCGACCACTAATGGCCCATGCGCACGCCACACCTTCGTAGCTTGCTCTGCTTCAAGGCGCCCTATGTCACTGTTGTTCGGGAACACGCTCGAGTATGTGGACAAAGACGAGAGGAGTGTTGTTGCTCGACGTGGTTCTGGTGTGTGGTCGCCACCATTGCATGGGCCATCGTCATTTGATGCCGACGAGACGGACCTATAACTCCGCGATGTTGCTTGACCAAAAAAAAAGGCAAGACGCGCGAGCATGGTAGCGAGGCAGTGCCTACCGACGGTGTTGTAGGTCACCGGCTATGAGCTGAGACATGGCAACATGTGGAGGAGGAACCATTGTCCATGTCGGCATCGACGACTACTAGCTCGGCCTTGGTGTTGGAGTAGGGGACCTCGATGTTGCCCGCTACCGCTGCCCGCCCACCGGCACACTCCAACCATGTCGTGCTGCAACTACCGCCAAGTTGCTCACTACACGGGAGCCACCTGCATGACTTGCTCCGTGCACGTTCCATCGAACACGTCACGTGCATTCCAGGAAAGAGTACAATTCGTGTTTGCAATAGATAAAGTGTCTCGGAGTTTTTTAGTAAAAGAAACAGTGCCACGTGTGAGCCTGTTAATGATTTTGTATCAATTTAAACCCGCAACTGAAGTTATATGACCAATTTGTGTCATTTTTCAAGTTTTTGTATGAATCTGTACCCAACGTGCAATTTTATCTATTGTAGGTGCAATCAACCCTACAATCAAGTTATACATACTAATTAATCATTACACTACATATAACACGAATTAAATTTTTTTTGCATGTCTAGCACTAATTAATCAATCTAACTAATCTAATAAACTAGGTACAGTGGCCAAATAAACTAAATTTAACTAGGTACTCAAATGAGCTAAGGTAGACACATTCGTAGGATTGAGGACGGTCGGATAGAATTCACCACACCTATGGGGCAGATCGAGAGGAGGAGGGCGGCTGGATTGAACTAACCACTAATTAGACGTGTGCACGCCGGCCTGCGGCATAAATGCCACCAATAATCGTCGGTTGTGGATTTCAAGATGAGAATGTCGGGCATGGCAGAGAGAGAGCGCAAAGAGATGGGGAGAGGAAGAAGAGAGAGTGAGTGGGAAGTTAATAAAACCCGGGCGGAACAGTTTGTATGCATACAAGCTAGCAGTGTGTGCGCCCGCGGAACACTGCTAACTTACACGACGGTTTTACTATACTAAACACAAGCCACATGTGCAAGAACTTGGAGTACAAGACAAGCCAAAACAAATCTTAGTCTATCTCGTCCTAATAATTCATATACTCAACATCCCCCCGCAGTCACAACGGTAGCGACGCAGATGGTGAGACTGGAGAAGGATCCGAAGGCAAGCTGACGGACACCCCCCACAGTCGTAACGGTAGACATATCGCGGAAGTCGTGGCTGAAGTGGAAACCCGACAAGGTTGCTCAAGCAAGGCGGTAGCCCTTTGTGCCGTTTGTCGAGGTAGCCGAGAGCGTGTGTGGTGTAGCCGTGGTCGAGGTAGTCGTGCGAAGAATGCCGTTGTCGATGTCGAGTCGGAGGGCTCGGTGTTGAGGAAGTCGCCGTGGAGCCGTGGGCGCAAGGAGGAGCCGAGTTAGTCATGGACGCAGTAGTGTCGAAGTAGTAGTGCGCCGGGAAGAAGACGTTGTTGATGACGCATCGCGCTGGGTTTGCCAAGCCCGAGAATACGTCGTAGACGAAGGCACGCGTCGGTGTTGCCGGCACCGGGCATGCATAGACGGACGAAGACGAAGCGCCTTACCAGGCTTGCCAGGCTCGGGGACACGTCGTGGACGAAGGCACGCATCGGTATTGCCAGCGCTGGGCATGCGTAGACTGGGAACTGCACGAGCTGTACGCCATGTCGGAGAAGTCGGAGAGGCCGGCAGAGAAGGACTCAACGATGGTTGCGGTGCCAATCGGCGTAGGGACGATGCCGCCCGCGGTTTGTCGGAGTAGATGAAGTGGGTCGGGGCAGCGGTGGCGGCGGTTCTCGAAGTAGGCAAAAACAAAATTATATGGCAATTTGTTTCGTGGACATGGTATATTTTACAATGCCTTAAAATTTTACTCATTTACTGAAATGATTTTTTTGCGGGTGCATTTACTGAAATGATTATATGAACATTCTATATTTTTTCTTACTTTTATATTTTCTCTTTGTTTATACGAAGAAGAAGAAAAAGTGTAGAAGGCCGAAAATAGCGCTCGTCGGCCCGCAGCCATTCCGGGTACGGACAGCCCATGTGAGCCCACATCTTCCTCCGCTCCTCCGCTGGAAATTACAGAGACGAGCGAGACTAGTACTAGGGTTTGCACTCTGCTCTCTTCCTCCGCCGGCGCCATCTCCGAGCGAGGTCGACCGGCGGCGGCTACTGTCTCCCGGCCGGTCGTGCTCAAGGAAGGTACCGCCGTTGTTTTTCGCTTCTCCTCTCCTCTCCTCTCCTCTCCTGAGAGACCCCTCCCTCTTCCTTCCTTGCGTTGGTTCCCCATTTAGATTCGACATGTAGACGCTTTTTTCTTTGTGATTCGCTTTCTTGTTCTTGATTGGGGAAACCAATCCAGTAGTATATATCATCCATAAATAAACTTTGTTAATGTTGGAAAGCCTTTCTCCTAGGTAGTAGTAGAAAGTAAGCTTTTTTGCCTAGGGTTGCAGCAAATACTTGTGTATTATTTCTAGTTGAACAGATATTAGATTGGCCCTGTGAACTCAGTAATCCAAACAATACAAACAGAAAAAAAAGATTGGCCCTGTGAACTCATCCTGCTGTGGCAAAATTATTGATTGATTTCCCTACTTTCTTTCTTGCCCAACCAAGACCTGCAAGTACTAACTAATTTGCATATATGCTCTGCTTTTCATGTTCAGATTCAGCAATTACAAGTAATTCTCCTTGCGGAATTGCTTCCGTCAATTCTAGCTCATTATTCAGGCTCTGCTACTTAATCAAGGTGGCAGCTAGTTTAATTTAATGATGTGGCAGATATTAGATTCGTGTTATCTATGAATAACTGCACCCTGTGAACTCAACTCATCGGCTGTGGCTGGCAAAATGATTTCCCGACTTCCTTTCTTGCCCAAGCAAGCGCCACAAGTACTAACTAATTTGCATGTATGCTCTGATTTTTCATCTTATTAATTAGGTGCCTCCAAATTAGTTCTCAAATTAAAAAAAAAATTGGCTCAGATTCAGCCCGAGGACGTGACTGGATCGCATACACATGGCTCTGCCAGAATTGCTTTCTGTGTACGATTCAGAATTGAAGTAAGCCCGACCGTGGGTCTTCTTGCGGAACTGCTTGCGTCAGTTCTATCTCGTTTCTTTATACTTATTCTCTTAGATAGCTCATTATTCAGGCTCTGCTTGCTACTTAACCATGGTGTTAGCTAGTTTGATTTAATGATGTGGCCTGCCTGCAGCGTCATTTTTTTCTTTCTAACAATCTAGGCACAGATGAGGTGCCAGCTAGCTACTTTGATAAATCTCCATGCTTATGAACAAAACACAAGTTTTGGACGGATAAAAAATTGCACAAAGTTCATCAGTATATTATTCTTCGTAATGAGTATCTGTCAGACAGTGTATCTCCATCTATCTTCACATGCGTGTATTATTCTGATATATCATCAGTTTTAGTTCAGCTCTTAATTTGGTTGTTTTCTGAACCTTGATATATATTACCTGATGATTGGTACAGCTGAATTTGTTCTGTTCGATGGAAGACCTACCGGAGGCTCTGCTGACAGAGATTCTCAACAGGATCACCAGTACAACTGATCTGAACTCTCTTTCCCTTGTGTCAAAGCAGCTCTACAAGATAGAGGGGAATCAAAGGGATGCTATCCGTGTTGGTTCCGGTCTTTGCACTGCTACAGAAGCACTGACATCATTGTGCGCCCGCTTCCCAAATCTGCGGAAAGTGGAAATCGATTACTCTGGTTGGATACCTGGACATGGAAAGCAGCTGGACAACAAAGGCCTTTCTGTGTTTTCATCTCACTGTTCCTCGCTGATTGACCTCACCTTAAGCTTCTGCTCATGCATCGATGACTCTGGGCTTGCTTGTTTAGCTTATTGCAAGACATTGGTGTCTCTCAGGCTCAACTCCGCACCAAAAATAACGTCAGTTGGGCTTTTCTCGGTTGCAGTTGGCTGCACAAGTCTATCTGCTCTCCACCTTATTGGTTGCGAGAAAATTGACAGTGTAGAGTGGCTGGAATACCTTGGTAGGGATGGATCGTTGGAAGAGCTTGTAGTGAAGAATTGCAAAGGAATCAATCATCATGACTTTATAAAGTTTGGTTCTGGATGGATGAAGCTCCAGAAGTTTGGGTTCCAGAGGAAAAGAGGAAAATATGATCTTCTTGATCCAGGTGATGTGGTCTATGACTCCTCGTACGATGCTCACAGCATGGATGTATATGATTTCTGCTGTGAGAGTTTGAAGGATTTAAGGTTGGCACGTATTGAAACTTGGCCAGAAGTAGGACTTCGTGTTGTCCTAGGGAAGTGTAAAGCATTGGAGAAGCTTTGCCTTGAGTATGTTCGTGACCTAAATGACAATGACATTATTACATTATCTCAGAGCTGCAGCAACCTTAAAAGCATCACACTTTGGCTCAACCTGCAGCGCTACTCGAGTGATGTCAACTATTGTGAGACCAGGACGTCATTTACTGATAACAGCCTTTATGCTCTAGCCCTCAACTGTCGTATGCTTCAGATGATAGACCTCAGCTTTATAGGATGTAATGCTGACTGGCCATCAGAAATAGGATTCACACAAGAGGGTTTTCTGGTGCTCATTCAGTCCTGCCCAATTCGTGTTCTTGTGCTCAACAACGCCAACTTCTTTGATGACGAGGGGATGAAGGCCCTCTCATCCTCACCTCATCTGGAGGCACTCGAGCTTATATTGTGTCATGCGGTGACTGATGCCGGGATGCGCTTCATTGCGCACACCCCATGCTTGAGTAATCTCACACTTCGGATGTGTCATAGCGTTACTGATGTTGGAGTGGCTGAACTGGAACATGCACAGAAGTTAGAGTCTTTGGTCATCGAGTCTTGTGGTAAGGTCTCTCTGCAAGCTGCGCAGTGTGTTGCCAAGTCAGTTCAGTACTCCAGCAAGTGTTCAAATGCCCTTATGAAGAAAATTGGTCTTGGCGGCTATTGATGAATTGGTCTCCAAAATTTTCAGTATGAATTCGCTGCTGAAGCCATTAAGTTGTTCAGTGTGCATCATTGCACAAGGCTGTGCATCATCCTACCTAGATTCACTTGTCTGGACTTCTATTGCCTTCTGCCTTTACTATATGATTTTTCTGTATGACAGTTTAATTATGATCTTTGAATGGCATCTGGTGGATGAAACTTTAGTACTCTAGTATGCACCACTTGTGTATTACTATCAACCGGAATTCTGGTTGCTTAACTCTGTAGCCGTATCGAAACCAGCATAAGTAGGCCCCAAGATTCCCTGTTTTTACTGTGGAGGCACTATATGGCTGTTTGGTGTTACTTATTTGTATTATGTAAGAAAATGCCATGAACTCTTTTTTATTGCTGAAGTGATTTTGAAGAGATATATATCTGCCTGCTACGTTCTCGTGGCAATTTTGGTATGGATCATTGTAGTAATAATATTATGTCCAAGTTTCCACGGACATGTACAACGCGGCATGCTTGTTTTGTTGATATCGACTCAATTTGTTTGCTTCTCAAAAGAATAGTACTAGTACTAGTAGCATAACAAAATGACTTGAAGTTGAGGAACAGCTGAAACTACTGAAGGCCTATAACATACTCCCTCCGTTCTAAAATAGATGACCCAACTTTGTACTAGCTTTGTACTAAAGCTAGTACAAAGTTGAGGGAGTAGCTGTGTGCTAATTACAGGTAGGTAGGCACATCATGTCTTTGCTCTGGACGTCCAGCACTCAACAACATTGTGTTCTTACCTTTTTGAGGGGGTTTACCTATCAATAGTATATATGGTGAGTGTATGAAAATAGCTGAAATTAAGACACCATTTGAGGGATGAGATATTGAGATTCATGCGTTTGCTTGGTTCATCAGTCTAGTAAATCTTTTATTTTAGTAACGAGACAGCTCGTTGCATCAGTTCAGCTTGGAGGAACAACATTTGCCTTGTATTTGTAGCTCATCAAGATGCCAACTTTGCTGGCTATGTACTTTGTGTTGTACTACTTGATAAGTACTTGAGCTAAATTGAAATACGCCCCTTTCCCTTGTTAGAAAAGGGAGGATTTTTTTTCCCATCATGGCTAGCTTTATATTGAATTAAAGAGCAATTACATTGTTCACTAGTTGGCGAAGTAAAAAACCTGGAGGTTCATTAGTCTAACTATTGTCACACTTATTAAAAAAACTGAGTTTCGCTAGCTCATGAGCTACAGAGTTTGCATCACTGACCGGGAAAAATTTCGCGGGAGAAAATTAATCTGTCATTTTTTCCCAGGAGCCAGAAAATACAGGCGACACTGAAGAAGAAAATTTTGGCGTGTTGGATACACGGCAGCAGCACATAAGCGGGCTGGTAGACGTAAAGAAAGCGCCGGTAACCCATTTGGGTTTGCATTTTCTTCAGTTTGTGTGGTCAAGATGCTGCTTGGCTGCACAGGCTTTGAGTTCAAGAAGTTGCAGCCATGGCCTCATATTCCACAGCCGGTGGATAGAATTCAAGCATGGAATTTTCCCGCAATTTGTAGTTGCGTTGCGCCACCAGTCATGACTCCTTGATCTAAATATTTGGTCTATGTACCAGCTGAAAAACGAAAAGAGAAACATTTTTTAGGATAGCTTATTAAGACATATATACTGAAGCAGTTTTACATGATCAAATAAACAAGGAAATACTATCAAAAAATCACAGGGGATACCATCAAGGAAAAACCCAGCTGCAATGTTAACTCAAGTCCATTCAGTGCATGAGTTGTTGACGGAGGAGAATTGGGAAATGTATGAGCAAACACAAAATGCAAAGGCTGGGCAGAAATATGGGACCTTTGTTCTCTCTCTGTGTGCTGCTCTTGCCATGCCTCCTCCCTCAAGAAGCACATGCGATGCGCCATGTAGGGATCTGACTGAGGTCTCAGCACATGGCCCTCCTCCACCGGAAAGCTACACTTGCGAGCCCACCATTGCTGAGCCGAGGAGCAGGTGGAAAGAGATGAAGTAAGAAGAAACTTAATGCCTTGTCATCTTTCAGTTTTTCATAGCAACACACAAAGCGCTGCCCTACCAATTTATTCCATGGTGTAGCCACTGGAAATATTGCCGCGTTTGACATTACATGGCAAGCTGGCAGACGTAGAGGAAGCTCATTCAACCCAGCTGAACTTGCAACTTTCCTTCAGCTTTGAATTCCACAAGCACATGACTTCCCATAAGACTTGCGGTCCAGTATTTGTCTTAACCTCGATTGAACATAGAAATCATCAATTTCCAGAGTTAATTGTTGTGTTGCGCAAAAAGGTTTGCACGTTCCCCTCCTGTCCTATGTGGTTTCTTTTACTAGTAAGATCAAGCTAGGATGAGCTCAGTTGTTCACATAGACAATATAGGTATCTATCATGACACTGAGCCCGAAATACACGACTTGGAGTTAAGAAATACTGGCGGGCGGAGGCGCGGCAGCACACCGCACCCGTCGGAGAGCCCGTGTCGATGCCTGTTATTCTTTTAATGAGGGAAGATGAAATAGTGGGTTTGAAAGAGAGCTGATGGTATAGGAGTTTTAAGTTTTAACATGTCTAGCAGGCTCGTGCAGATCCCTGAATTTTCTTGTTTCTTGCATGCAGGTCTTGGTTGTTGTTTTTTGATTGAGTTTTTTTCCATGCATGGCTGGCTTGTCGATCTGTTCTTTAGTTTTAAGCAATCTGTTACTTTCATCAAGCTACATGTGGAAGTGAGAAAGGAGGTGGCCGGGTCGAAGTAGCGTTCCCTTCTCAACACTACTTTCTGGTTTTCGGTTCTGATGACTACTGTACTCAAGTTTGAGCACTTCAGGGAATATGAGGTGTCCTGATAGCGGCGTGGAGTCTGCTCGCTGGCAGCATGGTTCTCATGCGACTCATTGACAGTTAGCATATAAATACCATGCTTAGTGGGTTTCCTGACACAGGTGTGTGGAACCAGGTACACTGGGGAAGGTGGTGGCTGGTCTTTGTGGGGACATTATTCAGATTTTGCAATGGAAGGATCGAGAGATTGTTGTAGTAGACATATGGCGGAAGGACCCATCTGTTGTTCCAAAATCTTCAGTTTCTTCTAACAAACTTTACAACTCATGTATCACCATTCGCTAGTGGAAACCACCTCAATGATCTTGATCTTAAGCTTGTAAGACTGGTTTTGCACATGGTTTGAAAATATGTTTTTAAGTCCAAAGTGTACGTACCAATGAAAGTAACATCGATATATTTTCACAGTACCATAGTATCATTAGGTTCTACACCAGCCAAGGCATTGATAGTTGTTTCAATTGCTTCTTTACGGCCTTGACCAGGATTTTTGAAATTTGATTTCGTAAGGAACATTTCCAATTCTATACAATTGCACCACTTGAGCCTGAAACTTTTCTTCAGTTTGTGTGGCCAAGATGCTGCTGCTTGCTTCTACAGGCCTTGAATTCTCTCCACGAGATGCAGCCAAACACACGAATTCCAACAAGACTTGCGGTCCTGGATTTGTGTTAACCAAAATTCGGCACATAAACCTTTTATCCTTACCATCGACAGAATTTCCAGCATGGAATTTTTCCCACAATTAATATTTTGTTCTACTACTATGTAGCATCTGAAAAGCGAAAATGGGAACATTAGTACAGCAGATAATAGCTTAAGAGAAACTGTAACTTCACCACGCTTGCTTTCCCGTGATGACTGATGACTTGTTTCAGCTAGGTTAGGCGCCTGCCAACTTCTCTCTTCGGGAAATTTAGCAGAAAACATAACAGTCTGAACAATTGTCGAGTTTAGAGAACAGCTCCCTTTATCCCTTTCTAAGAGAGAAGCAGGATTTATACCAGTTCAGAGTTCAGAGTTCAGAAACCATTTCTAACCAGTTCAGAGTTCAGAGAACAACTACCAACATAAGACAACCATGTACAACTACCGTATGGTGAGCAGCTCCCATTATCACTACCACTATTCCAAAACAAGTCTTCTTCTACCTTTCTCAGTGCCTTCTCAGATTTTCGACGGAATATCAGAGGTCGGCAAGTGGATTTAATTTGCACTCATTTGATTACTCATAAATGACAAAGGGGCATACCTGGGTCTGGGAATTGTTAAAGAATAGGCTTGTATGTAACGTGACAAGTGTCACGGTGGATGTATTGCGTATAGTAGTGCGTGCGTGTTGTATGTACATGGCAGGTTGTTAGGCTAGAAGATCTTATCTCTAGTATAGCTTGGAGTAGAGGTCAAGAATAGCAACAACCTGCCGATCTTGTAAATGTCTCGCTATATATGAACATGCACGCGTCCCTGCCGAGGTGCATACGCTTAATCTCTTTCTTTCTTACATGGTATCAGAGCCTACCTCGAATTCATCCATGGCAAGCTCTTCAGCAAACTCCTTCCCCTCATCTCCGTTTGCACACACCGCAACAGAGAAGCTTATGAGAGGGAACGAGGCGCTATGGCGCGCCACCATGCTCTCGGCTATCCGAGCGGCGCAGATGGCGGCCTTCCTCGACGTCAAGCAGGTGGTGCCTCCGATGAACATTGAAGTCACCAGCGACGACGGCAAGACCAAGTCCAAGGCTCCAAATCCGGCGTTCAGTGCATGGTACTCGCGCGATCAGCAGGTGTTCTCTTACCTGCTGACCACGCTACCCCACGAGATGGCCATCCAGGTGGCAACGTGCCACACCACATCAGAGCTATGGAACACGGTGCAGGGCATGATGGCATCGCATACCCGTGCGCAGACCGTCAACCTCAGGATCGCGTTGGCGAATCTCCAGAAGGGCAACATGACTATCACTGAATATGTTGGTAATGTCCGAACCCTTTGTGATGAACTAGCTGCTTCAGGGAAGAAGGTGGACGAGGAGGATGTCGTCTCTCACATCCTCGCGGGACTAGACGAGGAGTTCGACCCCGTGGTGTCTGCCATGTGCTCTAGGGTTGAGTCTGTCAGGGTTCCAGAGCTGTACTCGCAGCTCCTAAGCTTCGAGACTCGCATGAATCTACGTGGCGGGTCCTCTCAGTCATCGGCAAACGCGGCGACACGTGGGCGCGGTCGCGGTCGCGGTGGTGGTGACCGCGGTGACCGTGGGCGCGACTTCAACAACAGGCAAGGCGGCGGCGGTGATCGTGGCCGTGGCCCCTTCTCCAAGCCACCGAACTGTGGCAACCCTAAAGGCAACAACGACAGCAGCGGCAACTACAACAACAACGCCGCCAAACCAGCGTGCTAGATGTGTGGCAAGGTTGGTCACCCAACGTGGAAGTGCTGGAAGCGTTACGCCTCCTCCTATCAAGGGGGGGAGGAATGCTCTGCAAACATGGCGGCTCCTCAGTATGGCATCGACACCAACAGGTACCTGGACAGTGGTGCGACGAACCATATCACAGGAGACCTAGAGAAGCTCACCATCCGGGATCGGTACACAAGAGACGACCAAATCCACACCGCTAGTGGGTCAGGTATGGCTATAGCACACATTGGTCAATCTCATATTTGTACTCCCGAACGTGATCTTCTCCTTAAAAATGTCTTACATGTTCTTGAGGCTGACAAGAGTTTAATCTCTGCAAGCCGACTTTCTATTGACAACAACTCTTTCGTCGAAATTCACCCCTATTCTTTTCTTGTAAAGGATCAGGAAACGAGGAGGGTTCTGCTGCAAGGCAGGGGTAGGAGAGGCCTATACCCTCTCAAACACATGGGACAAGGCGCCAAGAAGCACGTGCTCAGTGCCATACCCTCCTCGGATAGATGGCACCGGCGCCTAGGGCATCCTTCATCAACCATAGTTAGCAAAATAATTAGCAAGAATAAGCTCCCATATGTCAAATTATTCAATTATGAAGTTATTTGTGATTCCTGTCAACTGGGCAAAAGCCATCAGTTGCCTTATCCGAACTCAATAAGTGAATCAAAGTTCCCTTTGGAACTTATTTTTTCTGATGTGTGGGGTCCAGCTGTTGAATTAGTAGGTAGAAAGAAATACTACGTGAGCTTTATAAATGATTTCAGTAAGTTCACGTGGATCTACCTACTCAAACATAAGTCAAAAGTTCTTCAAAAATTTCATGACTTTCAAAATCTTGTTGAACGACAATTTGATCGCAAAATTCTTGCTCTCCAAACAGACTAGGGAGGGGAGTATGTGAAGCTAAATTCTTTCTTCACAAAAGTTGGGATATCCCATCACGTTTCCTGCCCTCATGCACATCAGCAAAATGGGTCAGCAGAACGTAAACATCGGCATATAGTCGAAGTTGGTCTTTCTCTTCTAGCTCAAGCAAGCATGCCTCTTAAATTCTGGGATGAGGCTTTCATAGCTGCTACATACCTCATCAACAGATTACAAAGCAAAGTGATCAACTTTGAAACTCCTCTTGAAAATTTATCCCATGAAAAGCCTAATTATTCTTCTCTTCGCATCTTTGGATGTGCTTGCTGGCTGAATTTACGTCCATACAGTACCCATAAGCTCCAATTTCGCTCCAAACAATGCGTCTTCTTAGGTTACAATAATTTGCACAAAGGTTTTAAGTGCTTAGACATCTCTTCCAGCCGAGTCTATGTTTCTAGGGATGTTGTGTTTGATGAAACGGTGTTTCCTTTCTCCACTTTGCATCCTAATGCCGGTGCATGTTTACATGCTAAAATTCTTCTTCTTTCCCCGGAGCTTTTGAATCCAACTGGTCATGGGGGAGATAAATATGCTGATGGTCATTTGGCTAATAGTCTTAAACCTGATGCTAATGGAAACAGTGAAAAAATGTTGTTCAAATCTGTGATTTTATGCAGAATTTGGCTGGTAGTACAAGCGCTGGACACGAGGGGGATCCGGCTGACACAGCCCAGGGCGCGGATCCCGAGAGATTCGGCGCACGAGGCGCAGGAGCAGACGCGGCGAATCCCGGTGCGGATTCCCCTGCACGCAACGGGACAAACCAGCCCCGCCTGGCACGTCACCAGGCGCTGCGGCGCGGTCGGGCCGAACGACCCCGTGCCCACCAGGCGCTGCGACACGGTCGGGCGGAACGGCCCTGAGGGAGTCCTGGATTAGGGGGTGTCCGGATGGCCGGACTATGACCTTTGGCCGGACTCCTGGACTATGAAGATACAAGATTGAAGACTTTGTCCCGTGTCTGGATGGGACTTTCCTTGGCGTGGAAGGAAAGCTTGGCGATACGGATATGTAGATCTCCTTCCGTTGTAACCGACTCTGTGTAACCTTAACCCTCTCAGTTGTCTATATAAACCCGAGGGTTTTAGTCCGTAGGACGAACAACAATCATACCATAGGCTAGCTTCTAGGGTTTAGCCTCTCTGATCTCGTGGTAGATCTACTATTGTACTACCCATATCATCAATATTAATCAAGCAGGAGTAGGGTTTTACCTCCATCGAGAGGGCCCGAACCTGGGTAAAAACATCGTGCCCCTTGTCTCCTGTTACCATCCGCCTAGACGCACAGTTCGGGACCCCCTACCCGAATCCGCCGGTTTTGACACCGACATTGGCGCTTTCATTGAGAGTTCCTCCGTGTCGTCGCCTTTAGGTCCGATGGCTCCTTCGATCATCAACAACGACGTGGTCCAGGGGGAGACTTTTCTCCCCGGACAGATCTTCGTATTCGGCGGCTTTGCACTACGGGCCAATTCGCTTGGCCATCTGGAGCAGATTGAAAGCTACGCCCCTGGCCATCAGGTCAGATTTGGAAGTTTGAACTACACGACCGACGTCCGTGGAGACTTGATCTTCGACGGGTTCGAGCCACAGCCAAGCATGCCGCACTGTTACGATGGGCATGATCTAGCTCTGCCGCCGAACTGTGTCCTGGAGGCCGCAGCAGTGTCCGCTTCGACCCTTAGCTCGGAGCTGACTGCGCCTATCGAGGACGGGTGGCTGGACACCGTCTCGGGGGCTACAATCTCTACGGCGATCGAGCCGAACACCATACCTGTCCTTTGCGGAGCTCGTGACTCCAAGGTGCCGGACTCCTTTCCGGACTCCGAACCTTCTACGCCCCTGCTAATCGAATCTGATTGGACGCCGATAATGGAGTTCACCGCCGCGGACATTTTTCAATACTCGCCCTCCGGCGACATTCTGAATTCACTAAAGTCTCTCTCTTTATCAGGAGAGCCCCGGCCGGACTATGGTTGGGAAGGTTGGGATGCGGACAACGAAGAAATTCAATGCCCACCCACCACCCACTTTGTTACCATTGTCGATGATTTAACCGACATGCTTAACTTCGACTTCGAAGACATCGACGGTATGGACGACGATGTAGGAGACGAAGAGGAATCAGCGCCTATAGGCCACTGGACAACCACCCCATCTCACGATGTATACATGGTTGATACACCTAAAGGAAACGACGACGAGGAACAAAGGGACGCAACGAGGGACCGTTCCCTCGAAAAGCAATCAAAGCGGCGGCGTAAGCGCCGCTCCAAACCCCACCTCGACAGAGAAAACAGCCATACAGACCCAACCATAGAGCAGGGCGAACCGGCGGACGAAGAACATGCCATCGAGCAACCGCCCGAACAAGGCAACTTGGATAAACAACCCGTCCCCGGCGAAGACAACAGTCCGGACGATGTCACGCCGGACAAATTGCTGGAGAAGAAGAACCTCCAAAAAAGGCTCGTCACCGCTGCGCGTAGCCTGAAACACAGAAGCGGAAGCTCAAAACAGCCGAAGATGCACTCAGAATTAGATGTAGCAAAGTACTCAACACCGCAGACAAATACAGCGACAGTCGTCGCACAAAGAGCTATCCGAAGCGAAAATTATTGCCGGAATTCGATGATGAGGCCTTAGAGCCCCCGCAATCAAAAAATAATAAGGAAGCCACCCGGTTGGACAAACGGCCCCATGGCCAACACAGTGCGGCAAAGGACGCCGCACACAAGCCGGCACGCGATCCGCACAAGGATTCGCATCAAAATGATGGCCCAGCCAGATCTATCTATGGGCCAAGAAAGCAAGCTCTAGAAAGCAATGCAACACATCAAATATCCGAACATCGCGGTACGCCCAGATATAGGGGCACCGCACACCCCCTATGTTTCACCGATGAGCTCCTGGATCATGAATTTCCAGCGGGATTCAAGCCCGTAAACATAGAGGCATACGACGGAACAACAGACCCTGGAGTCTGGATTGAGGATTACATCCTCCACATACACATGGATAGAGGAGATGATCTCCATGCCATAAAATACTTACCACTCAAACTCAAAGGGCCAGCCCGGCATTGGCTCAAAAGCCTTCCCGAAAACACCATCGGAAGTTGGGAAGAGCTCGAGGATGCTTTTCGGGCAAATTTTCAAGGGACTTATGTCCGACCTCCAGATGCAGATGATCTAAGTCACATAACTCAACAATCCGGAGAGTCAGCCCAGAAACTCTAGAATAGATTTTCTTACTAAAAAGAACCAGATAGTCGACTGTCCAGACGCTGAAGCCTTAGCAGCTTTCAAACACAGCGTCCGAGACGAATGGCTCGCCAGACACCTCGGCCAAGAAAAGCCAAGAACAATGATTGCACTAACAAGTCTCATGACCCGCTTTTGCGCAGGAGAGGACAGCTGGTTGGCAAGATGCGGTACCAGCGACCCAAGTTCATCCGAATCAAAGTACCACAGATTCAATAGAATGAAATGGTTAACTAAGAATGAGAGAGTGAAAAAGCGAAGTAATAAACAAGGAGTGGCTTGCTATTTATGATGACGAAGAGCTGGTACAAGCCACCTTCAGGAATGACCCTGCGATGAAAGCAATCTACATCTACATGATTCCAAGATGGTAAAAGATATAAAGTCAAAGTGCTAGTTAAGGATGGAAACGGGAAACCGCGACGCAGCAAAGACCAGCGCCGAACCAAGGGAAACAGCCCGAAGAGCACGGCAGTCAACACCGGATTCAAAAGCCCTCGGCAGAATCAGAAAAAGCTGCCCCCCAAAGATAACAGGGACGAGCTAGCTAACTTAAACAAAATCTTGGACAAGATATGTCAAATACACAGTACTCCCGGGAAACCTGCAAACCATACCCACAGAGATTGTTGGGTCTTCAAGCAATCCGGCAAACCCAACGCCGAACACAAGGGGCTCGACACACCAAGCGAGGACGATGACGAACCCCACAAGCAGAGCATCAGAAAACAAAAGAACTTCCCATAAGAAGTCAAAACAGTAAATTCACTTCACGTGAAAAAGGGAGAAAATAGTGGCGCCCATAGAGATACGCGCCGCACGGCCTATCCCAGAGGAGTCCTGCCACTGGTTGTTAAAACCAATCACCTTCGACCATCAGGATTACTCTAGAAGTATCCGGAACGCGGGTTGGACTGCCTTGGTATTAGATCCGATAATTGACGGACTCCACTTGACACAAGTCCTAATGGATGGCGGCAGTGATTTAAACCTGATATATCAGGACACAATCCGCAAACTGGGGATAGACCCAAAAACAATTCGCCAAAGCAACACTTCCTTTCAAGGGGTGATGCCAGGCCCAGATGCCCATTGTACGGGCTCTCTCCTGTTAGAAGTTATGTTCGGCTCACCCGACAACTTCCGCCGCGAAAAGCTAACCTTCCACATAGCACCATTTACAAGCAGCTATCAAGCACTACTGGGACGCGAAGCTTTCGCCCGCTTCAACGCAATACCGCATTATGCATCCCTTATACTTAAAATGCCCGGTCCACAAGGCATCATCTCATTAAAGGGAAATATCGAGTGTTCCTCGAGCACGGAAGATTGTGCGGCTGCATTAACAGCCACACACTAAACCGGCCTCATTAGGCAAAGCACCTAAACAGGTCGCTCAGACCCCGGACATGGCTAGACGAGTCCGGCGTAAGGGCTTACTATCCACATGCCCCCGTTCAAGGGGCTCCGCACATGTACAACAAGAGACAATAAAGCTCAATTTTATTCATTTTTTTAGAAAAAATGTACTTTGTTTATTTAATGTAACGTACATTTTCGCACGATCTTTTTCAACTAAGTTCCTCTCTTTTACAGATGAACACCGTGCTACACCCATCCAGGATACGGCACAACGGAGGCACAGGCGCAGACGTGCAGTAGGGACCCGTTGCAAGGATTCTTTTCAGATTAAGACCCTGTGTAAACCTTTTTTACTGTCTCTTGTTGATACACATCCCCTGGTTTCTTTCTATAACCGAGGTGGAGGCTGGCGTCTTGGCATCGGCCACGTCAGACGTTTGCGCGTACCTGGACACCAGGGGCTTACTAATAAGGGCGTTGTTCAGCCCGTTTTCATAAAGACCGAATACGTTAGGGAGTGTTCGGCGTCGCGAGTTTGGCCTTATATACATCAGCTCCGAATCATGTCTTTGGTCAAATGTTGGGTTTGCCCGGCTCCTGTGTTTTGCTGCCTTACGTTCCGCTCTATCGGCTAAGGCGGCACCAGGAGAACTACTGCGATTGTGCCCCGGTTCAGCCGGGCGAGCACCTCAGTAGAGAAAGCCGAAAACTGACTGTCATGATGTAGCGTGAGACTGGTCAACCTCTCGATGACCCATCGGAATCTTTAGAATTCCTCCGCATTAACGAAGGGCCGTTTCCCGGTCAGGCACACACGCGCCCCGAATTCGGGCGAGCGCGGTGCCCCTAGGGGCTATATAGTAGCCCCACTGTCAAACTCATATGGCTAAGTGAAAGTGATAAAGCATTATAGTCCGGTTGCCTAGTTCGCTACGCTATCACCTCCTTTATAGGACCAAGACGTTGGATCAAGTGTGAAAATGTGCCTTTTGCGAACACCCCTGCATTATATGCGTGGGGGCTGAAGCCGAAGACTGCCATCTTTCAGGTTATATACACATATACATTAACGGCCACACAGGAGGTATTTTAATTCTTGCAGGCACAAGTATAAAAAGCCTTTATATTCCATCGAAACATTGTCTTACAATTATACATGTTATTCGAACATGATGTCCTTCGAGCACTGCGTCTCTATTAAACGAGTGCCCTGCAGAGCTTCCTGAAAATAGTGCTCGGCAGGTATTCAGCTCCCGTCCGAATCTTGGGATGCAACGTCGGTGGTCTTCATCTCCGCCTAGTATGTCTTGACACGGGCTAGAGCCATCCGCGCACCCTCTATGCATGCTGACCTCTTCATTGCATTGATATAGGGCACCACACCAAGGAACTGCTGCATCAAACCAAAATAACTCTTCGGCTCAGGCCCCTCCGGCCACAGATGACTCACGACTCCCTTCATGGCGAGTCCGGATAACCTATTCAGCTCCGCCCATTCGGCCAATCGCTCGGATAATGGAAGTGGACGCTCTGGATTATGGAACTGCGACCAGAAAAGCTTTTCCACTTCGTGAACCTTTTGATCCCGGAAGTGTTCGGCCACGTCCGCGGCACTTGCCGCCAAATCCAGATAAGTATCCGCCGCACTCCATAGCTGGTCCAACTGAGCATACTTAGGATCCCCGAACTTCATCCGCAGCATAAAGGGCTTTCCAGCCGCGATATCTCCGGCCTGACGTAGCTCCTGCTTCATGGCTCTCATTGCAGAGCGAGCATCCTTGGCCTCGGTAGTGGCTTTCTCTAGGTCCTTTTGTTCCGCCCGATCTTCTTTTTCAAGAAGCTTGCAGCGGTCAGCACCATCCTTCAACTTCACCGCCATCTCGGCCATTTCCTTCCTGCTTCGGCAGTGAGCAGCCTTTTCGGCTTTTAGCTCTTCGGCCGCCTTCAAGGCAGCCGCATCACTTTTTCTAGCCTGCTCCTTGGTTCGGGCGAGTTCCGCCCGAAGGTTCTCCATGGCAGCGGCACCATCTGCATCAAGCATGCATGTTGTAAGGCAAGGTCATCAAGACCCCTTACCAGGTGTCCGCGGAGAAAATTTCATACCTTGCGACTCGTCCAACCGCCTGTTGACAAGCGCGATGTCGGCATCCGCCACGTCAAGTTGCCGCTTTAGCTCGGCAAATTCATCAGTCCGGCGTGCCATCGGACACTTCGCCACCTACATAGGAAGAGCGACATGTTATACCTGGGATTATGATCCTCGGTGCACTGTCATCTTTGACAACGCACCGAGTCTCAGGGGCAACTATCTATACATGGTGCATCTTTTTATATGCGGAATCGTCAAAAGGTACATCATTTTGCGTACCTCAAAACCTGTCAGTAAACTCCTGACGGCCTCGTGCAACCCGCTCTCCGCGGATGAAATCCTTTCAATCACCGTGCCCATCAATGCACGATGTTCTTGTGAGATAGACGCTCGCCCGAGCAGATCCTTCAAATCCTCCGACCGTGCACCGGACGGTGCCGGACTCGTCTGATGGCCTTTTTCGAAGGTCTGGCATGGAGGGCTCTGGGGAGCCATACGGCTGCTTTCCGGCCCTGCCGGATTCGGAGAAACCCTCCACGACGACACCTCATGGTCGCCCGCCTCGCAAGGCGGTACGGCGGGAGGGGGCGTTCCGCTCTCCATCATCTCCGGACGGAGATCCCCTGAAGATGAGCTCTGCTGCGAAGGGCAGAGATCCGAACTACAAGGTAAAAATTCAGTTGTCTTTCTCAGGAATAAAATAGGGATGTCTCTTATTTGGAAACTCCCCTCTCTACTTACAGCTCGCTGGAGGGTTGATCCCCTTGAGGGCACAGTGCGGCCGAGGCACTTCCCGGCGCAGGACCCTCTGACGAAGATCTCTTCCCCCGCTTTGAGACCATGGTCTCCGGGTCTTCAGAGGCGGTCCTCTTCTTTCCCTGGATGGAGGGACTCTCGATCCCTCCTTTCCAGATAGCCTCCTTCGAGGAGACGGTAGCATCCTGGTTAACATGGGATCCGACATGGTCTCGGGGAGGGGGGCCGGACACCTGATCAGCTTTGCTTTCGCTATCCACTCCTGTTTAAAAGGACAGCTCCTTTAAGGGCAATTTTATGACGAATATACGGATAGCGTGTCCGGGTACAGAGCTACTTACTTGAGTATCCGGGCGATTGCAACTTAGACCTGCGTCCTCGGTCAAGTCCGGACACATTGCTTGTGATCCGAAGAACAATTCATGCATCTCCATGGGCGTCATGCCCGTAAAGTGTTGGGGAGCTCATGGTCCCTCCGGATTAAACTCCCACAGGCGGAGGGGGCGGCGTTTGCAAGGCAAAGTGCGGAGAATCAACATGACCTGTGCCACTATGGCAAGGTTGATGTCTCTTTCCAGGAGATCTTGAATGCGGACCTGCAACAAGGGCACGTCCTTGGACGGCCCCCAGTCGTGCCCTTTATTGACCCATGACGCCAGCCGTGGGGGAGGACCCGAGCGAAAGACAGGAGGCGCCACACACTTGGTGCCCCTGGGTGCTGTGATATAAAACCACTCTCGTTGCCATAAGCTGAACTCCTCTTGAAAAGAACCCTCGGGCCATGGAGCGTCAGCATTCTTGCTTATAACAGCCCCTCCGCACTCCGCTTGCCGCCCCTTGATCATCTTAGGCTCTACTTTGAAGGTCTTGAGCCACAATCCGAAGTGAGGGGTAGTGCGGAGGAAGGCTTCGCACACGACGATGAACGATGAGATGTGGAGGATGGACTCCGGATCCAAGTCGTGAAATTCTAACCCATAATAAAACATGAGCCCCCTCACGAAGGGGTCCGTCGGGAAGCCTAACCCCCGAAGGAAGTGAGATGCGAACACCACGCTCTCACCAGGCTTGGGAGTGGGAATAACTTGCCCTTGAGTAGGCAGCCTATGCAATATTTCGCTGGTTAAATACCTGGCATCTCTCAGCTTTAGCACGTCTTCTTCCGTAATGGAGGAAGGCATCCACCGGCCTTGAAGGTCAGAGCCGGACATCATCGAAGGTCCGAAGCGCCTAAATCTGGAGCTTTGGGTGTTGGAACTCGAGGCGAGGGGCGGACTCGATTGAGATTGAAAGAAAGGAGTAGAGCCTTGGTCTCTTTATAAAGAGGTTGAATACCTAGAGCCCTCCCCCGTGACCGTTTGGGGACTCGCCTTCGATAGAGGAGACGTGCCAACGGGCGCGATTGGGTTACCCACGTCCATATTGATGAGAATCCCGGAATAAGGGGACACGATCTCTGCTTCGACAAGACGTGCCAAGGAAACCGCCTCGCTAAACGTGCTGAGGTGGAACAGTAAAAACGATTCGAATAAAGGCTTGGTCGTGGTGTGATGACACGCTGCGGAATACGTCAGCAGATTGGATTTGTGTAAATATTATTCTCTCTACGGTGTTATGTGGAAATTATTTTGCAGAGCCGGACACTATCCTTGTGTTCAAAATCTTCTATGAAGTATTCGGAGGAGGAACCCGCCTTGCAATGCCGAAGACAAACTGCGTGCCGGACTCGTCGTCATTGAAGCCTGGTTCAGGGGCTACTGAGGGAGTCCTGGATTAGGGGGTGTCCGGATGGCCGGACTATGACCTTTGGCCGGACTCCTGGACTATGAAGATACAAGATTGAAGACTTCGTCCCGTGTCAGGATGGGACTTTCCTTGGCGTGTAAGGCAAGTTTGGCGATACAGATATGTAGATCTCCTCCCGTTGTAAGCGACTCTGTGTAACCTTAACCCTCTCCGGTGTCTATATAAACCAGAGGGTTTTAGTCCGTAGGACGAACAACAATCATACCATAGGCTAGCTTCTAGGGTTTAGCCTCTCTGATCTCGTGGTAGATCTACTCTTGTACTACCCATGTCATCAATATTAATCAAGCATGAGTAGGGTTTTACCTCCATCGAGAGAGCCTGAACCTGGGTAAAAACATCGTGCCCCTTGTCTCCTGTTACCATCCGCCTAGACGCACAGTTCGGGACCCCCTACCCGAGATCCGCCAGTTTTGACACTGACAGGCCCCGCGCCTGTCGCCATCTGCCAGTTGGCACGAGCCGGCTGGGTGTGGGTCACCTGCCCCGCGGACGCATGATGGCGCAGACAGTTCCGTGCGGGCCCCTGATCGCGCGGCTGTCGAGGATGATTCGCCCTCGCCAGTACGAGGAGGCGGTCCGCCCTCCAGATCGTCTGCGGCTGCAGGATCGCCTGTGGCTACTGAATCTAGATCCACTTTGGCTGCTGGTGCGTCCAGCACGAGTACATCTACACGCGTAACACGCTCGCAATGAGGTATTGTCAAACTGTTGGTACTCAAGGATGGCACTGTCAGGTACAATAAAAATTTTAAGTTTGCAAACTTTGCTTCCACCGTTGAACCAGAAAATGTGATAGAAGCTTTGAATGACAAGAGTTGAAAAAATGCTATGAATATTGAGTATGATGCATTGGTGAAAAATCAGATGTGGCATCTTGTTCCACCTAAGTGAGGGAGGAACATTATTGACTGTAAGTGGGTGTATAAAATCAAGAAGAAAGCTGATGGTACAATAGACAGATATAAAGCTAGGTTGGTAGCTAAAGGGTTTAAACAACGTTATGGTATTGACTACGAGGACACTTTCAGTCCAGTAGTGAAGGCTGCTACTATCAGGCTTGTTCTGTCTATTGTTGTTTCCAGGGGATGGAGCCTTTGCCAATTGGATGTACAAAATGCGTTTTTGCATGGCGTTCTCGAGGAAGAGGTCTACATGCGGCAACCACCAGATTTTGAGCACAGTTCTAAGCCACATCATGTATGCAGGCTGGACAAAGCTCTGTATGGTTTAAAGTAGGCACCAAGAGCATGGTACTCGAAGCTGAGCTCAAAACTACAACAACTTGGCTTTCGGCCATCAAAGGGAGACACTTCTTTGTTCTTCTTTAGGAGTGGAAAGGTGACAATGTTTATGTTAAATTATGTTGATGACATAATTGTTGCTAGCTCTTCAAAAGATGCCACTTCAGCTTTGTTAAGAAACTTGAAAAATGAATTTGCACTTAAGGACTTGGGAGAGCTACACTATTTTCTAGGCATTGAGGTTAAGAAGGTGCAAGATGGTATTTTGCTCACTCAAGAAAAATATGCTTCAGATATATTAAAGCGTGTTGGAATGAAAGATTGTAAGCCTTCCAGCACGCCCATGTCTACTACTGAAAAACTGTCATTGCATGAAGGAAATTTATTAAGTCCAGAAGAGGGAACCAGGTATCAAAGTATAGTTGGGGCACTTCAGTACCTAACACTGACAAGGCCAGATATTTCATTCTCTCTTAATAAGGTTTGTCAGTTTTTACATGCACCTACTTCTGTACACTGGACAGCTGTAAAAAGGATTTTAAGATACATACAAGGTAGTGTTGGAACTGGTTTAAAATTATGCAAGTCTCCATCAACTGCAGTAAGTGCCTTTTCTGATGCAGACTGGGCTGGATGTCCTGATGACAGAAAACCCACGGGAGGTTTTGCTGTTTTCCTTGGTTCTAACCTTATATCTTGGCATGCAAAGAAACAGGCAACTGTCTCACGTTCCAGTACTGAAGCAGAATACAAGTCTTTGGCAAATGCAACGGCTGAGGTAATGTGGATTGAAACATTGCTTGATGAGTTGGGCGTTCACAGATCACATGTGTCATGTTTGTGGTGTGATAATCTTGGTGCAACTTATCTATCAGCAAATCCTGTGTTTCATGCAAGGACAAAGCATATAGAGATTGATTTTCACTTTGTTCATGAAAGAGTTGCACAAAAATTGTTGGAGATAAAGTTTATTCCAACCGGAGATCAAGTTGCTGATGGTTTCACTAAACCACTTCAAGTTCGACAATTGCAAGCCTTCAAGAACAATCTAAACCTTGACATGTTGAGATTGAGGGAGGATGTTAAAGAATAGGCTTGTATGTAACATGACAAGTGTCACGGTGGATGTATTGCGTATAGTACTGCGTGCGTGTTGAATGTACATGGCAGGTTGTTAGGCTAGAAGATCTTATCTCTAGTATAGCTTGGAGTAGAGGTCAAGAATAGCAACAACCTGCTGATCCTGTAAATGTCTCGCTATATATGAACACGCACGCATCCCCGCCGAAGTGCATACGCTTAATTTCTTTCTTTCTTACAGGAATATCGACGTGCTAGATGTTACAAGCAATCAACAACGTACGTGGGCCTGCAGGCATCGACCAAGTTGAACTTTGATTTTTTGCTTCGGTTTGTGTGGTGAAGATACTGCTTGCTGTACAAGCTATGAATTCCACATGACTTCCAACAAGACTTGTGTGGTTGTACAGTGCCACTTCATCGTTTTCCTCGACACATGACTTCCAACAAGACTTGAGGTCCAACATTTGCATTAACCACAATTTAACACTGAAACCTTAGTTTTACCACCAGGCAACAGCACGGAATTCCCCACAATTTGTCCTTACGCTGCACCACCAGCCACGAGTCCTTGAACTAAATATTTTGTTCTATGTACTGAAAAGGGAAACATTTAGAGGATAGCTCAAGACAAGCTGCTCCAATTTATTTATGGAATTGCCATAACTGAAGCAGTAACAAGTTACATGATCAAATATAAACAAGGAAATGTTGACGAATCAATCAGAGGAGATACCATCAAATAAAAACTCCACTGCGAGTGTTAACTCAAGCCCTCATCATTGCTGAATTATTTTCAAATTTCTGAATTGTTTGACGATTTAATCTCTAATCACCCTCATCATTGCTCAAGTGTGGAGCACTTATTTCAAATCGTCTAACTTCCCGGCCGGTCACCCATCCTATCACTACTCCAGCCTGAGCACGCTTAACTTCCAAGTTCTATTCCCCTAGTTTCCAAGTCTGCACTTCGTGTTGTCCTAGGGAAGTGTAAAGCATTGGAGAAGCTTTGCCTTGAGTATGTTCATGCCCTAAATGATAATGACATGATTGCATTATCTCAGAGCTGCAACAACCTTAAAAGCATCTCACTTTGGCTCAACCTGCAGCTTTACTCTAGTGATGTCGGCTATTGTGAAACCAGGACATCATTTATTGATAACAACCTTTACGCTCTAGCCCTAAACTGTCGTATGCTTCAGATCGTAGACCTCAGCTTTACAGGATGTTCTCATGACTGACCATCAGAAATGGGATACACACAAGAGGGTTTTCTGGTGCTCATTCAGTCCTACCCAATTCGTGTTCTCGTGCTCAACAACGCCAACTTCTTTGATGACGAGGGAATGAAGGCCCTCACATCCTCACCTCATCTGGAGACACTCGAGCTTATATTGTGCCATGCGGTAAATGATGTTGGGATGCGCTTCATTGCGCACACCCCCATGCTTGAGTAGTCTCACACTTCGGGCGTGTCATAAGGTGACTGATGTAGGAGTGACTGAACTGGGACGTTCACATAAGTTAGTCTTTGGTCACTGAGCATTGTGGCAGGGTCTCTTTGCAAGCTGCACAGGGTGTTGCCAAGTCAGTTCACTACTCCAGCAAATGTTCAGATACCCTGAAGAAGAAACTTGGTTTTTCAATATGAATTTGCTGCTAAAGTCATTATTAAGTTTTTGATTGTGCACCATTGGACAAGGTTGTGCATCATCCGACCCAGATTTACTTTTCTGAACTATTTGTTGCCTTATTACCTTTACTTCAATTTAAGAATGATGAATTCTGGACGGTAACTGATTATTGAAACTTTAATAGTAGGCACCACTTGTGTATTACTATCAACCGTTGCTTAATTTCTACTCTCCGTAGCCGCTTCGAAACCGTCATAAGTATGCCCCAAGATTCCCCGTCTTTGCTGTGGAAGCACTATATGACCGTTTGGTGTTATTTGTATTACTTAAGCTGTCAAGCAAATGTCATGGACCCTTTTTTATTATGGAAGTGATTTTGAACACATACATATCTGCCGGCAATGTTTGCATGTTAATTTTTGTATGGATCTTTGTAGTAATAATATTATGTCCAAGTTTCGATGGACATTTACAAAGGCGGCATGCTTGTTTTGTTGATATCAACTCTACTGGAGGATATCTTTGATTGCTTCTCAAAGTATAGTGCTAGTTACTAGTACTATTGGGGATATAACTGCTGAGTATAAACCGCCCAGGTGGGGCGGGTTATACTCGTAATGAGTTATCCATATTGAAGCCTATGAAGACAAGGAGTATGGCGCTTTACTATAGAGACTTAAAGGCCCAGGGCCCAAAGGCGAGTTAGGTCCCGTAGACATAAACCGCCATATACTGTGTAACTTGAGTTGTAAGGTAGGAAAGGATAGAAACCGAGCCGGACACGTGTATGAGCCGGCCGGGATTCTGTAAACCGCCGGGCGTCAACCTGTGTATATAAAGGGATGACTCGGCGGTGGTTCAAGGACAAGAAACAACAACTCGAGAGCCAGGCAAAGCGGATTCGCTCCCTGGTCATCGAAACCCCATCAATTCCACCACAACTGGATCGTAGGCTTTTACCTTCATCGCAAGGCGCCGAACCAGTATAAACTCCCCGTGTCCTTTGTCCGGTTTAACCCCTTTAAGCTAATCTCATTGCGATGGCTCCACGACTAAGTCCTCACACTAGGACATCTGATGTGACAATTCCATGACAGTTGGCGCCCATCGTGGGGCTATCGCATGATGGTTTCAAGCTCTTAGAGGGCAATTTCGAAGGACTCAAGGGATACGCAGTGGGCCGGATGACCAAGAGTCGTCGTGGCAAGCTCTACATCGATGACGTAGGCTGGGGCCCTGACACCGACTCAATCAAGTACGGGTACCGGGTCCCCTTCGGAGGAATTCATGTCTTCATTGGCAAGATCAGCAAACCGGTCCCTGAGCCGGACATCTGCGCCGACCTCATCGAGACGGCTCAGCGTGCAAGCCTTGCCCGAGTTCAACCCGCCATGAAGCGTGCTTTCGTAGGATTCATCAATGGTGCAGAATATGAACCGGTATCCGACGGTGAGACGGTTGTCTATTCAGATGGCGAGTCATCCAGCGATAAGACCAAGTCATTGTACCAACTGCCAGATGGCTGGTTTGGGGGCTGTTCCGATGGCGACAGTATTCCGGACTCCCTTGAATTGCCAAATCGGGTTGCGATCTTCATGGCTGGTACGCAACCCACATAACATTCCTCAGATGTGGCGGCACTGATTTCCGGATTAGCAGCCGAGGCAGGAGGCCCCGCGCGCCCGCCAGCTCAAGTCATGTCCGGTTTATTGGAAGCCTTGATGACATTGTTGACCACAGAGGTTACCCCGGATAATCGAGATCAGCATAACACGGAGGTCACGAAACTGTGAGATCAGATAGCTCAGGCCAAGGGAGACATGGCGGCTGAGGAAACCAGGATGGTTGAGGAGCGGACCGCTTTGGATGCTCAGGCACAGCGGATTCAGTCGGAAAATTACCGGCTCATGCTGGATCAGAACGCTTCAAACGACGTGTTGAGGAGGAGGCATCGGTCTCGTCTACCACCGGTTTATGAAGCAATGAATCTCTTTAACACGCCAGGAGCGGGAACGAGTAATCCGGCAGTGGTAAACCAGGTTGAAGCACCTGGGACAGGAGCGCCGGGTCAGCCATGGACGACGGACCTGCCTCGATAGAACCATGACCCGCCTCAGTACGTGCCAAGACCACCGGGTCACTTTTCTACCCCTTTGGATAACATGATCGCTGCGGCGTCGCGATTGGCAGCTATTCCAATGGAAGGCGAGTCTCCAGCAGCGATTGAGATGTGGCGGGCTAGATATCTCCTTCAAACGGCTCTGGTTCAGCAGCAGGCTTATTCGTATAGTCGAGACAGGGTTCATTCAACCCCTCGCCCGAGCCAGAGTTACAGCAAGCATATTGATGACCGGCTGTGTCAAGCAGTGCACGGAACCGTAACCCCCCTCGAGGGCCTAACTCGGCGGGCGGTGGTGCCAATGCTCAAGACGTGGTGGATCATGGTAGAGCACGTCGAGAAGCCGAGTTAGCAGCACAGTATGCAGACCGTCAGCTTATTCCGGTTCATCCAACAACTTCAGTGCAACCAGGTGTTGCTTTCAGTTCTTGGGGGGTGCTGTGTCTCACCCCGGCTCTACGCAATGTGCGACTGCCCAAGGAGTTCAAGGGTCCTCGTAAAGTGCCCAATTACACTACTGACTTACCCCCCGAGTCATGGGTCGAAAGCTATGAGATCACGATGGGGATGCTGGATGTGGATGATGCGGCATGTGCTAAATACTTCACCATGATGTTGGAAGGAACAGCTCGCACTTGGCTGAAAAGTTTGCCAGCTAACTCCATTGGGTCATGGGCCGAGTTAAAGCCCCGGTTTATCCTGAATTTCAAGGACACGTGCAAGCAGCCCATGTCAATTGTGGATTTAGCCGCCTGTGTCCAAGAAAAAGGTGAATCGACAACCCATTGGGTGCGCCAGGTTTCGGAAATCTTGCATTCATCGGACCACATCAATGCCGATTCAGCAGTCTTGACGTTGGAGGGTAATTGCCGGTTCAAGCCTCTGAAGCTGAAGTTGGGACGGCTCAAGCGTCACTGCAATGACATGTGAACGCTTATGGCAGTTCTGGTTAAGTATGCCGACTCTGATAGTACCAAGGATCCCGAGTCTGACGATGAAAAGCCAGGGAAGGGAAAGAAGAGCGGCAGCACCAAAGGGCAGCAGCATAACCCGGCGGGCCATGGAAACAATGGTAAGCGTAAAGCGGATAATAGTTTAGATTTTGTGGCTAACACCAATGCACAGGATAATGGTCAGCGTCGTAAGGGTAAACCTCCCCCGTGGAGTGGAGGATTAGGTGTCAATCTTGAGCGCCTGTTAAACCAGCCTTGCCCAAGGCACGGGACGCGAGAAAGGCCAGCTACGCACCTCTGGAAGGATTGCTTTATTATGCGGGAGTTCAAAAACTCAGATCTTTTCCGATATGATCATGGACCATCCGGTGGTTCAGGACCCGGGTCTCATGGGCCGGGTTATGGTGGAGGCAGTTCTGGCTCAGGATTTCAAGGTAATCAAAGCGGACATGGCAATCAAGGCAGTCAGGGCAACCAGGGTGGTTATAATCATCAGGGATGTTAGCAGCAGCAACAGTCAGGTTACCAGAGCAACCCAAAGTAGTTGAATAGTGGGCAGTATCATGTCTTCACCACTAGCTTGTGCAAGCGCGATCAGAAGCTTCATAAAAGGGCAGTGAACTCCGTTGAACCGGCGATGCCTCGTGATGTGTACTACACAACCTTCTTCTTGTAGACGTTGTTGGGCCTGCAAGTGCACAGGTTTGTAGGACAGTAGCAAATTTCCCTCAAGTGGATGACCTAAGGTTTATCAATCCGTAGGAGGCGTAGGATGAAGATGGTCTCTCTCAAGCAACCCTGCAACCAAATAACAAAGAGTCTCTTGTGTCCCCAACACACCCAATACAATGGTAAATTGTATAGGTGCACTAGTTCGGCGAAGAGATGGTGATACAAGTGCAATATGGATGGTAGATAAAGGTATTTGTAATCTGAAATTATAAAAACAGCAAGGTAACTAACGGTAAAAGTGAGCGTAAACGGTATTGCAATGATAGGAAAAAAAGGCCTAGGGTTCATACTTTTACTAGTGCAAGTTCTCTGAACAATAATAACATAGATAGATCATATAACAATCCCTCAACATGCAACAAAGAGTCACTCCAAAGCCACTAATAGCGGAGAACAAACAAAGAGATTATGGTAGGGTACGAAACCACCTCAAAGTTATCCTTTCTGTTCTATCTATTCAAGAGTTCATAGTAAAATAACATAAAGCTATTCTTTCCGCTCAATCCATCATAGAGTTCATACTAGAATAACACCTTAAGACACAAATCAACCAAAACCCTAATGTCACCTAGATACTCCATTGTCACCTCAAGTATCCGTGGGCATGATTATATGATATGCATCACACAATCTCAGATTCATCTATTCAACCAACACAAAGTACTTCAAATAGTGCCCCAAAGTTTCTACCGGAGAGTCAAGAATGTGTGCCAACCCCTATGCATAGGTTCATGGGTGGAACCCGCAAGTTGGTCACCAAAACATACATCAAGAGGCACATGATATCCCATTGTCACCACAGATAAGCACGGCAAGACATACATCAAGTGTTCTCATAAAAGACTCAATCCGATAAGATCACTTCAAAGGGGAAACTCAATTCATCACAAGAGAGTAGAGGGGGAGAAATATCATAAGATCCAACTACAATAGCAAAGCTCGGGATACATCAAGATCGTGCCATAGAGGGAACACGAGAGAGAACACGAGAGAGAGATCAAACACATAGCTACTGGTACATACCCTCAGCCCCGAGGGTGAACTACTCCCTCCTCGTCATGGAGAGCGCCGGGATGATGAAGATGGCCACCGGTGATGGAACATGCTCCTGAGAGGTTTTTGGTGTCTACAGAGGCTTGCGGCGGCGAAACTCCCGATCTATCTTCTCCGTGGATGTTTTAGGGTACACTACTAGGGAAAACCCTAGCAGTAGCGCTGGTTTTGTGCTCACTAGTAGCGCGGGTAGGCACGCTACTAATAAGGTGCTACAGCTACTGCTTAGCAGTAACGCGTGCATGCACGCGCTACTGCTAGGACGAATAGCTGCAGCGTTTGTTCACTCCCATGCTACTGCTAATGTAACTACTGGCAGCGTGTTTTCTCTCCATCGATACTAGTATTCTTTTTTTATTTTTTCATTTTAGTTTATTTATTCGTCATCGTACAAATATTGATACAATACCAGTTATGAGGTTTACATCATTATGTCCATAACAGTATCAAATGAAGGTGGATTAGGTTCAAGTGGAGGCGATATGTGGTGCATGTCAAAAGTATACTACTAATCCAAACTTGATCTAGTTTGGACTAGTAGTACTTTCGATGTGCACCACGTGTTGCCTCCACTTGAATCTAATCCGCCAGCACAAGATATTTAATCATCATCATGGTCACTACCACCAACAGTATTTATTTAATCACCACTAACACTAGCTAATAATAATCATCATAGTCATTACCACGAACACTAGCTATTTTATCATCATCGTAATAGTGTAGCACATCATCATCCTGAAACTCATTTCTAGCTAGCTAATCACTCCTGCTGCTCTCTCTTAGGTAAAACAACATAAAACATGTGTAGCTCTCCTCCTTGATCAAGTTGGAGCATGCAGATGAACCTGTCTCCTAATCGTGGGTAGCGCCTCTGTTTGCTGCCCCCTAGTACTTCTCTACGCTCCCCCATCACATATTTGGTCCAGTCTTGCACTATTAAGCATCCGTCGCTAATCTTGAATGCACTAAAGTAATCTGTAGGATATCTTGGCCGTAAGCTGATAATACTCATGGTACCTTTAGTCTCGATCCCATAAGGCACAACATTCATCGGGAGTCCCTGTTGAAGAACATCGTATGGTAACACAGTTAGCAATGAAGTTTAGCTTCAAAAATAATGTATGGAAAGGATGCACTGAGGACAAATAGTAAAAATCTTACCATCCTTCCTAAATAGATGTGACCGTAGTTCATTACGAACACTATTGGTCGCACGTTTTCAGTACTAACATTTCTAAATCCAGGAAGAAAATTTGTCTTGACAGTATCAAGATCCTCAAGCCATGAAACATAATGACTTAGCTCCTCGCAGTTTAGTTCAACCTCGGGACAGTAGTAGGTCATGTCTACCAAGCGTTGGACATGTTTGCTTGCACCGAAATATGCTGACAATACAAATTAGTTGTCAACTATTTTTGAATAAACAATATCAAAGACATAAATATGGTTGAGAAACTTACATAATGGTATAACTGGAGGCATCTGCACATCGACCCAGATGTCGGTATTACCTTCAATATCATCTTCCGGACGAATATCAAAGGTGATAACCATATCAGGCTCAAATGCATAAGTCTTGCATAGTGCTCGCCATGTTTTGCATCCAAAATAGGTGTAGTCGTCTGAATTGTATAATTTTACATGGAAAATATAACCATGCTCGGTCTTCAAATAAACTTTCTTTACCTCCGTAGTATGACTAAAACCTATCTTATCCAATACAAAAACTCTTGCATGGTAGGGGATACGCTAGTAGAATAGTAAAAAAAAATAAGTTGAAGCAAATGAAGAAGATGTCATGCTTAATTCCGAAAAAGACTTGTCGTTATGACTTACTGTATCCACTTCGAAGTTCTCGTCCAGCTTGATGTTGAAGCGCCTATCATCATCTAGGAAGATTCCGTCGCACAGGCTGCGCTCGTCTTCGCAGTATTTGCAAATACCAAAATCCTTTTCGTCGTCAGACATTTCCTATGTTCATAGTTTAAACATTAATTGAAAATCGATCGAAGACAACTACCAGGATACTCAACACACAAATCCGGGGCACTCGATATTTCCTACATATTCTGGCACAAGTCATGCCAAAATTCACGGAAAAATCTGGCATGACCTTTGCTAAAATAGGACATATCGAGCGCCTGAAATTTGCCGGAACGGAAATGAATCAACACTCCGGCAAAACATAGGCCACTCGGAGGTGTAACCTGCAAACATGACCGGCCACTTGGATATTGAACAACACAAGATATACATTTCAAAATATCTTATAGGACTCAAATTAGCATGCATTCAATAAGCAAAAGTAAATCATCTCATGCGTCCGTACATCGTCGAATATTATCACTAATACATCACCAATACTGTCATACATATAACATCACTAATACAACTAAAACCCTAGCACACGACGGGTATCGGCGTGGGCGGTGGACACCCACAGAGAAGGAACCATCACGGGATCATAGCTCCAGTGAGATCCCTGGAGAACCTGCCAGGTATTGGAGAACCTGTGCTCCAACGCAAACAAGTAGCGACGGACGTGCGCGTCCTCCTCACTGACACGGTGACGCACCACCTCCGCGGAGTCCTCGAGCCTCTGGACCGTCACTGGCCCACGCGACCGCCACCAAAGAAGGTTCGGGTCAATGACAGGCTGGCTCCTCACCAACCTGCGCCCCCCGGTAGGTAGCGCCTCCCAATACCACCCCGGCGGAGCCCAGTCCCGGACATGGCCCATCTGGTCAAGCAGGTGTCGTCCTCCGCCTACTCGACGACGAGGATGCGGGATAGGCATCGTCCACGTCGATGCGGGAAAATTGCTTTAACTAAAAAATAGCAACAAGTTCTTACTAACTAGTTCTATTAATTCAACTAGTTCTTACTAAAAATAAACTTACTATAAATAAAAATATTCTAATACCTAATTAGTACCTAGTTCTTACTAACTAATTAGTACCTAGGAACTACTGCCCTAATTACCATCTAATTTGATGAACCTATAGGGGTGGAAAGTGGTAGCGGATATTCCAATTATCCAACTATAAAGTGAAATAACTGGTCAAATTTTACTCGTTTTATGATTCATCTTAGAAATTTGATTCGTTTCCACCCTTACATGAACCCTAACTCATTTGCCGCATCCGCATCCGATTTGTTTCCACTTTTACATGAACCCTAACTAATTTGATGCAACTAAAAAATATAAAAAAACCTAGGCAGAGGTAGGGGAGAGGGAGGAGCAGGCGTGCTCACCTCGGGTGCCTGCGACGAGGGAGGGGCAGGCGGCGTCGAGGTCGGGGTTGGGGGCTCAGGCGTGCGGCGGATGGCGGCGTCGAGGTTGGGGTCGGGGGCGGCGTCCGGGGCGGCGTTCAGGTCGGGGGCGGGGGCGGCGTTGAATCTGGGGTCGGGGCGGCATAGAGGGTGTGCGGAGAGCGCGCGGCGGCCGACAGGCGACGGCGGCGGCGAGAGTGTGGACAGTTGGATTTGGGGAAGTGGCCGTGGGGAAGGACGAAACCCGTGGTTAAGTCAGAGGTAGCAGTAGCGCGTTCCAGGAAGAACGCTACTGCTACGTTAGCTACAGCGCTTTCTAGGATACACGCTACTGCTACTCCTTTCTCTTTCTTTCCCTTTTTCATTTAGTTTTCTTCACATTTTTTTCCTTTCACCTTATTCTATTTCTTTCATTTTCAATTACCTTTCTATTTGCTTTCCATTTAATTTTATATCCTTTAGCAGCAGCGAGTTTAATATGAAACGCGCTGCTACAAAGAATGTAGCGCTAGCGCGGTTCGTTATAGGTCGCTAATACTATGTGAAGCCTATCAGCTAAGCCGTGGGAATTTTAGTAGTAACGTGTTTAGGGCAGCACGCGCTACTGCTAGAACTTTATCTGCAGCGCGGTTTGCCCAGGCGCGCTACTGCTAGTTAGCACCAGCGTGCTTTTTTGACCCACGCTGCTGCTAAAGTTCTGTGTATAAGGTTTTCCCTAGTAGTGTACGTGGGACTATATAGGCGAAAGAAGTCGGTCGAGGGGTGCTCGAGGGTCCACGAGACAGGGGGCGCGCCCTACAGGGGGGGCCCTCCTATCTCGTGGAGTCCTCGAGTATCTTCTGACTTGAACTCCACGTCTCCAGGATGATATTCTTCCAAAAAATCACGTTGCCGAAGGTTTCATTCCGTTTGGACTCCGTTTGATATTCCTTTTCTTCGAAATACTGAAACAGGCAATAAAACAGCAATATGGGCTGGGCCTTCGGTTAATAGGTTAGTCCCAAAAGTAATATAAAAGTGTATAATAAAGCCCATAATCATTCAAAACAGATAGTAATATAGCATGAATGCTTCATAAATTATAGATACGTTGAAGACGTATCAGCATCCCCAAGCTTAATTCCTACTCGTCCACGAGTAGGTAAATGATAAAAGAAAGAATTTATGAAGTGTGAATGCTAGAGGTGCACAAGTTTGATCAATGATAATTTCAATCACCTTTTCTAGCATGATAATATGTCATAACAGTAGTTCATCTCATAAAACTTTTCATAATCAAGTAACAAGCAATTCACATGTTAAAGAATAGACCATAAACTTTCTTGAAAACTAGCAAACTTCATTCTTAGTCATCAAACAATTGCAATTCATCTTACTTTCAGGAAGAGTCTATGTCAGAGCTTTGATTTAACAAATTTCACATACTCAACTATCATATAGTCTTCTACAATTCCTAACACTCACGCAATACTTGTGGTTATGAAGTTTTAATCAGACACAGAGAAAAATTGGGGCTTATAATGTTGCCTCCAAACGTATTCACCTTTGGGTGATGTCAACAATAATAGTTCATGCTAACGTACATCCAATTGGATATATATATCAGGATCACCAGACCACGAAGTGCTTGCCAAAGGATAAAATGAAAAAGGGAAAGGTGAAGATCACCTTGACTCTTGCATAAAGTAAAAGATAGGCCCTTCGCAGAGGGAAGCAGAGATTTGCAGAGGTGCCAGAGCTCAATTTTGAAATAGAGATAAATAATTTTGAGAGGTATGATCTCATTGTCAACATAACAACCAAGAGTTCCCAATATCTGCCATACTACATACATTATAGGCGGTTCCCACGCAGAATGGTAAAAGTTTATACTCCCCCAACCACCAACAACCATCAATCCATGGCTTGCTCGAAACAACTAGTGCCTCGAACTAACAACAATCCTGGGGGAGTTTGTTTAATTATTTTGATTTGATTTTGATCTTTTTGATCATGGGACTGGGCATCCCGGTTACCGCCACTTTCTCGTGAATGAGGAGTGGAGTCCACTCCTCTTGAGAATAACCCACCTAGTATGGAAGACACCGACAGTCCCTAGTTGCTGCATGAGCAATTCGGGCATACAAAACAGATTATAATTTGAAGGTTTAGAGTTTGGCACATGCAAATTTACTTGGAACGGCAGGTAAATACCGCATATAGGTAGGTATGGTGGACACTCATGGCAAAACTGGGTTTAAGGATATTGGATGCACAAGCAGTATTCCCGCTTAGTACAGATATTTAGGCTAGCAAGGGAGAAAGGCAAGCTCAACATGTTTGAATGATCCATGACAATATACTTTAACTGAGATGTGAGAAAACATAACCCATTATGTTGTCTTCCTTGTCCAACCTCAACTCTTTAGCATGTCATACATAATGAGTGCTACCAATTATAAAAGATGTCTATGATAATATATTTATATGTGAAATCTCTCTCCCTTAAATATTTTTTCATGAATTGTTCAAATGACTAATACAATGCTTGCTAATCGTCAATTAATTTACAACCTCTACTTCTTAGATGTGAAGTCATTACTCCCCATGGGATAAGCAAATGAAACAAATATAATTTCAAATTTATGACAATCAACTCATTCAACAATTTACTCATAGGATATAAGTGAAGCACACAAGTAAATGACAAACTACTCCAAAAAGATATAAGTGAAGATCAATGAGTAGCTAAATAATTATGCAACTATGTGAAGACTCTCTCTCATTTAAGAATTTCAGATCTTGGTATTGTATTCAAGCAGCAAGAAAAACAAAATAAAATGACATTGCAAGGATAGCACAACTCATGTGAAGAAGCAAAAACTTAGGCTCAACCGATACTAACCGATAGTTGTTGAAGAAGAAAGGTGGGATGCCTACCGGGGCATCCCCAAGCTTAGATGCTTGAGACTTCTTGAAATATTATCTTGGGGTGCCTTGGGCATCCCCAAGCTTGAGCTTTTATGTCTCCTTAATTCCTCTCATATCATGGTTTCTCTTTTTATCAAAAGCTTCCTTCACAACAAACTCAACAAGAACTTGTGAGATCGGTAAGTATAAACCAATGCAAAACCTTATCACTTTCTACTGTAACAAATCACTAAAATTATTATTCAACATTGAATACTAAATTCCTCTGCATATTTAATACTCCTATCCTCAAATAGAATCATTAAACAAGCAAATAAATGCAAACAATGCAACCATAACAGCAATCTGTGAAAACAGTACAGTCTGTAAAGAATGCAAGGGTATCAATACTTCCCTGAATTATGATCTAAAATTCCCACTGTAATAAATTTATCATATCTTAATATGCAAAAAGATTCAATGTTAGACCATGCTCTGACTTTTCTAGGGAATTTTTGCAACAGCGGTAAACTTTCTGTTTCCAAACAGCAACATGTATACTAGCAAAATAAGCATGGCAAAGGCTATCCTTGACTTTTTTATTGAAACTAAAGGTGAAAAACATTATTCTAACTAACAGAAAGCTAATACTAACAAAAGAAAATGACGCTCCAAGCAAAACACTTATCATGTGGTGAATAAAAATATAGTTCCAAGTAAAGTTACCGATGAACGAAGACGAAAGAGGGGATGCCATCCGGGGCATCCCCAAGCTTAGGCTCTTAGTTGTCCTTGAATATTACCTTGGGGTGCCTTGGGCATCCCCAAGCTTAGGCTCTTTCCACTCATTATTCCATAGTCCATCGAATCCTTACCGAAAACTTGAAAACTTCAAAAACACAAAACTCAAACAAAACTCGTAAGCTCCGTTAGTATAAGAAAATAAAACCACCACTTAGGTACTGTAATGAACTCATTATAAATTCATAATTGTGTTAAACCTACTGTATTCCAATTTCTCTATGGTTCATACCACTTAATACTAGCCATAGATGCATCAAAATAAGCAAACAACACAATGAAAACAGAATCTGTCAAAAACAGAACAGTCTGTATTAATCTGTATCAAACCTATACTTCTGGAACCCCAACAATTATGAAATAAATTGCTGGACCTGAGTAATTTGTCTATTAATCATCTGAAAAAATAATCAACCTAAAATCACTCTCCAGTAAAAAATGGCAGCTATTCACGTGAGCGCAAAAGTTTCTGTTTTTTTACAGCAAGATCATATAAACTTCACCCAAGTCTTCCCAAAGGTTCTACTTGGCACTTTATTGAAACAAAAGCTGTAAAACATGATTACTACAGTAGAATAATCATGTGGACACATAAAAACAGTAAGGGTAAATATTGGGTTGTCTCCCAACAAGTGCTTTTCTTTAATGCCTTTTAAGCTAGGCATGATGATGACAATGATGCTCACATAAAAGATAAGAATTGAAACATAAAGGGAGCATCATGAAGCATATGACTAGCACAATTTAGCCTAACCCACTTCCTATGCATAGGGATTTTGTGAGCAAACAACTTATGGGAACAATAATCAACTAGCATAGGAAGGTAAAACAAGCATAAGTTCAAAAATTGAAGCACGTAGAGAGGAAACTTAACATTATTGCAACTCCTACAAGCATATGTTCCTCCCTTATAATAATTTTCAGTAGCATCATGAATGAATTCAACAATATAACCAGCACCTAAAGCATTCTTTTCATGATCTACAAGCATAGAAAATTTACTACTCTCCACATAAGCAAAATTCTTCTCATGAATAATAGTGGGAGCAAACTCAACAAAATAATTATCATGTGAGGCATAATCCAATTGAAAACTAAAATCATGATGACAAGTTTCATGGTTAACATTATTCTTAATAGCATAAAAATCATCACAATAATCATCATAGGTAGAAACTTTGTTCTCATAATCAATTGGAACCTCTTCCGAAATAGTGGAATCATCACTAAATAAAGTTGACACTCTTCCAAATCCACTTTCATGTTCATCACAATAAGATTCAACATCCTCCAAAATAGTGGGGTCATTACTTCCTAAAGTTGACACTCTTCCAAACCCACTTTCATAAATATAATCTTCATAAATAGGAGGCATGCTTTCATCATAATAAATATTCTCATCAAAACTTGGGGGGCAAAATATATCATATTCATCAAACATAGCTTCCCCAAGCTTGTGGCTTTGCATATCATTAGCATCATGGATATTCAAGGAATTCATACTAACAACATTGCAATCATGCTCATCATACAAAGATATAGTACCAAATATTCTAATGCATTCTTCTTCTAGCACTTGAGCACAATTTTCCCTTCCATCATACTCACGAAAGATATTAAAAAGACGAAGCGTACGAGACAAACTTAACTCCATTTTTTTTGTAATTTCCTTAACTAGTGACAAAACAAGAAACAAAAAGATTCGATTGCAAGATCTAAAGATATACCTTCAAGCGCTAACCTCCCCGGCAACGGCGCTAGAAAAGAGCTTGATGTCTACTACACAACCTTCTTCTTGTAGACGTTGTTGGGCCTGCAAGTGCACAGGTTTGTAGGACAGTAGCAAATTTCCCTCAAGTGGATGACCTAAGGTTTATCAATCCGTAGGAGGTGTAGGATGAAGATGGTCTCTCTCAAGCAACCCTGCAACCAAATAACAAAGAGTCTCTTGTGTCCCCAACACACCCAATACAATGGTAAATTGTATAGGTGCACTAGTTCGGCGAAGAGATGGTGATACAAGTGCAATATGGATGGTAGATAAATGTATTTGTAATCTGAAATTATAAAAACAGCAAGGTAACTAACGGTAAAAGTGAGCGTAAACGGTATTGCAATGATAGGAAAAAAAGGCCTAGGGTTCATACTTTCACTAGTGCAAGTTCTCTGAACAATAATAACATAGATAGATCATATAACAATCCCTCAACATGCAACAAAGAGTCACTCCAAAGCCACTAATAGCAGAGAACAAACAAAGATATTATGGTAGGGTACGAAACCACCTCAAAGTTATCCTTTCTGTTCTATCTATTCAAGAGTTCGTAGTAAAATAACATAAAGCTATTCTTTCCGCTCAATCCATCATAGAGTTCATACTAGAATAACACCTTAAGACACAAATCAACCAAAACCCTAATGTCACCTAGATACTCCATTGTGACCTAAAACCCCGGGTTATCCTGCCTTTTTAAGTAAGTCACTCCGCTCAGGTAATCCTGGTAAGACCCGTCGAACGTTTGACAAGTCAATCTTATAAAGACCCTGAACTTGTCATAGTTAAAATGACGATTGGTTAATGTGAGGTCCATCTTATAAGGCTTTATAAAATGGTTTAACTCAGTGGCCTGGTAGCCCATGAAAAGCCTCGCATTTTTGCATGTCTTCTTCTCAAATCTTTCTTTTAGCAGTTTATTTTGATGAGGTTTATGTTCAAACCAGTGTTTATTACAACCCGACACGATTTCATTGTAAACCGGTAAACATGGGGGGAGTTATCAATACTCAAAATTTGGGTTATCACCCTTACTACAATAAGTTGGCAAACCAACGATGTGATTCAATGTCACATGTATGATATATTTCATATTTTCTTAAAAGTACAACCTTGGTTATAAACCCTGGTTTTATGTTGGGTGTTATGACCCGTCCGGCGATAAACTCCCAGGACACTTTAAACTTGTTGCATGCAGAAACAGGATTGAATAAAGCTGCTAAGGATCATAAGCAGACATAGCATAATCATGACGGATTAACAGTATTATGCAAAGTGAATATGCACGATAGCATAGCACACCAAGTGTTTAAACTAGCCTATTACAAGGCACTTTGATGCCCCAAAAGGATAATTGTTTATCACACGGATTGCAGTGTGCAGAAGCTAAACGGCCTCCGGATCATGATTCTTCACCAGGCTGACTTGAAGGCTGTGGATCATCCTGCGTCGGTTCATCCTCCTCCTCTCCACCCAGTGGCTGGAAGTCAATGGTTGCCCAGTCAATCCCAGTTAAGGCTTGGAAGATAGCTTCATCACTTATAAGGGTGGACGGTTCAACATCAGGGGCGTAGGTATGCTTACGGATTGGCGGGATAAGCTTTTGCACATCATAAGTCGGTGTGTTAACCCGTTTGTTGTTGGCATCATGAATCGTCTGGTAAAATGACAAATCAGTGTCTTCAGCTAGTTTGCTTGCCAGTGGATGCATTTCCCTCGTCAGGGCCCTGAGGTCGTCATTATCAAAATCTGACCCGTCCTCTTTTTGGCCAGGATAGCCGTTTCCAATATCTTCCGGATCAAGGTCAGATATCCATGCCTTGGCCCGAGTCAATGCAGTAAGAGCACCGGCCCTAGCAGCTGATTTCTTCAATTCCTCAAGCCGGGCACGCATCATAGATAATTTTTCCAACGTTTCTTTGATTAAAGTTGGGGGCGGTTTATTATGTGAAGCTGTGCAGATGACCCGTTGAACGCCGGTATATAATTGCTCTATCAGTGTATAAGCATGCTTCCGTTTTTTGCACATATCTGAGCCAAGATGAGTAACGCGGCTACCTGCAATGGTCAAAATATTAGTAAACCGGTAGTTTCATGGATGTTGCTTTATTTAAAGCTTATGAAGAGGATATTTACCGAAGACAGCAGTGGTCATAGCATTGATTTGTCGTTTCAAGCCAGTTAGTTCTTCTACTACCGGATTAAGGGCTGCCTCAGCGTCCTCCGCCCGCTTTAACAGAGTTGTTTTTTCAGCATCCCATCCTGCCCGTTCGCTTTTAAAGTTGTCCTTCAGTTGTTCCATGGCTGTTAAAGCGCTGGTCAACTCTTCTTTAGCGTTGGAAGTTTCTGCTTACTGGGACTTGATATTTTCTTGAAGGTCGGCGATTTGAGATTCCTTTTTGCTCAGATCAGCCTGGAAGAGACATTTAATAAGTTGGTAGTGCATATTTGAAGTCCCAAGCACATAAAAAGTTATACACTTGGCACTTGGGGGCTAATGCATATTGCTTCTTATCAACTGTCATTTTAAGTCCCAAGCACATAACAAGTTATACACTTGGCACTTGGGGGCTAATGCATATTTGCTCAAGTCAAGGTTATGGTTTTTTCCTCCTCAATCGGATTACATAGATGATTATCAAGAATTTTGGAAGTTTCATGACAGAAAGGTACCGGTTCATCCTAAAGGTATAAACTGGTCCCTGGGGGCTACGCAAGCAAAATTAAATATTGTTCTGCTACAAGTCTCGTTCACATTAATATTATGAATCGGCCCTTGGGGGCTACTGGAATTGATAGTCTAAGCCGGTCATAAGGAAAGACAACTTATGCAGAGTGAGTGATATTTACCTCATACCGCTCCTTCATCAGGCCCACTAAACTGGCTTCATAGTCGCGGCTTGTGTACAGGCGGTTTAAGAATCCAGAATGAATGTCTTGGGCGTTGAGGTGGGCATAGCGTGATAAATCTATTTTCCACTTTCCCTTGTCCATAGCAGAAAGTTCTTCCTTGGCACTATGCTTTGATAAAGCGATAGGATTGCCAGGGGAGGTGTAACCAATGCCAGTAATGACAACATCGTCATCAGCACCTTTAGTCGGGCTTGGCGGATCATCAGCATGAGCCGATGGATCAATATCCATGTGCTCAGCTTCAGTTGCTTGATCCGGCAACGACGAGCCATCAGGAATATTGCCAACATCTGGATGTGATGGTTCAGGAGTTTTTTCCGTTTCACCCCGATTGGGGTCTTCAGCCGGTTTGTTCACTTTGGCCTTCTTGCTGGCTCTGGCTTTGGCCCTGGAAAGTAATAAGTATGCATCAGAACAATGCAAGGATGAAAAATATAAAGGTATGGAGGATTAGCAAAATCTGCTCACCCATGAACCGTTTTAAGGGTTGGAAGCTTCGTCCCTGTTGATTCGCCGGAAGATGAATGGGAGGTCCCCTGGTAATTCGAGTTAGACGGATTAAGAGGATATCGGAAATAACCCGCCCCGGGACATGGTGTATCAGAAGTACAAGAGACCTCTTGGCGGCGTTTACGAGCCGGAGTGTTCGGTAAACCGGAGGAAGTAACCACTTGGACGCTATGCCGGGTTGTGCGGCGAGCTTCATGCTGCCGTGTCTTCAAAAGAAAGTGCGGATCTAAATAAGCTAGAGGGTGTGAAAATCTTACTTTCCGGACTGCTTGACGGGTTTTCGGTGTTGGCAGAGGGTCTGAGTTGGAAGAAAGAGTAATTACCTCTACATCACCAGCACGGCTAGCCTCCGCATCATCCTGATAATGATCATTGTCAATGAGGTGTATGAAATAAGAACCAAGAGAATCAAGTTCTACCTCTGACTCTGAATCATCAAGCTCTTCATCATTGGGCAGGTCAGGGGACTCGGCAGTTTTCTTCTTTGCAGGTTTCTTTGTAACTTTGGTCTTAGTGCGAGGCATTTTCATCGGTTTATCCTGCGGCTTCGCCGGTTTATCCCGTGGCTTCCTCTTCTAGCGGATCATCACCCTGCAAAGATGGACAACAAGTTATAAAGAAATATTTAAGAAGGGTCAGATTAAGACAAGAATGATGCAATTCTTACAGCTGGTGGTTTATTGGAAACACAGAAAGGACTAAGCCCTGTCTTGCTGCACTCAGATACTGGTTCATCCAGCATCTTCTTGACAGATTCAGTGATCTCCTCGTCAGATAGCTGAATATCAATGTGCCGCCGAGGGTCTTTAACATCCCCTGTGTACTCGCACATTAAACCGGGGCGACGGCTTAAGGGCAAGATAATCCGAGAGACCCAACAACGGACAAAATCGACGCCAGTTAAACCATTTGCCATAAAGGCTCGAAGCTTTGAAAGCTGTGGTGCATACTTCGCTCGTTCCTTTGCAGTGAGTCGTTGGGGACATGGATGTGTATTGGTAAGCCGGTGAGCACGATAACCCAGCAGATGATTTTCGTCATCTGGAGCTGTATTTTGATAATAAAATCAAGTCTGATTCCAGTCTTTGGGGTGGCTATGATGCTTGGCATGAGGAAAACTGACATCTTTCCTTTTCTGAATTGAAACTCCGCCGAGTTCAGTATTGGGTCCATCCGTAAATTCAGTGCGGCGGTTTAAGTAAAAGAAGTCTCTAAATAATTCAACAGTAGGCTCTTCTTGCAGATAAGCCTTGCAAAATACTTGAAAATTGCAAATATTGGACACGGAGTTCGGTCCAATGTCTTGAGGGCGGAGTTGGAAGCTAGCAAGCACGTCACGAAAGAATTTTGATCCGGGGGGGCTAAACCCTCGACTCAGATGATCAACAAACACAATCACCTCTCCATCCTTGGGCCCGGGAGGATTTTCTGGACTGGGGATCCTCTAGTGGATGATTTTTTTACTCGCTAAAGCGCCGGTTGCAACACACCCGTTCAGCTGCTCTTCCGTAAACCAGGAAGGAACCCAGTTGCAAGCATAAAATTGTTTGGCCATTTCAATGAAAAGCTGGAAAAAGATCAATGCAGTTTAAGATTCATGACTGACAAGTATAATGCGTTGCAAGGTCATAGGGAGAAGACATTGAGGCATATATACATATTAAACCAGATTCTGACATTGGCGGGGTTATAGAAATGACGAATCGGCGGTTTAAGAGAGGGCTAATGGTACCTGGCAGGTTATAATTTTCTAAAAGTTAAACCACCTACATTGGTATGGAGGTACAGATCTGAAATAACTAAGTGATGAAAAATCAGGGTTCACAAATTGACATTACAAATCTGGATGTACCGTGTGTCAGAAAATGGAAAAATATTCAAGTTTAAATGTTCTGGCATTGGAACAGTTGAAGGATCCAGATGGGGTTTTCTACTTAAAATGAGATGCACTAATGGAAAGGAAGAATCATGGCTATCTCTATACAGGATAAATATCAAGGTCTAAATCAAGAACTGTTGTGCAGAAACGAGTAATGCCGAACACTGATGAACACCGATGGATACAGAAACCCTAATGACAGATCTAGGGTAGAAGGAAAGAAGACTTACCGGTGTCACGGGAGCAGCGGAGAGGCACCGCGATTCTCTGGTAAGCTTAGGGTGATGCAGCGGCCGGAGTTGAGGTTGAGGACGAAGACTTGGCGTCGGCGGCTGAGTTTGCACGCTAGGTCGGCGCGAGGAGGAAGAAGAAGTAAAGAGGCACGAGGGGGAAAGGTAAAAATGACCCTCGACTTTATTTATAAGGTGAAGGGATAAGCGACAGGCACGAGAATCGAGGAGCCCAAAAAATGGATATGTGACAGAGTTGTCGCCTCGATTTTCGGAGGCTCATTAATAAAGGGGATGTATGTATGGTTTTTTAATAAGCAGGTGACGTCATGGCGATTTACTGTAATCTTGGAAGATGACGTCATGGCGGATTACAAGGTTTACACGAAGGTGTTGAAGAAGGAATTTTCCTAAGTGTTGAAGATTGACATCAATAGGTTCAAATCAATCTGGGGCCTAATGTTGGGGATATAACTGCTGAGTATAAACCGCCCAGGTGGGGCCGGGTTATACCCGTAATGAGTTATCCATATTGAAGCCCATGAAGACAAGGAGTATGGCGCTTTACTATAGAGACTTAAAGGCCCAGGACCCAAAGGCGGGTTAGGGCCCGTAGACATAAACCGCCATATACTGTGTAACTTGTGTTGTAAGGTAGGAAAGGGTAGAAACCGAGCCGGACACGTGTATGAGCCGGCCGGGATTCTGTAAACCGCCGGACGTCAATCTGTGTATATAAAGGGACGACTCGACGGCGGTCCAGGGACAAAAAACAACAACTCGAGAGACAGGCAAAGCGGATTCGCTCCATGGTTATCGAAACCCCATCAATTCCACCACAACTGGATCGTAGGCTTTTACTTTCATCGCAAGGGGCCGAACCAGTATAAACTTTCCGTGTCCTTTGTCCGGTTTAACCCCTTTAAGCTAATCTCGTTGCGATGGCTCCACGACTAAGTCCTCACACTAGGACATCTGACGTGACAATTCCACGGCAAGTACCACTATAATTCTTGATGTTTAGATTCTAAAATGACCTGAAGTTGAGGAACAAGTGAAGCTTGAGCGACTACTCAAGGCATATACCATAGCCGTTACATCATGTCTTTGCTCTGGAAATCCAGCACTCAGAAACATTTTGTTCTTACCTTTTTTAGGGGGTCGCATCTCTTTTTATCTATCAAGAGTATATATGATGAATATGAAAATAGCAGGAATTAAGGGCCTGTTCGGCTCTCCTCCGCTCCACACTTTCGCTCCGGGAGTTGGCGGAGCGCAAGTTAAAAATCCTGGAGAAGGGGAATAGGTGCTCTGCACATCCTCAAATTTGGTGGAGCTAGTGGATCACCGAACAGCTCCTAAGACACCATTTGAGGGATGAGATACCGAGATTCTTGTGTTTGCTTGGTACAAAGATTCTGAAATTGTGAAACCGCTCAAAGGGTTCTGATTTTCTGGATCCTTTTATTTTAGTAAAATCAGTTCAGCTCGTAGGAAGAGCATTTGAGTTGTATTTGTAGGTCCAACTTTGCTTTGCTGGCTATTTAATTTGTGTTGTACTCCCTTCGTTCCTAAATATTTGTCTTTCTAGGGATTTCAGCAAGTGACTACATACGGAGCAAAATGAGTGAATCTACACTCTAAAACATGTCTATATACATCCGTATGTGGTAGTCCATTTGAAATCTCTAAAAAGACAAATATTTAGGAACGGGGGGAGTACTACTTTATACTTGATCTAAAATGAAACATACGCCTTTCCCTTGCTAAAACAGGGAGAATGTATTAATTATTTACATTAGCAATCCGGCAGACGTACAGGAAACGCCGCCATGGCAGACGTACAGGAAGCGCTAGATGTAGAATTTTACTGATTCATTCAATCCACCTGAGGTTGCAACTTTTCTTCAGCTGTTTGTGTGGCCAATATGCTGCTTGCTTCTAGATACCTTGAATTCCACAAGATGCAGCCAAACACACAAATTCCATCATGGCTAGCTTTATTGAGTTAGTAGAACAATTACATTGTTCACTAGTTGGCTAAGTAAAAAAACAAACCTCGAGGTTCATTAGTCCAACTATCGTCACACTTATTACAAAAACTGAATTTCGCCAAGATACAGAGTTTGCATCACTGTCTAAGAAAAACTTCACAGGAGAAAATTAATCTGCCATTTTTTCCACGAGAGAAAATAGAGGAATAGATGGCAACACTGAAGAAGAAAAGTTTGGCGTGTTGGATGTTACACGGCAACCAACACATACGCGGGCTGGTAGACGTACAGAAAGCGCCAGTGACCCACTTGAGTTTGTATTTTCTTCAGTTTGTGTGGTCAAGATGCTCCTTGGCTCGACAGACTTTGAGTTCCAGAAGTTGCAGCCATGGCCTCATATTCCCTCAGACACACGACTTCCAACAAGACTTACGGTCCAGGATTTGTATTAAACAGAATTCAACACTGAAACATTTATTTCTACCACAGCTGGTGGGTAGAATTCAAGCACGGGATTTTCTCGTCTATGTACCAGCTGAAAAGCAAAAAGAGAAACATTTTTTAGGATAGCTTAAGACATATATACTGAAGCAGTTTTCATGATCAAATAAACAAGGAAATACTACCAAAAAAATCACAGGGGACACCATCAAACAAAAACTCTGCTGCAATGTTAACTCAAGTCCATTCAGTGCATGAGTCGTTGACGGAGGAGAATTGGGAAATATATGAGCAGGCGTATGCCGTGGGTATTGCTTTCTAGGAATAAGTCCTGTGTCATTTTTCCATAGGAACGAGGACAGAAAATAGAGGAAGAGATGGCGACACTGAAGAAGGAAAACAGGCGACCAGCAGCAGCTTTGAATTCCACAAGCTGCAGCCAAACACATGACTTCCCACAAGACTTGCGGTCCAGTATTTGTCTTAACCTCAATCGAACATATAAACCATCAATAGAATTCCTGCATGGAATTTTCCAGAATGTATTGTTGTGTTGCGCAAAAAGGTTTGCACGTTCCCTCCTGTCCTATGTGGTTTCTTTTACTAGTAAGATCAAGCTAGGATAATGCACTGGTATAGTGCTGTAAGTATGGAATCACTAGTAGGATTAATAATTTGCACACTTTTGGTTACTCGTAAATTAAAAAGGGCATACCTGTGCTGGGAATGTTGCCGTACACGGCAATCAACACATACAGGGCCAGACGTACAGAAAGCGGCCGGTACTAGAATTTTAGCGATTCAACCCACATGAGCCTGAAACTTTTCTTCAGTTTTTGTGGCCAAGATGCTGCTAAGTGCTTCTACAGGCCTTGAATTCTCTCCACAAGATGCAGCCAAACACAATGACTTCCAACAAGACTTGCGGTCCTGGATTTGTGCTAACCAAAATTCCGCACAGAAACCTTTATTTTTTCCATCGCTAGAATTTCCAGCACAGAATTTTTACTTGTATGTAGCATCTAGAAAGTGAAAAGGCAACATTAGTACTTCAGAGGATAGCTTAAGACAAGCTGCTCCAGACCCACCAGATTAGGTGCCTGCCTACTCATCTCTTCATAACAGCCTCTTCATAAGTTAGGCTAGGGAAATTTAGCAGTAAACGCATATAATAGTCTGAATAGTCTCTTCATTTTCTAATAGAGGTTGATAAGACAAGGTTATCATCCTGTGCTTGCTTTCTGCAGTACGTGTATATACTTGATATAAGAGAATTGGGTACCAATTTAACCTGAAAAACCCATCATAATTCAACTCAGATAGTGAGGATGATCTGAGGTCCCATTATTCCAAAACAAGTGTTCTTCTACCTTGCTCTGTGCCTTCTCAGACCTTGGTTGGCCAGATCAACGGATGACCGGAGGCGTCAACGTGTCTATTTGTGCCCTTTTGATTACTACTCGTAAATTACGAAGGGGCATACCTTGGAATATTAGCCTGTTGGGCTGGTAGATGTCCCAATTGAGCTTGGATTTTTGCTTCGATTTGTGTGGTCAAGATGTTGCATGGTTGTAGAGGCTATGAATTCCACAGGACCCCTAACAAGATTTGTATGGTTGTACAGTGCCACTCCATCGTTTCCCTTCCCTTGGACACATCACTCTTCCATCAAGATATGGGGTCCAGTATTCGCATTAACCACAATTCAACACTGACACCTTTATTTTTACCACCTGCACGGATTTTTCCCACAATGTGCCTTGAAAAGCAAAAGGGAAATTGACATTGGTACTGTGGCGAATAGCTTAACTGAAGCAGTTATAGGTTACATCATTTATTTATTTTGCAAAATATAGGTTACATGATCAAATAAACAACAAATACTATCAAAAAGACCACTGGAGATACAACAAACTCTACTGCAGTGTTAAAAATAAATATAAGTTCTGGACAGAGGACAACTGGGAAAGATATGAGTACGCGTACGCTGCGGGTACCCTTCTATTTCGGCCTTCAATTGCTTTTAGGAATAATTACTCTGTCATTCTTCCACAGTCATGAGTAAAGAGAAAAGAGGAATAGATGGCGACACCGCAGAAGGAAAAATAGGCTGCCCAGAAGCAGCTGCCACTAGTTAAATATCGGTAGAGTTGCCGTCTATACTAAATCACATCCTCCAGCCAAACACAACATGCAAACACTGGGTAGAAAAATGCCTTCTTCATCAACACCATTGGTGTACCTTTGCCTACTGCTGGTACCATGCCTTCTACTGTTGCAAGAAGCCCGTGCGGCGCACCATGGAGGGATCTCATTGAGGTCTCAACAGATGGCCCTCCTCCACTGGAAATCTACGCTCGCAAGCCCACCGCTGCAGATGAGCTCTTGGCAGGAAAACACCAGCCCATGCAACTGGACAGGCATCATGTGCACGGCTGTTCGCCATGGGCACCTGAGGCCCTGGGTGGTGACCAACATCTCCATGCCGGATGCTGGCATCCGTGGCCAGCTTGGTGAGCTCAACTTCTCGGCTCTTCCATTCCTCACATATATCGACCTTCATAACAACAGTCTCCATGGTGCACTGCCAGCTAGTATCAGCTCTCTATCCGCACTTTCGGTACTTTACCTTCACTACAACCAGTTTACGGGGAAAATTCCTTATGAGATTGGTGACCTGCAGAGTCTCACCCAGCTTAGCCTCGCATTTAGTAGACTCAGAGGACATATCCCTGCGTCTCTGGGCAACCTAACAATGTTAACTAATCTTCTCATTCACCAAACAATGTTATCAGGTCCAATTCCTGAGGAGATTGGAAGGCTTGTCAACCTACAAACTCTACAACTAAGCAACAACACCTTAACCAACATGATACCAAAAACCCTTGGAAATCTGAGCCAACTAGATACTTTGCGCCTATTTGGTAACCAATTTTCAGGGCCTATACCCCAGGAGCTTGGCAGGCTAGTCAATTTGCAAAGTCTTCAGCTTGGTATTAATGATTTTTCAGGTCCAATTCCAATCTCCATAACCAATCTCACAAAGCTGAACCATCTTTTTCTATTTGACAATCAAATCTCTGGTCCAATACCCCCAGAAATAGGCAAGCTCACTATGTTAAACCAACTTGGTCTCTATCTAAATCAAATAACAGGTTCGATACCCCCAGAACTAGGGAACCTCACTATGCTCACTTATCTCGGTCTCTGTAGTAAACAAATAACAGGTTCGATACCCCCAGAACTACGCAAGCTCGCTATGCTAAACCTTCTTTATCTCCATGAAAATCAAATCACAGGTTTGATACCCCCAGAACTAGGGAACCTCACTATGCTAACTGAACTTTTTCTTTATACAAATCAAATAACAGGTTGCATTCCCCAAGAAATTGGCAATCTGATGAAGCTTGAAATTCTAGCCTTCTATCAGAACCAAATTTTAGGGTCAATACCAAAAACTTTTGGGAAGCTGCAAAGCATTCGAGTAATGCAAATCTACGATAACAATTCAACAGGATTTCTTCCTCAAGAATTTGGAGATCTCATAAACCTTGTTGGACTTGATATGTATAACAACTCACTTTCAGGACCTTTACCCGCAAATATATGTTCAGGTGGTAGACTTCAATATCTCATTGTATCTTATAATATGTTCAATGGCCCCATTCCAAGGAGTTTAAAGACATGTACGAGTTTGGTCAAAATTGTCGTTGAGAAAAACCAACTAACAGGAGATATATCTCAGGATTTTGGTGTGTGCTTCGCCCTGAAATTGCAATGTTAAGTGTACTGTTGAGTTCAGTCAAGTGTACTCCTTGAATAAACCATGCTCATTTTTGTAGCATATTACTGATACAAATGTTTCTGCCAAAAAAGAAGCTGTGTTGATCCTTGATAAACTGAAATATTATTTTCCTTTCATGTTGCAATTTTTTTGTTTGCTTGGCGCACGTGTACAATTTAATTGGTCAGACTTCACCCTGAATTAATCATTTTGAGACAGAGGGAGTATGTTACAAGTGTAGTGACGAGGTCAATCTTGTAAACTGTTGTACCAGAATGATGAAACGTTGCATCACAGATCTTTGGAGCAGACTAGTGCTCTTGGAATGCTAATCGCGCTTAGGAGAAATACTTAAGATTATTTCCCCCACAATGCATAGCAATTGTCTGCCAGCAGTCATGTGGCTTCACATTGCTGGCATCGGTTGTGTTGTGTCACATGGCCCAGATACAAGTGTCGCTTTGCTTTGAATGTGCCGATGAAGTAGATATAGATAGGCTTTCTGCATTTTGTCACATTTGCTTCAAGTAGATAGGCTTTGCGCATTTCGTGTTGTGATAGGTATGTGGTGGCCGTTGTTGCACTTGTTGGATGTACGCAATTCTATTGGTCTCATGTGTCATGTAACGTTCCTCTAGTGAATTGGGCAGCTGTATTGTACTAGTGTGTCTCTTCCTGCCAATCTGAATGCTGTTGAATAAGAAAAATAAAAGTCTGGGAACCGATCTGTGAATTTTACTGCCAATCTGATAATCTGAATGTTGCTGGATAAGAAACATACAAGTTTGGAACTTCTCTCTCTTGTGAGCTTTGCTGTCAAACTGAATGTTGCTGAATAAGAAACGTACTACAAGTTTGGGACTTCTCTTATGAAACACAAGCTGCTTCAACTTTTGCTTTGGAACATATGGAATAACATGATCACGATGTTTCTTTTTAATCAGTAAACCTAGGTGTTCGTCACCTATGGCCTTAAGATCGATAGAAATGTATGTTGCTATTTTCTGTTGATTCTTTCTGGCCAGTTCATTCATCATTTAGGGATTGATGTATGGAGGCTTGTCTACTTGCTGCTAATACAACATAATATTTGATATGAGCAGGGTGAACAACCTTCAGGTCCCGGGAATCTACTCAAGGCTGCAGACACTTCTTGTCTCACTTCTTTTATCATCGGTATAATATTCATATTAAGGAGTTTTTTATTTTATGTATTTACTAATTTTTTTTATTTTACTGATCAAGATGGTGTATTTGAGCTCGGGAGCAGAGACTCCACGTCCTGAACTCCTGATTTGTCCCTCTATGCATGGTGTGCATATACTATTTGCCTATTTGGTAAAAAAATAGTTTAGTTGCCTATTTGGTATGCTTGTCATGTCACTTGTACTACAAGCTTAGTTAGGCGTACTCCATCTAGTAGTAATTAATTTGTGTGGCCGTGGAAGTCACTTGCTTTGGCATAGTAATGTTTTTATTCCAGTATTATTTTGTGGTGGTGTCGGTAGCAAGGTGCATACACATAGGAGGGATTTACAAGAAAGAGATACTCCTGATAACAAAAAAAGCTAGCAAGGCAGTAAACTAAATCAGTAGATGCATCATACTGCTTTTATTCCTTCTTGGGGATAAAAAAATCTGGGATAATGATTTTACTTGTGATGGTAAACTAAATCAGTATGATGTTGTACTTGTGATGATGCTACTTGTGATCTTCTGAAATGACCCATTGGGGACTTCATTACGTGGTGATAATGATTTTGCAGGTACCCCGAGAGGCCCTTGAGTTTGCCGGAATGTCGATTAACTTCCGTTCCGGCAAATTCGGGTACTCCATATGTCCTATTTTCAGCAAAGGTCATGCTGAAATTTTCCGTGAATTTTAGCATGACTTTGCTAAAAATCGGACATATGGGGTACTTGCTACTAATGCATGGGCCGGGGTATCTTAGTACTTAATTAAGTAGGATCAACTACCCCTTTTGTCTTGCTGCATTAAACCATAGGTGGCAAGAGAGCCAAGTGATTAGGCCCAACTTAGAGTCGACAAACCCTAAATGATAAAACCTTGGCTTTTAGGGTGCCTCGGTGTCGATGAGAACCTAAATGATGTACGCTTAGGCTTTTAGGGTGCCTCAGCGTCAACAAACCCTAAATGATAAAAACTTAGCTTTTAGGATGCCTCGGTGTCGACAAACCCTAAATGATGAGACCATGATCTTGTTCCTTGACAATAACCAACTTTTTGATCAAACTTTTTTCCTATTTAGAGCGAAACATGGCCCACAACGATGAGGCCGGCGGTTCGGGCGGCAAGCAATTCTGGGAGCTGTCCCAGGAGATGGAGGAAGAACCTCACCGCTATGAGGATGCCGCGGAAGACACCGATCCTGACTACACAACCCCTAGTAGCGTCGGGGATGACACCACTGATGGTGCCGCCGAGGATGCCACCACTGATGATGGCGGCGCACACACAGATGGCAGCCAACCGAAGAGGCAACGGAACGACCGGCGCCCGAGCGTGCTCGGCACCATCAAGGAGGAATTTACTGAAGTGAACTCCGACAGGCATCCAACGGTGCCCAAAGAATTAGTCAAGGGGTACTTGGTTCAGCTCGGGTGCATTCTCCGGAGCATCGTCTCGATCAACACCGAGAACCTAAGGCATAAGGACCGAGGGAATTTGCGCAGCCTCCTCTTCACGAAGCTGCACGAACGATACAAGTTCCCCGCTGACTTTGCAAACACACGCCTCTCAGGGAATAAAGCGAACAGTGCCGCCCTCATGAAGATGAGCACAACCCTGTCTACTTGGAGAAGCACGGTGAAGGCAATGATTGAAAAAGGTGATAGTTATGAGAAGATCAAGGCGAAATATCCTTTGATCAGCGAAGATGACTACAAGGAGTTCAAGATCAAGTGCGAGAGTAGCGCAACCTCCAAATCAAGTCAGCGAGGGAAAGAAATGCGGGAGTTGAACTTAGGGGTCCATCAACTCGGTCCCGGCGTTTACAGAGTGGCGGAGCCTATATGGGACAAGGAGGACGCGGAGCGTGCCGAGCAAGGCCTACCGCCCCGCTTTGAGAAATACCGTGACAAGCAGACCAGGAACTATGTCAGGGCTCGGTACAAGGAGGACCCGGTAACAAAGGAGCTTACCACGGATCCGAAGACCATGGCGCTTGAGCTTGTTCTGGTAAGGAATACACCCCCGCGTAATTAGCTCCATATGGTTGCATTCTAATTAATCCCCAATATTTCTAAATGGTTCAGGTTTCTTCCGCAGGACACTGAAAGCAGTAGCGTGGGGTCGTCTCAGAGCTCCCCTTTCGACACCCCTTTAAATAGGGCGTTGAATGTAATGAAAAACAAGGATAAGCTCAGTAAGCCGTCGTTAGCTGGTCGTGTGGCCCGCAAAGGCTTGTCCACAAAATGGTCATCATACTATACTGCTGGTGGGCGAAAGGAGAAAAAGACCAGCTCGGAAAGCCAGTCACGCGAGGTTGAAGCACTCAAGGCACAAGTGGCGTGGATTCCAGAGATTATCCAAGAGCAAATGCAAGTACAACTGGGAACGACGCTCACCGCCATGGTGCCTACGTTGATTCAGGGGATGACGACGTGCATTGCGGGCGGCCAACAGGGGCCTCCCCCGGTTCCTAGCTTCACGGCCAGCAACTCGCACAACGCGCAGGCGGTGCCATTGGTGTCTCAGGCGGCGCCATTGGTGTCTCCGGCGGAGGCGGTATTCGTGTCTCCGGCGCCGGCACCGGCATTGGAGCTTAACGCACCCGGGTGTACGCCGGCCGGCACCTCGCCAGCAAGCGGCCCCTCCGTCAGTTGCACGCCCGCCGTTGGCGGTGCCTCGACATTAGCCGAGCTCGACGGCATCACGGTAACTAAGCCTCTCGGCCGATGACTTCATCTCCTTGCCTTTTACTGGGCATCCCTGACGCCCTACATGTTTTCGCAGGGCGCCGCCGACGTTCCTTGCACTCTCTTGCTCTTTGTGGGCGACGAGTTGGTCGATGTTGCCAAGGGCAAAATCGTTCAACCAGGCAACCCCGTGTTCCACGGTAATCCGATGCCACCCACAGTGTATAGGGTTGAACTGGTTCGGGTGCTGCCAGGCTGCGACGAGCTGTTACCTCCGATTCGACCCGCTGGGGCCGACGAAGAAGATGAGATGACCCTCAGCGCCTGCGTAAACTGGCCCCTGCTTTGGCCAAAGAGCCAGATTCGTTTGGGGGCGGGGGACACCACCCCACAGACAAGACCGCCAGTCGTGCCGGCGCCAAGCCATGGCAAGAACGCCGCAACGCTATCGGACATGTCGGACATCCCTATGGCACAGGATCCGGACATGCATATCGCACAGGATCCGAACGACGACGACAGTGACGACGGTACATTTACCAATGTGGATAAGTACTTTGCCGAACATGGGTACGGTGACGAGTTCTGCGGGGGTCCTTCTCAAGAACCCAACCAAGACGACCGCGATCTAGCTGGTACGGCGGAGAAATCCAATTGCAACAGGCGTCGTCTGGCGTTCGGTTCTCATGAGACGCCTCCAGCTCCCGCCTTCACCGAGCCTCAGATAGCTGAGGTGCGAAATATTATCAGCCCCAACACGCTCAAGAAGGAGGTCTGTGAGCAGAACTCAGTCCCATTACACCAGATCAAGAAGAAGGGACGGAAACGAAAGACTAACAAGGGCGCCGGTGCGAGCCAGCCGGCACCGAGTACGATCCGTGCTCAGGACGGGCCTCCTTCACCTAAGGATATCTCGAGGAGGGTGCATGTGGCGGGTAGGGCGATGCTACCGATAAATATGCTCAATGCTGCAACCGGTGCTATGCGGAATCTGCATGACAGTGTTCTTTCTTTGGAGAAGATGTGTCTCCCCAGAATGATGTGGCATACCCGATTTTCATGGCCAAGGTGCCAGAGGGCAAGGGCTTTGTGGATGGCGCCATGGGGGGTACGATCGTCCTGCGGTTTGATGACATCTTTGCTATGTTTAATCTTCATCCGCTGCACTACACCTTCGTTCGGCTGTTTTCGCTGAGTATGGAGATGCGGATCATTCGAGACAAGACCCCGGACATCGTGATAGTTGACCCCTTCTACATGCGTGCCAAGATTTTGGGCAGCGCTGGGGACCGGTAAGTCGCGAGTTCACACCTCAAAGGCGTCATTCTGGCAAACCCAGATAAGGATAACTTCCTTGTGCCTTACTTTCCCGAGTAAGTCATCCCCTCACCGCCTGTAACATATGATTTCTTAAATTTCGATCGTTCTTTTTTTTTCTAACATTCCGTGTTCTGTGCAGTAACACACATTGCACACTCATCCTCTTAAGCCCGAAATATTCCACGGCCACGTATTTCGACCCGGACCATGACTCCAAGATAGACTACACAAATATCAAGAAAGTTCTTGATGATGCTCTCCCCGGCTACGCCATATTTGGAGGCACCTTTAAGAGGCCAGTTCGTAGGTACGGCAGGCACATGTTCACCCACAATATGATGTTCCCCTGCGTCAAGCAGCCGCCTGGCGGTCAGAAGGATGCCTACTACGCCCTCCATCACATGAGGGCGATCGTACAGGACCATAATCATCTTCTGCTACCAAATAATGTCAAAGATTGGGCCGCAAGCTTGGCAGCAGTCCAGGACGCGAACCTCCGACAAGAATTGTTTCGCATCCAGTCGGAGTTTGCAGAAATCATTCATCAAGATGTCCTTCGTACCTCGGGGCAGTTCTACCTCAGAGATTAACCGTCCAACAGTGAGATAGACACAACGCTACAAATGCAGGCTGATAACCCGCGACTTCATGACCATCACGAAAGACGGCAGCTTCATCCACGCTCCGGTCCCATGAGTCGAGTCAAAAGTAGTGATGCTATTTGTAGTTCTGAAACATTGATTAGCTCATGTTGTAATTAAACTTTAATGAACTTGTATGTCTTTTTGGTTTGGGCAGTCGTTCAACTTAGATGTAATCGACGCAATTTATTAGTAGGACCATGAATCGTGCTATTAATGTCTTGCTTTTCTCTTCCGGTCCTTTAGTTGCATACTTATATATTGCTTATGTATTGTATGTTGTTTGGCTTGTGCATAGAGATGCCGTCGTATGTCGTGTACAAGGGTAAGGTTCCCAGAGTCTACGACGACTGGGAGGAGTGTCGGAGACAGGTTCACCGTTTTAGCGGTAACAGTTACAAAGGGTACACCACTAGGGCGGAGGCGGAATCTAGATACGCCCGCTATCTAGCGGGAGAGAGGAGGGAGCGTTGGAGGAACCGGATGAAGACCATTTTCATCGCGATGATGCTCATCGTGATGACCGCAGCTCTCTTCTATGTGATGGTAGTTTAGATGATCGATATCGACTTGTAATGTGAAGACAAACTCGCTACTCGCGGTCTCCGAGACTTGTAATGTTCTATCTTTGTTTGGTATTTTGAATTCGGAGACTAATATGATGAATTGTATTCGGAGACTAACCTTCTATTGTATTCGATGAATCTGTTGTTGCTGTGTGGTGCAGTCTATATTCTGTCAAATAATATATTTTGTAACCTGTGCAAAAATCAGAAAAAAAACCCAAAAAAACCTAATATTAATACTAATGGCGCATCACACCACAGTGCGTCATTAGTATGCCAAAGGATACTAATGGCGCATCACACCACAGTGCGCCATTAGTATGCCAAAGCACATGGGTAAATATGGCCCCCTGGGAGGCATACTAATGGCGCATGTTGCTCTATACTAATGGCGCACGGCGTGGTGCGCCATTAGTATACCAGATACTAATGACGCACAAGTGGTGCTCCATTAGTATATAATACTGGTGGCGTGGTACTAGTGGCGCACCAGTAGTGGGCTATTAGTAGGCAAAACTGGTGCGCCACTAATAGGCCTTTTCCTAATAGTGCAGATTCTAATATAAAAAACAAAACTCTCATTATGATCTCTCTAGCATTCAACCACGAATCAACTACAAAAAACCCTAACTCTCAAATGGGGTTCCCATTCAATCAAAAAACCCTAACAAGCAGAAGGGGGTGCCGCATTCAATCACAAATCTACAATAAAAAACCCTATCTGCTAAGTCTTCTGCTTAACAACTACAACTAAGAGAGGAGGGGAACGAGAAGGATTACCACATCCACCACCTGCTTGTCACTCGCCTCCGCACCTGCATCCAGTGCGCCGCGAGACACCATCACCACCAGGTCCGGCACGACGGAGTCCGAGCCCACCACCCCCTGCTCCACCAGATCCGCCGCCGCAACGACTGATCCAGCGACTGCGGGTGCAGCATCTCCTGCACTGCCGACGGCGGCCACTTCTTGGACGGCATCTGCCGCGGTGTTCGCGGCCTCGACCGCAACTCCGTGCGCAACGGCGTCAGCGCCACCACCTTGCACCATCGAAGCCTAAGAGAACCCACCGGAGAGAGGGATGCGGTGGGGTTGAGCTAGTAGGTGCGGTGGCGGGGCGATGGAGACGAGGAGGAGACGATGCAGCAAGGAGAAAGGGAGTGAGCCGATTTGGGGGGAAATGGTGGGGGCGATGCGGCCGGTGGTGGTTCCCCTCCCTCTTTATAGGATGTGACGTTTTTGGAAGTTTTCGTGCGCCGCGTGGCCGCGTGGCTAGCCCACGACTGCCACCGCCCACGCCTGCGACCACCGCACGTGACAAGGGAAAACGATACGCCCACGTACAATACATGTATATCCTCAGTATACAAAAGTAATCAGGCCGGTGCGGGCTTGTACAAGGCTGTACGCGCGCTCTCCGCGGGCATAAAAAGACGATCGTGCCCCTCTTCACGAATCGTTTTTGACAGATCTCACCCGTCCTTGCGTTTCTCCCCCTCGCGTTCAGCCCGGGGGGGGGGGGGGGGGGGGGGTGGAGCACCAGAGCAGAAACGATCGTGTCTAGGTCTAGAAACTCTAGGGTGCAGTTTGATTTGACAAAGATGGGACGAGCAGCGTGCAGCACACAGTCATAGACGGTCACACGGAGATCGATCTCGGATGAGTGATGATCGGTCACGTGATGATCTACTACGAGGAGATAGAAATCTCTTCTTCCTCTTGTCGTTCCATCTTTTACCCGAAGGCTCTCCCGCGATCGATAGCCGGAGCGACGGCGACCACGAGCTGTACGCACCCGCTCGACGCCCGCGTCCGCCGCATGGACTCTTGAGGGACCTGCTGACGGGCGGCCTCTCAGCCGCCAGCAGCTCCATAGCATCGCAGAGCACGCTGGCCGACGACCGAGCTGGGCGGCAGAAGCCTTACGTGCTGCCTCGCGTCGCCACCGGAGCTGAGGTACCGCAGTTATCCTCTAATGCCTACTCCGTTGCACATCACCTGTCTGTTAAAATCCCCCGCGGAGGGAGGACTGGGGATCTACGCATCTGCATTTTCTTTCCCGGTGCCTGTTACCTGGATGCATATCACTTGTGTGCCACCATCTTACTCTAAACATAACTAAAACAAAATCCTTTGCCAGTTGACCCACACAACCCTGGCGGAAGCAAGCATCTGTCCACCTACATGGTGGCAATTTATTCAGAAATTAAATTGACTTGACGATTTGAGGAGAGCGAAGGCCAGGGCGAATGTGCCACACCTCCATGCTTATGTTGGGGCTTACCAATGCTAATTTCTTGGGCTGTTGATGAATGGACGAGGACTGCAACGGATAGAGGCCGGCTTACATCAATGGTGCTTAATTTGTTTTCTTCAACCTCTGATCCTTCACAGCAAGATGATAACATGCGGGATTTAAAGAATACTGTACATTACAATCATAGCAGAGTTCGTTTACGGAAATAAGAATATTTTTTAAGGTATGCAGACCATGAAGATCGTTGTTGGGAACTACTGGAGATCAGCCAGCCACAGTTTTCATCATAGAGCAAAACGGACAACATGGCAAATGTGCACACATGCTCCATTGCATTGCATTGCTTTGTACTTGATCAGACCCTTTCTAGAGAGTGAGGCGGTGGAGGTGGCCTGTGGCCAACTTTGACTTGACCAGACATTAGGAATTAGGCTGCAGAGTAGGGTCCTCGAGGTCAATTTCCATGTGATCGATAGTGCAGGTGTCGGTGTAGCAATTGCTGTCGTCTTGGCACAAGGCAACATATTTCACTGAAGGCCAACTAGTTTCGGCTGGAACGATGACCCTTTTGAGCAAACAAACCCTTGGCCTCTTGGGGTGCTTCTTCGCTTCATTTTCCCACAGCTGTATGGTTGGTTGATTGACCATAGAATCGAGAGCGATTTCCTGAAGAGCTTCAAACCCTTCCACTTTTATGACACCACAAAGACCCACTAGATGTTCACAAAGCAACTGGAGTGAAACAAGACGCGGCAAAGCTCCATCTTTAATTGTGGGGAATTTGGGGTTTTCCACCACAATGCATAGGCGTTGCAGGCTTGGCAAATCCTTATCTTTTATGTCCAAATCAGCGAGATCGACCTCCACCAGTTTCAGACAAACCAAGCGTGGTAGCTTACGCAGGCCTGGTAGAAGATTGGCCCCCGTCATATTAGTATATGTCAGGCACAACTCTTTCAGACCACGGAGGGACATGACAAACTGGGGGAACTGACTCAGGCCACCTTGCAGTTTCAGTGAGCTGAGATAACCAGGCGTGCTTGATGTTGCATTGCTGCTGTCGCCTTGAAGCAAATCTTTGGAAGAATTATTCAGATGGAGCGATAGAGAACGGGGCCCTACTGAAATATCTGCGCCAGCCTGAGCAAACTTGTGAATGGCCTCTGAGAGCATGGCGTGATTGCTATCTGTGCTAGTGATCTCGCACCATATCTTGACCTTTGTCAGTTTTTTCATATGAACCATCAGTTCCGGGAATCCAGAGTTGCTGTCTACAACAACTCCTGCTAGAGTCTGCAAGTTGAAGTTCTTACGATTCTTGGCACTTACCCTCTTCAGTTTAATCTTCCCAAAAAGGTGTGCCAAGTGGGGCAGACTGATGATTTCCAGGGGAAGTGTTTCTATCTTCGTCTTCCTCAAGTCGAGTGTCTCTAAACAATGTAGCTTCTTCATTTTAACTGGGAGATTGCTAACAGAGCTTCCAAGGGTCAGATATTTGAGGTGCAATAGCTTGTATATGTTGTCTACATGTGCGTCCCCGAAATCATTGCAATCTTTTAGATCCAACACCCTCAGCAACTTGCAGCCGGTCAGATTCGAATGAACAGCTTCTCCTCCGCTCCCAAAGACTGTTATTGACCGGGGCCGCATCTTATTGACTGATCCTGTATTGTCCAGATTTTTCTTCACATAGGTACAAATTTTGTTCAGGTGGCCGTGGCTACTTGAAGCACCATGATGATCATTGCTGGAAGCTGTGCCATTTGTATGATTCTCGATGACGAGATGACGATAATTACTTCGGTTCTTGGCACCAAAAGATTTAGCAATGAAATTTGAAGACATGGACCTGTGCAGCATGAAATGGTGCATGATGCCGTAAGGTTTGCACGTCTTGGCTTTTCCATTGTTGCTTGAATCAACAGGCAGAATGATATTCCGGTCAGTGAGTTTCTTCAAGTTTTCTTCGGCAACCTCCAGGTCACTGTGTTGCAGCCGACCCTCTATGTATCCTTCAGCCAACCATCGCCTCGTAAGGGTCTTCCTGCTGACGGGACGACCATCTGGGAATAAACTTGTGTACAGCAAACATGTCCTGAGAGAACTGCCTGCTGGTAGACTACTGTAATTGGTCATAAGAACTTGTCGGAGCTTTGTGAAGTTGTTGTTCTTGTTCTCGTCCATATGGATACCTAGGCGCCTGCAAGTATCTTGGCAGAACTGTCCTGTGAGCTCCTTCTCGTCTAGCAAATGGTTGGCCACACTGACGAGAGCAAGTGGATGGCCTAAGCATTTGTGAACGATGGCATCTGAACCATCCTCCGAGTCAGGTGAAGATGCCTGGAAGAATGAAACTTTATTCTTCAGCAATGTCTTGGATTCTTCTTTGCCAAGATTTCTCATATTGTAAACATAACCGTCACCCGAGCTGCATGCATTTGCTACTGACTGCACGTTGGTGGTCAGTAGAAGTGTGATTGACTTCACTGCAGAAAAGATGGGCTTTAGTGCCTCCCACAGAAGCTTCTCGATGTCGTCAATTACAATTAAACACCTGCCAGGAAATATTAACAAAATGAGAAGCCCAAACTTGAGTAGCTAGAATCGATTGAAGGTAGGTTTGAATCGAAATTTTCGCTAATTCGGTTGTGTTTAGGCTTTAGGTTTGGTTGTACTCATGTGTGGTTGTTGTGTTTTCTGTAGTGTGGCTTAATCGGATGTAACTTATTTTTCTATCTATATATATATATTCTACATGCAGTCCTTTTTTCCGATAAAGCATGCAGTCATCTTGCACGGTTTGGAAAAAAGAAACTCGATGGAGTTCTCTTCAAAGTTGATTTCGAGTAGCTTATGACAAGGTGAAGTGGCTTTTCTTGCAACATCCTCTGCAAATTGAAGTTGATTTCTGCCTTGAAGCTCTGGCAGTATACAAGCTTGGCATAGCTGACTTGGAAATGAAATCTGAAGGAAATATGCCCCAGAGGCAATAATAAAGTTGTTATTTATATTTCCTTATATCATTATAAATATTTATTATTTATGCTAAAATTGTATTACTGGAAACTTAGTACATTTGTGAATACATAGACAAACAGAGTGTCCTTAGTATGTCTCTACTTGACTAGCTCGTTAATCAAAGATGGTTAAGTTTGCTGACCATAGACATGTGTTGTCATTTGATCAACGGGATCACATCATTGGGAGAATGATGTGATGGACAAGACCCATCCGTTAACTTAGCATTATGAACGTTTAGTTTTATTGCTATTGCTTTCTTCATGACTTATACACATTCATATGACTATGAGATTATGCAACTCCCGAATATCGGAGAAACACTTTTGCGTGCTATCAAACGTCACAACGTAACTGGGTGATTATAAAGATGCTCTACAGGTGTCTCCGATGGTGTTTGTTGAGTTGGCATAGATCGAGATTAGGATTTGTCACTCCGAATACGGAGAGGTATCTCTGGGGTCCTTTCGGTAATGCACATCACTATAAGCCTTGCAAGCAATGTGACTAATGAGTTAGTTGCGGGAAAATGCATTACGAAACGAGTAAAGATACTTGCCGGAAACAAGGTTGAACTAGGTATGATGATACCGACGATCGAATCTCGGGCAAGTAACATACCGATGACAAAGGGAATGACATATGTTGTTATGCGGTTTGACTGATAAAGATCTTCGTAGAATATGTAAGAGTCAATATGAGCATCCAGCCTACGCTATTGGTTATTGACCGGAGATGTGTCTCGGTCATGTCTGCATAGTTCTCGAACCCGTAGGGTACGCTGAACGTTTGATGACGATTTGTATTATGAGTTATGTGTTTTGGTGACCGAAGTTTGTTCTAAGTCCTGGGTAAGATCACGGACATGACGAGGAGTCTCGAAATGGTCGAGATGTAAAGATTGATATATTGGAAGGTTATATACGGACACCGGAATGGTTCCGAAGAAGATCAGGGATTTTTGGAGTACCGGGAGGTTACCGGAACCCCCCGGGAAAGTTATTGGGCCTAATGGGCCACAGTGGAGGAGAGGAGGCATGCCACAGGAGGTGGGGCGTGCCCCCTTGCCCCAATCCGAATTGGACAAGGGAAGGGGGTGCGGCCCCCCTCTTTCCTTCTCCCTCTCCCTCCTTTCCCCTTTCCCCTCTCCGTTGGAAGGAAAGGGAGGCCGAATCCTACTAGGTTTGGAGTCCTAGTAGGACTTCCCCCCCTTTGGCAAGCCTCCCCCTTGGCCGGCCTCCTCCTCCCCCCTCCTTTATATACGTGGGCAGGGGGCACCCCAAAGGCACAACAGTTGTTTCTTAGTCGTGTGCGGTGCCTCCCACCACAGTTTACCACCTCGGTCAAATTGTCATAGTGCTTAGGCGAAGCCCTGCGCGGATCACATCACCAACACCGTCACCATGCCATCATGCTGACGGAACTCTCCATCGACCCTCTACTGGATCAAGAGCTCGAGGGACATCATCGTGCTGAACGTGTGCTGAACACGGAGGTGTCATACGTTCGGTACTTGGATCGGTTGGATCATGAAGCCGTTCGACTACATCAACCGCGTTACTAAACGCTTCCGCTTTCGGTCTACAAGGGTATATCGGCACACTTTCCCGTCTCGTTGCTACGCTTCTCCTAGATAGATCTTGCGTGATCGTAGGAATTTTTTGAAATACTATGTTCCCCAACATCTCTTGAAGTTTGAACAACCCATCTCTTAACGTTCGATGACGATTTGTATTATGAGTTAGGTGTTTTGGTGACCAGAGATTGTTCTGAGTCCCGGATGAGATCACGGACATGATGAGGAGTCTCGAAATGGTCGAGAGGTAAAGATTGATATACTGGACAATGATATTCGGACATCAGAATGGTTTCAAAATGGTTCGGGTATATTTCGGAGTACCGAGGGGTTACCGGAACCCCCGGGAAAGTAATGGGCCTTCATGGGCCATAGGGGAGAAAGAGAGGGGAGCCCGCAGGGTGGCACCCCCCCCCCCCCCCCGCCCAAGGGAGTACGAATTGGACAAGGGGGAGGGGGTGCGGCCCCCTTTCCTCTTTCCCTCTCCCTCTCCCTCTCCTGCCTTTCCCCCCTCCCTAAGAATGGAAAGGGGGGCCGACAAGGATTGGGAGTCCTAGTCGGTTCCCCCCCATGGCGCGCCCCTCTAGGCCAGCTGCCTCCTCCCCTCCTCCTTTATATGTATACGGGGCCAGGGGGCACCCCAAAGGACAACAATTTTTCTCTTAGCCGTGGGCGGCACCCCCCTCCACAGTTTACTCCTCCGGTCATAGCGTCGTAGTGCTTAGGCGAAGCCCTGCGCGGATCACATCACCATCACCGTCACCACGCCGTCGTGCTGACGAAACTCTTCCGCGACTCTCTGCTGGATCAAGAGTTCGAGGGAAGTCCTCGAGCTGAACGTGTGCTGAACTCGGAGGTGTCGTACGTTCAGTACTAGATCGGTTGGATCGCGAAGACGTTCGACTACATCAACCGTGTTAACCTAATGTTTCCGCTTTCGGTCTACGAGGGTATGTGGACACACTCTCCCCCTCTCGTTGCTATGCATCTCCTAGAGAGATCTTGCGTGACCGTATGATTTTTTTGAAATTAGATGCTACGTTCCCCAACACCGTATTCTTGGACAAAGTGGCCAAATTTTGTCAGATTAAACTGAAATTTTACAGCATGTTTTTACACAGAAAGGGGCGTTGATGACTCACCGCACTACCTGACTATCAAATTTCACGCAATGTGATTTAGCCATTTAAGATCAGTTACCTAAAAACCGAAGAATATGGGGACTGCAATTTCTATGTTTAACATATGTTAGCTACATATCATGTTTGCTCCGGACAGAAGTGATTGTTGTTTTTCGCAAGTTATACCTTGTGTTGCTGATGTTATAATCCTCTCGAGTTTCCAGAGAAGACTCTATTGTCTTCATCCTGCTAACAGTTTAATTTGGAGTGAACTGATTGGTCTCATTGTTTTTGTTCCTCATATCAAGAAAGTTTTTAGCGTAAAATAGTTGTCTTTTGTGCATGTTATTGTGTTATTAGCTCGTTGGTTACTTCTTGATTAAAGCTATTGACAAAGTCTACAAGTTAAAGGGGCCGGGGTTAAGTTGCGCATGTTTACAGTGTCAATAAACATCGTTGCGACCCATCACCACTCAAGTCGATGCACCAGTTAGTACTAAAGGAAAATAAGTTGTTGGTTTGCAGTCGGTTGGTGACTGAAGTTGATTGCCACACAGGTTATGTCCCAATATGGATGTTGGTCGTTTAATAAAGTATATGTGTGAGAAGGCGGCGTGGTATGTGAGTTATTTTCTGGTGCGAGGTGAGACATATTTATAAGATTGTAAAAGGGGTAGGCTAGATCAATAGGAAGTCCCAACTTTAAGGACGCATCTAGGTAGTGCTCGTGCATTTAATACAAATGCAAATTAGCAACAAATCATATAGAGACAAAATAGAAAACATTAACAACATCCAAAACTAATTTTCTTATTCAATAAATGCATTGCTTCCAACCTAAGCGTACAAATCAAAATCTGTTTTCACCGTTGCGCTTCTCATGATGAGTTCTTTCAAACTAGAACCAACGCGGTTCGACGAGGATTTCCAAAAAGTAACCAACATTCACGAGAAGCAAGTTTTGTGGTACAAATATGCGTTTCTAGCTCAAATCGAGTTCTACACCGCTGATAAGTCAACATTTGGTGTAGATCATTTGGTGATGACAAGCAATGCTTCTTGAGAATAGTTGCTTGCATATTATTAAAACTACCTTTGTCTAGTTTATATGGCATACATTAGCTTTTTAAAGCAAATGTAATATGACAGAAATATAAGTTTATTACAAGTTACTTTTTGGCACGTAGATTTACATTTCTAATATACTGACTTAAAATTGTATGAACGATTTTCTAAAATTTTGAGACCTCCTGTTCGCTTGTAACATTAATAATAGACAGGCTACCTGCCGGTTTGTCAGAGAAAAACAGGTTTATAGTGAACAGTCACTTTTCATTATAGTAAGCTGATTTTCAAATATATCCACTAGGAGATGTCTACGTGGAATCTAGTTTTGCAAGGTCTTCTGACTAGAACATTAAAATAATGCAAAAAAAGCATGTCGGGTCTAGTTTTACTCGTACAAATACCAACACTTTTGGTATGTGATACAATTGTAAGTTTCTTTTGGAAAAAATTATCGAAATGAGTCCATGCGTGAGATCTAATTTTGAATATATTGTTCTGAGAAACATAAAGGTGGAAAGGGATTTTGATTTGGCCGATTGACTTGAAAGCAGTGCCTTTCTGAAATTTCAGAAATAGGTTCGTTTGGTGCTGCTGTTATCTATTTTGTCTACGAATGGTATTTATTTATTTATTAACACAATACAGACGTAGACACTCATACATACGCACAAACACTCACTTCTACAAACGGACGCACACATACCCCTATCCTATGAGCACCTTTAAGAGACTGAGTCGGCACAACGAGCATCGGTGTCAAGTCTAGAACTTGAAATCTGGTGGGCTGAATATATCATTATCCTTCTAACCATCCAACCACAGGTTGGATCCCAATATTTATTGATTTTGTAGTGTGATGCTTAGGTGGAGGGTGCTCTTTGTTTCTGCCTTTGCGTACGCCATGGAAAGAAAAAGTGCACACACACTATATAGCATTTAGAAAACTTTAACATAACAAAGCTTGAGAAATAGTTGTGAAAGAAACTAAAATGGACCATTTCAATGGACAAGGGAACTGGTTGGGAAACATGTCGCTGAAAAAAACCCAATCCCCACACCCTTGTTGCTGCTACGACGTCTCGAACAGAACCCTAGCGCCACTATATCACCCCTGCCTCTTACCCCTAACAACCGCCGCCCTGCCTCTTCCCCCTAACAACCGCCTACCGATGCCACTGGCGAGTCGTTTCCCTCCGCATCCGCATGCGCTCTGTGGTGTAGGGGAGGCGATGTCTTTCTCATTTTGTGCATCGCCATTCTCTGTGGTCTGGTAGCTTCCTAGGCACGCCAGAGTGGCTCCCTATCGGCTTTGCTTTGGGGGGATGGTGTCCGCAATGCACATTCCTGTAGTTTCATCGTTTGGCTTAGATGGGCTTTCTGGATATGGGTGGCAGCTTGACTCCTTGCTCATGCGGCGCGTCGGTTCCTTTTTGGCGAGGCAAGCGCGGGTGGCTGTCCGGCTCGGTGGAGTGGCGGCGGCAAGGCCGGCATGCGTGGTTGTGTTGACAGCTAGGGGCAGCGGCGCTAGCATGGGATCAAGGGCCCAGATCTAGCTATGCCAGATTGGAGATGGTGGCTGCTCAGGGAAGGCGTATCCCATGATGTGATTGTTGCCTCTTTGTCAAGGGGGCATGTTGTGGTGATTTTGCAGAGTGGAGGTGCATGACGGTGTTGGTGAGAAGATGGTTGTGTGAAGTGGAGGTGCATGATGGTGGAGGCGCAGAGGGCGTAGTGGCGGTGGTGGCACATTGGTGGCAGCTTCGTTTTCAAACATTCTACCATGGTGTGGTATGGCCGTGTGGTCATGCCTGTTGGATTGGCTTGGTTCATCGTTGATGAATACGGGCAGAGTCAAGACTTGGTATCATAGGTTCACAACGGTTAGGCTCCCTCCAAGGGGCATGCGAAGGTGGTGAAGCATGGTCTGGGCGAAAGCTTTGGATTCAATGGGGTCATTTCCAGCGATGAGGGTGCTCATGCGCGTCCTTCCCCTCCTTGGAGGCATTGGCGAAGAGTGCTCTCCTTAATGGTGGTCTGCGTTCGATTAGAATGGGAGAGGCGGTGGGTTTTGCCTGGCCTGATTTTCTTTGGCATGCATGTAACAATACACGTTGGCATGGCATTACCAAAGATTCCCCTAAATTGAATATTCAAAAAGTTTTATCTCCTGAACCGTTAACCCTATTGAGGATCCACACCGTTAGCTTTCTGACGATGAGATCTTCAAAATTAGATCTCATGTCGACATGTTTGGACAACTTCTTTTTGCCGGTAATTAGTTACCGGATTAAATTAACTTAGTTGTCAGGTTGTTGAAGGGCAATATATACCACTAGAAAACTTCCTTCATACTCTCTTCGTTTCTAAATATAAGAACTTTTAGAGATTTCAATATGGACTACATATAGATGTATATAGACATATTTTAGAGTGTAAATTCACTCATTTTTCTCTGTATGTAGTGCATATTGGAATCTCTAAAAACGCTTACATTCAGGAATGGAGTGAGTATTACTTCTTTTGGTCGATGTCACCTTTTCCATATTGGAATATTCACTCTCTTCCCTTACATAACACTACAATATTTTAAAACATACAAACATATTATTTGATAGATGTGCGTAATTATTGTGGCAACTATTCACGATTAGCATGGGTATCTATGTTGATACATTCTGGAAACTTGAGGCAGTAACAAAATCATTGAAACAAGACAACATGGGATCTTATTTTAAAGCCCTCGTTGAGACAAACTTACCAGTGAAAATGGATCCCTAATCACGTTAATAGTTCGTGAGATAAAACATTTTAAACATTAGAAACAACCAAGATGCACACTATGCAACTTAGATTTTCCCCCTTAATGAAATCCCAAGAGCTAATACCTTGCTCAGCAAAGAAAATGAAAATAAGAGAAAGTTTTTCAGATTAGGTGCAGCTAACTACAGGAGCCAAATCGATGTTAGATGATTAATTATCAGAAGTAGTAGGTGGACACGCACCTGGTTCTTGCGATTCCAAGACGCTCTCTGAGAAGTTCCTGAAGCTGGGCGGCTTGTTTTGTTCGTATCTCGTCTGGTGCTACGCTTGGAAGAAGCTGTTGCACTATCGCCCTCAAGATCCCCTGCTTGGCGTCGTCTTTGTGCTTGGAAGCCACAACCCAGGCACGGTGAAGGAATTTCCGGCGAACTTGAGGGCAGTGATACACTGCCTTCGCGAGTGCCGTCTTCCCCGAGCCGCCAAACCCGACGATGGATATCACTATCATCTTCTCGCTCTCGCCATCTAGCAATTCCAGAAGCTCCTGCTTGGGTTTCTCGATGCCAACATGATGATGATGGTCCTCGAATGCGCTCGCATCATCATCAGCTAGGAACAATAATTGGCCGGCGGCGGCTTGCTGCTGGCTTCCGATCTTGACACCGTAATTGGTTTTCTGCTGATGTGCGTCCTCCAACTGCTTCTTCAGCTTCTGAATCTCCTTGGAGAAGTCCACTTGATCGCCGATTGACATCGGTTCTCCGTCGCAGGCACCACAAGGGAGGAACTGGTCTAGGCAATCTTCAATGTCAAATGCCAGATCACGCATCCGGGTGATGAATGAGCTCTGGACGACGCTAGGCTGCGCCTTCTGCGAGAGATGATCCTCCATGTCACCGGCAATCATGCTCAGCTCACTTTGCATGTGTTTGATATCACCGGCGAGGCCACTCAACTGCTCGGATCTCTTATCCAGCACCACCAAGAGCTTTGCCACGATGTTGGTCATCAGAGCGCTCACCACCGCTGCCTCCATCTCTCTGTCGTCTGGCTGCTGGCCTAATCTCGAAACTTTTTGGCAACTAGAGTTTCTCTGTAATGGAAGCCTAGCTAGAGGGATGACTGGATGGGGATAGGCGTAGACTTGAGTGGCACCGGTTATCTTCAGGAATGAACACTGCAAAATACTTTGTCTGATTTTTCTCATGGGTCGCACCAACTATGACATAGACGTGCACATACCTTAGTTATTGTGTTTTTTCGCCTTCGGCATTTTCGGATGCAATTTATGTTGTCCAGTTTTCCCACAATTTATTTTGTAAGAGGGTTTCCACTAGTAGAAAAAGGGTCAAATGTTCAGCTCATTAGTCCCGGTTTGTATTTGAGCCGGCACTAATGTAACCATTAGTATCGGTTTCAACGGCTAGGCGGGCCGCTCTCATTAGTACCGGCCCTAATATGTAGTATCGTAAAATACCAGCAAACGAAAAAGAATTAAATGTAAAACACAAAATTAAAGGAAAAAGAAATCATGAACCCAAAATCCCCCAAACCTTTTAGTACCGGTTGGTGTTACAAACTGGTACTAAAGGGCTCCCCGCCCCCGGCGCCGGCTCGTGCCACGTGGTGGCCCTTTAGCGGCGTTCGTGCGGAACCGGTACTAGGGGGGAGGGGAGCTTTAGTGTCGGTTACAGAACCGGCACTAAAGGGCCTTACGAACCGGTGCTATAGCCCGATTCTGCACTAGTGTTCCTTAGTACCTTATATCAATCGGCCGTATACCTTGGTTCATGTTGTTTTATTTATAAAGCAGGGCAACAACCAGTTTCATGTATATCGAAGACTAAACTAATATAACTCGTTCTCATAATGTAAGACGTTTTTTGACACTAGACTAATATGATTAGTATTAAAAATATATTTTACATTATGAGAGGGAGGGGGTAGAAAAGAAAAGTCACCAGTGACTTGATATAGATGGGTATATCAGCCCATTGAAATCCATCCCAAATGTGAAATAAAAAGGGACATTTGCATTTATGCCCCTAATTTGCGCCCACTCTCAGAGTTACCCCTAAATTTTTGATGTGCTCAAATTTGCCCCTAAAAAGCATTTTAAGTCGCAGGAATGCCCTTCCATCTGGTCAAAGTTATTTGACCAAAACTTTGAAAATTCATAACAAATTCGTACGAAGTCAGAAAAATGCAAATAAGATATCAAAATGTTCATAAAAACATCACCTATATGCGCATGTCATTTATGTTCCTCACGTACATGTGCATTTATTTGAATTCACCCTAAATTGTTTTTAATATTATAAACCTTAAAAAGCTTTAAAGAGTGCTTTTGTCAAGAACATAAATGACATGTGCATATGGGAGTTGTTTTTATGAGCATTTTGATATCTTATTTTGCATTCTTCTAAGTCCATATGAATTTGTTATGAATTTTCAAAGTTTTAAACAACTTTGACCAGCTGGAAGGCATTTCTGTGACTTAAAATGCTTTTTAGGGGCAAATTTGAGCACATCAAAAATTTAGGGGTAAATTTGAGTAGTGGGTTCGAGTTAGGGGCACATATGTGAATGTCCCAAATAAAAAACCTGCCATAGCAAAGAAATAGGTACGCTATAGCTGGCCCGCAGCCTCGTCACTACCCTATGGCTACCACCACGAAATCCTCCACAAATCAGTCTAAGCAGCACAAAAATGAAAATAAAAACTCTCTTAAATCATCTCCGTTACGTAAAAAATTGTTGCGATTGCCGGCTATTATAGCTAGGGAGAGACCGTCGCAAAATTGTTTCTTCCGCAGTTGTTACCTCTGGGATTTAATTTAACCACCCACTAACTGGAAAATCATTTGCATGAGATGGCGACTATGTTATAATTCCTTTAACAAGTTGTAAACTTGTCTGAACTGATGGAGGGAGACGGGCAATATATTACAATACTCCCACTCACGTCTAGCCTATTTTAGTCCTTAGACGTGGAATTGGTGTAGGCCGCAGGATTTTTTATTTTAATACTGCGTTGGCAGGGGCTTGAACTCAAGACCTTTTGGCTCGGATACCATATTGAATTCATGCACCAGCCAATCCATCTAAAAATCCAAACTGATAAAGAAAGGCGGACAATATATTTCAACACTGGCAATCGAGCTTCAGAGCAGACAAGGTAGAGTCGGTGTGTAATCGCTTGCTTGCGTTGCCCAGCTGATTGGCATTGCTTTGTCGGAATACTCTCCGCCAGTGCTAACCGCTGCCACAGAATACGACGCTAACCACCAGATTAGACTATACTCCATCATTACGAGTAAGCCAACCAATATCCCCGCAAAACACGGACCCAAGACCGAGCACTCGCCATACAGTCTAGTACATATACTCACAAACAATTACCTAGCCAACAAATGTATTGGCATTTTGCGCGTAGCCATGACATTCCAGCACAAGTGGACACATGCATCTGCTAAATTTTCAAATCAGCAGGGACATGATGACAAACACGACTGACAACCTGAATAAATGAAGCAACAAACGTATTGGCATTTTGCGCTAAAGATGTCGCCCTGAGATTCCATCACAAGTGGACACATGCATCTGCTAAATTTTCAAATCAGCAGGGACATGATGACAAACACGACTGACAACCTGAATAAATGAAGCAACAAACGTATTGGCATTTTGCGCTAAAGATGTCGCCCTGAGATTCCATCACAAGTGGACACATGCATCTGCTAAATTTTCAAATCAGCAGGGACATGATGACAAACACGACTGACAACCTGAATAAATGAAGCAACAAACGTATTGGCATTTTGCGCTAAAGATGTCGCCCTGAGATTCCATCACAAGTGGACACATGCATCTGCTAAATTTTCAAATCAGCAGGGACATGATGACAAACACGACTGACAACCTGAATAAATGAAGCAACAAACGTATTGGCATTTTGCGCTAAAGATGTCGCCCTGAGATTCCATCACAAGTGGACACATGCATCTGCTAAATTTTCAAATCAGCAGGGACATGATGACAAACACCACTCACAATCTGAATAAATAAAGCAACAAACGTATTGGCATTTTGCGCTAAAGATGTCGCCCTGAGATTCCATCACAAGTGGACACATGCATCTGCTAAATTTTCAAATCAGCAGGGACATGGTGACAAACACCACTCACAATCTGAATAAATAAAGCAACAAACGTATTGGCGTTTTGCGCTCAAGACAGCATGAGTATATAACCAAGCAAATTGTGAATGATATTATAGGCTTTCAAATTTCAATACTTGGAAATGTGCAGGTCCACGACGAAAAAACCATTGAGCGTCCGGAGAGGCGATTTCTTTGGCGATCGGCAGATGAAAGGGCCAGCAAGTTATTGCGGGTATAGCCTAAAAGTTCCATGTCGTGTGGGTGATCATAGCAGCAGGAAACACGGCTCAGTTAAATATTTACCAACTAAGAGAACTCTGTACAAAGAACCAACGGTGACTACTGACTCCCGCGAGACAATGAGGAAGTTCTGAGCCCAAGCAAAAAACGCACTGGCGTGGAGCAAAAGAAAGAAAATGAAAGGGATCTAGAGGAGAAGCATGAATGCGAGTTGAGGCAAGAGCTAGAAAGAAGGAATGATAAATTGGCTGCTTCTTCGGCCACACATGCAGATTTCAGAGAGAAGCACAACAAGGAAAGAGGCAGGCGGTCGGACACCTATATCCGACGACCAAGGATACAGATGAGTGAGTACAGACAACAGAACTCCAGCCCTAACCCACCACGTACTGATCGAAAAATAAGATCTAAACAAGTTTGGGTGCCAAAGGGTGGGGCGGTCTTTGAGCGCATCGGGGAGCACACTTCAACATCGGGAGACCCTGTACCGGATGATAATCCACAAGCATAGGGGATTGCAACATCTTCGAGGGTAATATTTCAATCAAATTTATTGATTCGACACAAGTGGAGCCAAAAAATATTTATGTGCCTTAACATTTGATTTGTCAATTCAATTACACATCGAAAGCTTATTTTTTTATAGCAAAGTATTTAGTAGCACAGTAGTTTGATAGAAGCGGTAACAGTAACAATAGTAATAGTACCAGTGACAGTAGCAACATAGCAAAGACAATATGAGTAAAGCATAGGCATTGGATCAACGATGAATATTGAGTATGAATGGCATTCATCATATAACATTCACAAACTAGAGCGATACACAATAACTCTAATTCATCAATTCAATGTAGGCATATATTTCGTATATAATCATACGTACTTATAATAAGAACTCGCATGACATCTTTTGTCCTACCCTCCCGAGGCAGCGGGGTCCATAAAGAAATCTAAGGGCTGTTAATGCCCCCTTTTAATAGAGAATCGGAACAAAGCATTAACACATAGTAAATACATGAACTCCTCGAATTACAGTCATCTCCGGAAAGTATCCCAATTATTGTCACTTTGGGATCTACGGTTCAAAACAATACCAAATGCATACAACTAGCAGGTAGGATCAAGAACCCAAATATATTAATGTAAACAAAAAAGGTTCAGATATGAAATCATGGCACTCGGGCCCTACTGACAAGCATTAAGCATAACAAAGTCGTAGCAATATCAATCTCAGAATATAGTGTATACTAGAGAACAAGCCCTAACAAATTGATTCGATTACATGATAAATATCATCCAACTCCATCATCGTCCAGCAAGCCTATGAAGAAATTACTCACTCCCGGTGTTGAGCATAATAGAATTATTGATGAAGGAGGGTTGATGATGACAATGGTGACGAATCCGCTTCTTCGGTGACCCGAACGGACTCCAGATCAGCCCTCCGATGAAGAACAGAAGCTGGCGGTGGCTCCATTTTGTAAAACACGATGAAATTCCTTCTCTTATTTTTTTCTCGGGAAGACGAAATTTATAGGCTTGGAATTAGGTCAGGCGGCCGCCTGTGGGCCCCGCAAGACATCAGGATGCCCTGTTGTCTTGTGGACAGCGGGTGGCCCCCCTCTGGTGGTTCTCCATTCCAGTATTTTTTATTTATTCAATAAAAATCTCCGCAAAGTTTTGTCCGATTCTGAGAACTTTTCTTTTTGCAACAAAAAACACCATGGTAGTTCTGCTGATAACAACGTCAGTCTAGATTAGTTTCATTCAAATCATGCAAATTAGAGTCCAAAATAAAAGCAAAAGTGTTTCAAAAATTAGATACGATGGATACGTGTCACGGGGGTTGCCGGTCAATGAATATCCTCGGCTGAAACTATCAAGCCTTGGGGTTGGACTAGATAGTTGGCGAATTCCCTGACCTCATGAGGTCCTACAACCAAACATAGTTTTCCTGTCTGAAACTAGAAAGAAACGGAATTCTATGAATAGGCTAAATTAGATCTTGGATTCTAAGCCTGGTGTTGTGGTAAAGAGTGATGGTAGGAGAGGAGGCTTAGCTTTTTTGACAGAGAGATGATCTGGAGGTAATGGTTAAGCCTTATTGTCAATATTATATTGATGTTGTAATCTCATTCAAGGGTTTCTCCTTAAGGTTCACTAGAATTTATGGAGAACTGATATACTGCAAGCGCACACCGTTGTTATAGCACTTTCGTGATAAATAAAGTGTCAAATCCACAGGGAGTTGATAGGAAGGCACCACAAACCTCGCAACTACGTTGTCACTTCACGTAGCTACGTACGCATCCAAACCAGAGATTGGAGATAGTCTACCTATCATTGCTAGGGAAATAAGATAAAAAGATATTTAACAAAACTACTAACAAAGAGATAAAAAGAGGGATTAAATGACACTAAGTTAGTATGAACGGTGCTCGAGTAGTGAGGCGTTCTCAAGGGTTTTGGAATCACTACCACTGATATGAACTATCGTATCTATTGGGGAACGTAGCATGCAATTTTTTTTTTAAAAATCTACGCTCACGCAAGATCTATCTAGGAGATGCATAGCAACGAGAGGGGGAGAGTGTGTCCACGTACCCTCGTAGACCGAAAGCGGAAGCATTTGACAACGCGGTTGATGTAGTCGAACTTTTTCTCGTTCCAGCCGATCAAGCACCGAACATACGGCACCTCCGAGTTCTGCGCATGTTCAGCTCGATGACGTCCATCGAACTCTTAATCTAGCAAAGTGTCGAGGGAGAGTTCCGTCAGCACAACGGCATGGTGACGGTGATGGTGAAGTGATCGGCGTAGGCTTCGCCTAAGCACTACGTGAATATGACCGGAGGCGTAAACTGTGAAGGGGGACACCGCACATGGCTAGGAATCAATGTTGTTGTGTTCTAGCAGTGCCCTCCCCACATATATATAGGTGGGAGAGGGAGAGGGGCAGCAAGCCCCCCCCCCCCAAGTAGGAGTAATCCTACTTGGGCGCCTCCCGCATGTCGACCGCCCCCTTTCCATAAGTGTCGGAGGGGGAAGGAAAGAGAGGGGCAGGGGAAGGAAAGGGGGACGCCGAATCCTCCCCTTTCCTTCTCCCTTCCCTTCCTTTCCTTCTCCTCCTATTTGGCCTATTGGGGGCGCACCAGCCCCTTAGGGGCTGGTCTGTCCCTCTCTTGGCCCATTAGGCCCATATAGTTTGCCGGGGGTTCGGGAACCCTTCCGGTGACCCGGTACCCCCGGAACACTTCCGGTGTCCGAATACTATCGTCCTATATATGAATCTTTACCTCTCGACAATTTCAAGACTTCTCGTCTTGTCTGTGAGCTCATCCGGGACTCCTAACAACATTCGGTCACCAAATCACATAACTCATATAATACAAAATCGTCATCGAACGTTAAGCGTGCGGACCCTATGGGTTCGAGAACTATGTAGACATGACCGAGACACCTCTCCGGTCAATAACCAACAGAGGAACCTGGATGCTCATATTGGTTCCAACATATTCTACGAAGATCTTTATCGGTCGTACCGTAATGACAACATAAGTTATTCCCTTTGTCATCGGCATGTTACTTGCCCGGGATTCGATCGTCGGTATCTTCGTACCTAGTTCAATCTCGTTACCGGCAAGTCTCTTTACTCGTTCCATAATGCATCATCCCGCAACTAACTCATTAGTCACATTGCTTGCAAGGCTTATTATGATGCGCATTACCGAGAGGGTCCAGAGATACCTCTCCGATACTCAGAGTGACAAACGCAAGTCTCGATCTATGCCAACCCAACAAACACCTTCGGAGAAACCTGTAGAGCATCTTTATAATCACCCAGTTACATTGTGACGTTTGATAGCACACAAGGTATTCCTCCGATATCCGGGAGTTGCATAATCTCATAGTCGAAGGAATATGTATATGACATGAAGAAGGCAATAGCAATAAAACTGAACGATCAACATGCTAAGCTAACGGATGGGTCTTGTCCATCACATCATTCTCCTAATGATGTGATCCCGTTCATCAAATGAAAACACATGTCTATGGTTAGGAAACTTAACCATCTCTGATTAGCGAGCTAGTCTAGTAGAGGCTTACTAGGGACACTGTGTTTTTTCTATGTATCCACACATGTATCAAGTTTCCGGTTAATACAATTCTAGCATGAATAATAAAGATTTATCATGATATGAAGAAATATAAATAACAACTTTATTATTGCCTCTAGGGCATATTTCCTTTAGTATCCTCTAGTCACTGGTCAAATTCATAAGTGGACGGAGTCGGGTATATGACACGTTCTACTCTAACGTAGACTTTGTGTCACGTATGCCACTACCGCAGTGTCCCCCTGCAGTTTACCACTACGATAATTAAGGTTTTCCCCTTGGATGCATCCTCTCTAAGGGTTCTCCGTTTATCCCCTATCAATTGCAACGGTGAGGAATCAAGGATTTTACTGTCACCTCGACTTACCTCAATACTCAACCCTCACAACGATAGTAATATATTTCACGGCAACAAAACATAAATGTGAGTGAGAACTCCTTTCGACATTCGCGAAGGCTACTAACTCGAATCATGAACAGGTAATATTGGATCACATCAAGAATCATATATGGTTCAACTATATCCCCGAGAACTATTACTACTCAAACAAGTTAATGGTACATATAGAGAAGAGGGTCAAGTTACAAGTCGGCATCGAGCCGGTGAAGGAAGAAGGCATGGCGGCGCCAATGATGGTGATGACGATGATGGCGGCGCCCATGCTGGAGATGGAGATGGTTCGGGCCGGTGCTCGCATTGGTGGAGCCTCCTCTTTAATTCCCTCACCGCCACCGAGCTAAAGTGCATGTAGAAAATGAGAAGATCACGTGTTAAATATTATTGGACTTGATGCTCACGTGACGGGAGAGAAGCATTTTTCCTACTAAAAAGTGTATTGGGGAGATATAAATACACTCTTTTATGGATAAATTTGAAGTGCTAAATGACCGCTTATTCGAGGATGGAGGGAATAGGTGCTTAACCCACTACTGGAAAAAGGCCTACTAATGGCGCACTACCGGTGCGCCATTACTAGCACGCCATTAGTATTTTTTACTAATGGCGCACCACATAGAAATGCGCCATTAGTAACATTTTTTTTCAATTTTTTTTTAAATTTTTTTCAGAATTTTTTTTTAATTTTTTTTTCAATTTTTTCTTAATCTCAGTTCACTATGGCTTAATCTCGGGTCAATATGCTTAATCTCAGGTCAAATCGCACTCCGTGGTCAAACTTCCCGAAAGGTCACCCATCCTCACACTACTCCAGCCCAAGCACGCTTAACTTTAGAGTTCTATCCAACCCCGGCAACAGCTCACTTCATAGGCACTTGTTGATATATCTAGCATATCAATCCTGTTATACCTTGTTGATGTCTAGGACTTTGTTCATGTTCATGACCATGATGAAATTTTGAAAAATATTTCAAACTTCCCGACCATATTACGTATCATTTTTTGAAAAAAAAATTCAAAACCAATTTTTTTTCTGTTACTAGTGGCGCACCACATCCACGGTGCGCCACTAGTAAGTTTGAAATTTTTTGAATTTTTTTGCCGCTAGATCTTGAAAGCCCCGTAACTTTTTTTCTGTTAGGTTTTTGGGGATTTTGAAAATTTTTAACTTTTTTGCCGCTAGATCTTGAAAGCCCCGTAAATTTGGATGTAACTTTTCGAGTAGATGATTTTTCATATAAAAAACTTTTTCATCCGAGTTCGTATGCAAAAGTTATGCCCGTTTTATAAATTTCCAGAGAGATTTTGCAAATAAAGTCGAAATTCATATTTGTAAATTTTCCCAAAAACTAGAGCACATATCACATGGGAAACATATTATCTTTTATTTTTTTGACATTTCCATCATTTTGTTTTATTTTTTTTAAAACTGAAAAGGCGATCCAGGGGGGGTGCATTCGGTGTTGGGGCAAGTTAGTAATGGCGCACCGTGGGATGGTGCGCCATTACTAGTACCCACGGTGCGCCATTACTAGTTTTGAAAAAAAATAAAAAAAATTGATATTTTTTTGATTTTTTTTTGAAAAAAACTTAGTAATGGCGCACCATTGAAAAGTGCGCCATTACTAGTTAAAACTAGTAATGGCACACCGAGACATGGTGCACCATTAGTAACAAAAAAATTTTATTTTTTTTTTACTTTTTTTCAAAACTACTAATGGCGCACGACGGATGTGGTGCGCCATTACTATGTCAATTAGTAATGACGCACTATGCAACGGTGCGCCAATAGTAACAAAAAAAATTTTATGTTTTTTTTCAAAACTACTAATGGCGCACCACACACCAGGTGCGCCATTAGTAATATATTACTAATGGCGCACCGAGACATGGTGCGCCATTAGAATATAGTAATGGCGCACCACATCACAGGTGCGCCATTAGTGGCCATTCCATCTATAGCCCTTTTTGTAGTAGTGACCTTTTCTTCCTAAGCTTCCTTCATTTGATGAGTTGTAGATGATAAATTGTGTTTTGGTATAGGTCTGTATGTGCGCCTAGCACCTTTCTTCCTGGGTCAACAAAATCTTCTCCTCTAAATTATCTTCTCACATCAAGCTACTCGTAATGTGTGCCAACTAGACACTTTTAATGAGATGGCGTACAATTAAATGAAGAAAGGGCAAGTTGAATATCATATTATGATACGGTTTTGATAATAAATTATATACTACTATGTGTTATACATGGCAATAAATGAGACCACATGTGATACAAATATATGATATTATACATTACGGATGTAGTATCATACACTAGTATTGGACTGTGCATAGTATGGAGTAATTTAAACTAGTAACGTGCATATGTTACTACCTCTATAGTGGGAGTAACATATGTGTGGCGTCATGCTACACTTTATTCATTATCTTGTAGGCTTATCTTATCTTGATATATGTGATGTTACTTATAGTGTGAGTAACTAGCTATGTTACTCAATCATTTCTCTTCTCATTAAATCATTGTCATATAAGCAAATTTGCTAGTTGAACCTTATGTTACTGCGAAATTACTCCTGATGTAGACAGTCTGATATGTATGATACTAGTATATGGTACTCCCTACTATAACCATTTTTAGAGTAGTTGAAATCAAAGAAAAACATTAGTCCCTAGATTTCCATGTCAGTTAGGTCCGTAGGTGTAGCATTATTGTAGCTCCACTTGTGATATACTAGTCCGCAGTACACAACTGTGAGCAGCTCGTCTGCCTGTTCCGTGTAGATGTCTTCAATCCGCTTCCCCTCCACATCTGCTATCTAACTGTTTGCTGTGTCTCTCCCACTATCTCCTCGAACGAAGGTAAGCTTGACCTCTTATCAAAACCATATCCTGTTTGTGAACGGTGATTAATTCTACATTTTCTGGCTCGTTCTGTGAATTCATTACCTATCAATCCGTGCGGTTCCTTATGCAGAGGATCGTGCTTCGATCGAGCTCGAGGGTTCGTGTCGCTGGTTGTGAACTACAGATCGAGCTCGGCAGCGACAGAAGAGATGGAAGAGAAGAAGCCCGGAGGCGACGGGTCCGGGTTTTTTTTGTGTTTCCTCCCTCCGACGACCAGGGGTGTGGCGTTCTTGCTAATTTGGTGCTCGCTCTCTTTTTGCAGAGAGAACAGCATGGAGCTGCCTCCGATTAGTGCATCCCTTGGTGCCATGGGTTCCATTTCGGGAAAGCTGGACGCGCTCCAGGATACAGAGCACAAGGATGAGATCAGGAAGCTCAGGTCGCGGCTGCTGGCGCTCTCCAAGGCACGGGATCCCCCAGTAACAGCGAGGATCTGGATGAAGGATGTACGCGAACTATCCTATGACATGGACAACTTTGTCGACACCGACGCAGAATGGATCCACAAGATGTCAGGATTCAAGGCTCGAGCCAAGGACGCCAATGGACGGTACGACAGGTACAACCTCGAGAGCGTCCCCAGCCGTATGAACATCGCTACGATTCCAATGGTGGACGCCGGCCGGAAGACAGATATGGTCGTCGGCCTTGATGGCGAGGGCGGCGCCTTCAAGACGATCTGCAACACTCTGGCCGACGGGGATGAGCAGCTCAAGGTGCTATCCGTTGTCGGCGTAGGAGGAATCGGGAAGACCACGCTTGCCAAACAGCTATGGCGTGAGCACAAGCTCGGGGACCACTTCCGCTGCCGGGCTTTTGTGCGGACGGCCAAGAAACCTGACATGAGGAGGGTCCTCAGAAGCATACTCGCTCAAGTTCGTCCGGACCAACCACCCGACGCCAGCGAGGTGCACGACCTCATTCACGACCTCACACAACATCTACAGGATAAAAGGTACATATTTTCTTGGATCGATACAAATATCACCTCTGTGCCGAATTATAAAATATTTTAATATGGATTATATACAGACTGAAATAAATGAACAAACATACTAAAATGAGTCTACATACATCTGATCTAGAAAAATAAATTAGAGCATCTTATATTTCTGAACGGAAGGAGTAGTCAATTTATTACATCTAAATATGCTCACCTACGTTTCACACTATGGAAATTATAGAGAGCTCACGTTTGCTCCATTCCTTGTGCGTGCGGCGATTATATGAACCACTTGTTTTTAGGTCATACAAAACAAAAATCACAAATTTTCTAGACATGGTGAATTCATAGTTCTACCCTTTGGGATTTGTACTTAATACTACGTGAATGATTACCTTGCAATCAAAATACAAGAGTTAATACAGGGAAGGTGGGTCTAGAATACACAATAAAAACCAATGCATAAGCATTTCCTCTCTCATTAGGCCGAACGTCAGTGATGCGGTATCTTGTGTATTCATCACCTACTCCCTAAAAAAATTGGAATATGTTGAGTTGGAAACTCAACTACCTACCATTTATGTTGAACTGGAATTTGTATTCAAATGGAGAAGCATATTGAATGTAGTTCCAAAACTAATCTTCTAGAAAATATTTTGAATATCTAAAATAGATCCTTGCATTATTTATGTTTTTCCGTGTTCTGTAATTTCTTGACCCATGGACAAGAACAAGTCAGAATGCTGAAAAGCTAAAACAGAGAAGTTGTATTTGCAACACCAACTTGATATAAAACACACCCACTGATCCATATCACTTGTCGCTAAAATGGATGTCTCTAAATGTATTTTAGTGCTAGATACATCCGTTCGAGCAACAACTAATTTGGATCAGACGGAGTAATAATAATAAGTATTTGTAACAGTTGCTCCATTGCAAACTTGGTTATATAATACAGAGGTAACAACCTACACATTGACGAGGGCTAATGGAATACACATAACAGACATAAAACACACAAACTTGAGGGCAACCAATATAATTTGTTTGTAGTTTAGACTGCTCTCAGTGGGAAGTATCATATACCAGTATCATGCATAACATACTACTCGCAGTACATAGTATCATAGGTTAATACCTTAGATGATCTCATTCATTGTCATGCATGAAGCAATTGCCTTGCGGTTGATAATGCAACTTTCTGTCATATCCGTGTATGTGCAGCTTCCGCTACCAACACCCCGTCCCAACTACTCTTCTAGTGAGATGTGCCACTTCTTCTGCTCTCATAAACAATTACCTAGCAGTCGATGTGCAGCTTTTTCTCCTAAGAGCAAGTTCGCATATGTGGCACTACAATTGGTTTCCGAAGCACTAAAGTTTTAGTTCGGATCACTAAAGTTGCAGAGAAATTTTTTCGTCCAAACATATTCATAGGATATCTACTTTCAAAGAGTTTATCATGAGAAACCTACGGGTGAAAATGGATCATAATTACTACACTCGGTTAAAAAGTTATGATATTTTGAAGAAAACATTACCATATTAAATGCTCCTGGGCAACGTACCTAACTTTTCATGTTGGCTCACATTAGACCTAGACATTCGGCCTGGCGCGGGCTCCACTTTCTCGCCTGAAGCTCGGCCTGAAAGCCTAGAAAAAGCCCAAAATGACCACATATAGATATTTTATTTCAAATATAGGTATGATATATAAATATAATATATCAAATATGATTATTTTAATTATAAAGAACACTGTTTTTGAGTTTCAGGCCGGGTGAGGCCGGGCTCGGGCTTGGGATTTTCACTTTCGGCTTTGCCAAGAATGGCCCAAAACCCTGCCTGGCCCGGGGTATGAACAGGTCTAGCTCACACATGCATCGCCTCATCGCATGCTTATACCTGTTTAATGCACATGTCCCAGGTGGTGACGGTTTCAATCATGGTTAGACTAGATATACTCCCTCCCTTCCGATTTACAAGCAATTGATGCATTGGTGAACATACTTTTTTAAGAAAAAAATGTATTAATTGAGTACTTTTGTAAACTACAAAAATTATTTGACCACTCATTATCTATCTTGGTTGGTCTGATTGTTGAATTGAATTGTATAAAGCAGAAGGGATGGAGTAGTTCTTATTTGTTGTTTCTATGTCTGAACCATGTGATGATTCATCATGTGGTCGCGAACGGTGTGTGCTCGATTGTTCTAAAAAGTACAACTGCATTTTCAGCATTTACAACATGTTTGATTTGTGAGAATCAGAGATATGGAACCGAAGTTGAGGGGTGGGGAGAATAAAATTCGTCCGATTTATTAGAGCGGATGAGAATTTAATTCGAAAAGGGAATGAAAGTTGAGAGAGCTAATTCCCATTGATTTCTTCTCGTGGGTTACCTGTTAATTTTTAGGCAGAGTTTCATCCCAGCCTAAGTCCCATCTCATATCAAACAAGGGAATGAGAGTAAAAATCTGCTTCCCATGTCAGCATCTCGAACAACTCCCTTATCTCTAAATAACCGCCGACAGTTAGGGCAAAAAAGTCTCTCCATCAATTCATATAACATGACCACAATTTTAGATGGAACCTTCAAATTGGACATTCGTTCCTGTAGGTTTACTGGTAACGTTTTGGCGGCCTAGTAACCGCCTGAAACTTTACCACTTGCCCCGCAAGAACCTCACCAGAACACCGCCACCGCCGTCGCAACGTGATGGAACGCCGTTGCTTGCACTGCCTCTCATCGTAGGTCATCCTACGCTCTTCGCCACGCCGCCCCTAGCCGACGGCCGTCATACGTGTCACTTACTGACCGGTCCCAGGGCATTAAAAATAAACCAGATTTATGGGAAGAAGTTTATGGAAACTGACAAAAGTAGCTTCGAATAACTTCCATTAAATTTAATGGTCACCTCATAAAATAAATTTTAGGAGATTTTTTTACCGAAAAAGAATTTAGCTCCACCATAAAGCAACGCTCGACATACAAGATTCTAACCACCCGACATCACACGCACCCAAAGCAGATACAAGGTAACTGACCAACAACAACACTACTCCAAACACCCCAAAGCAAACAACAAGTAGGAGATCTTTTTTAATCCCTATATAAAGTATCCCAAATGATAAGTGCCACATATGTGGCATGAAGTAACATGGTCCAAACGCCCCCATTAGCATCCATTTTGCCACATCAAACAGATGACATCAGCGGAATCGTTTTGCCTTTTTCGGACTTAAAAATGTTATAGTATCTCTTAATTAAAAATCCATTTCATCATTAAATCCATCTCGATGAGATTTTCAAAAATAGATCTCATATTGATATGTTTTGATGATTCTTTTTGGGCCAAAATTTGTCATGATGTTACACTGAAGTTGCCATAGTGTTTAAATCAAAGTTGTCATGATATGTTTAATCTATGTTTTCCTTCGAGATTTAAAGCAACACTTGTATTTCAACTATTTTTCAGGGCAAATTTTATTAATTGACCATGACAACTTTTAGTAATTAACTATGACAAATTTAATTCATGGATCATGGCAATTTTAGTTTATAGGTCATGGCAATTTTAGTATTTTGAACATGGTAATTCTAGCGTGTTTGACCATGAAAATTATTTTTTGTATGAACCATGGCAAATTTGAGTGCATGTATCATGACAAATTTAAATAATTCACCATGGAAATTTTATTTTCTGGTTCATGGAAAATTTGAGTCATCGACCATGCATTTTTAAAGTAATTAATGACAAATTTCTTTTTAATTATGAACCATATCACAATTATTTCATGGATAATGAAAAATTTGAGTAATTCATCATGTCAAGTTTATTTTCGTAATTTATTTATTTATGACATGGCAAAAATTAGTTTAAACATAGAAGAAAAAGTAGTTGAAACATATCATGACAATTTCAGTATAAACACCATGGCAATTTATGTGCAATAGACATGGCAACTTTTGACCGCCAAAAAATATCGTCGAAACATATTGATATGGGATCTAGTTTTGAAGTCCTCGTCGTGACCGTTTTAATGGTGGAAGCGCATTTTCAATTAGATTTGTCATTTAAGAGATAAAACATATTAAAGTTTGAAAACTAAAAAGATTACCGCTGGCATCATCTCTCTCCGTCCCTTTTTTTAGAACGAAGGCTTAAGAAGAAGAGCCCAACTGTGAACTAACAAAGCCATCAACCGGCCAGGATTACACACTCGAAACCAACACAAGAAAACATAAAAACCACAAGGTACAAAGGCGCTTGTAATGTAAGAAAGAGCCATTATACCAATTCAGAATTTCTACTAGAAATGACGAATGGTTAAAAAAAGTTCTATACATAAGAAAATTAGACTTTCTTCCATGGAACTATTCACGGCATATCACACATTTTAAGGCACAAGAAAGCAGCTCACAAGCCTCACACACACCAAGCTAAAAATGATCATACATGGAGACACGCAGCTCAGAGATGTGAAGGTCCTCAATCGCGTACAGGTCACCAGGGAAGGATAATGTCAGCACAGGAGCAGCACTTCCGATGGCGAGGAAGGGCATGCCATCGCCAAATCACCAGCGGCCCTGACATGCCATGTCCTCCCAGCTCCACTGCCAAAGAAAGCCCCCGCCTCCTCGCCTGGCTCGAAGGCGCCGAACCATTGATAGTGTAGAAGTTCACCCTAGAACCTGGGAGGAAGGACACCGGCAGGCAGCAACACTGGAGAGGAACCGAGCTCACCCGACTAGCCACGGGGTGCTCACCTGTAGCAGAGCACCACCAAAACCCACGTACTGGACACGAAGGAGAAAGAGATGCCGGAACAGACGGAGAAGAGCAGTAGCAAGTGACCCAGGAAGGCATTGAGAACCTAAGGCCTTGACTGTGGAGCTTTAGCTCTCACGGGACACTGAGATGAGCCACCGGAGGGGAACCCGCTCCCCTCTCGCGCTGGAAGGCAAGGCACACCTCCTCTGCCATGAGAGCTCCGGAATGCAAGGACCCGCTGAGGATCTCGCCGCAGACTTAGGACACCAGCTACCGGGGCTGCTGCACACCCACCACATCACCGAGAAGCCCAAAGCCCACCTAGCTCCCAAAAACGGCACCTTCAGGAAGGACGCGACGCCAAGGGCACCGCCGCCGCCCAACAGAGTTGTGGTTTTCACCTGGGAGGCTAGAGGGAAAGGGGGACGGCGGATCTAACCTGAACGGCGCCTCCAAGGAGGGGAACGGCGCCCTCGAGCGTCGCTGCCGCCAAAACCGGCGAGGCCGGTTTGGGATTTCTCCCGGTCTTCGAATCCCCGCCCCCCTTACCCCAACGACGCTAGATCCGGTGGCTCGCAAAGAGGCAGGCCGGATCCGGCCGGGGCGGAGCTTGTCGAACAGGGGAGGCAGGGGCTGCCAGATCTGGCGCTGCCGACAGCAACAGCGGCCGCATCACCAAGGCACTCGTCCACCGGTTCACCCGCCGTCCACACGGCCAGGATCGCCGGCCCACGCCCGCGCCACCGCGGTGACGCCTCTCCGGCCAGGGCTACCGCCCCGAAGATCGCGGCCCCCCGCAAAAGACGCATGGCAGCCAGGGCCCTGCCGCCACCTTCTTTAGCGGTGCCCCGGGCTTGCCCGGCGGCGGCAAGGGAGGGAGGGAGGGGAAAGGGGGGTGGCGGCGGAGCTAGGGTTTGGACCCCCGAGTCGCCCTACCAGGAGCGATGCGAGGGGGGGAGCGGGTACCCTTACACTTGGGATAATGAAAGAGATGGGAATCTCTCCGTCTCTATTTGCGTACATGTGTGGAAGAAAACAAAATGGTTGTAGTGTCACAGTGGGCGGTTAGAAGGGCGTGTGGCCTGACCTTCTTCAACCCACACGGGTGTCATTTATCGAGATTCAGAGTCCTAATAAAGTATCTCATGCAAACTCCCGTCACCTACCCGATGGTTAAATTTAGGAGGGTACATAAAAGTAGTTCATGGGTCGCGCGCGTGTCTTGTGCCGAGCGTGCCGAGCAGACCACAGCCGCTTCAAGGTCAAGCCCGGCGGCGCCACCACCGTGCGATGCCTGGACGCATCGTGCGCCGGAAAGCTCTCTGTCGCACTGCACTTCCAGGCGATGTGTACAAGCGGCGGCGCGCTGCACCGCGGAGTCCATGTTCCTTTGGCGCGCGGAGATTCTACTGTCCCTTCCCCGATTGCACGGAGTTGATGGTGGACGAAAACAACGACGGAAAACAACGACGGAATTCCTTCCACTGTTGCACTGCTCTTTCGGCGGTGATGAGTACAGAATTATCATTCCTACTTCAGCTCTATGCACCGTATGTGTTCGGCAAAATGACCACTTGAGTAAGAGTCCCTTTTCTAGTTGCGTTTGAGGTCTGTAACGAGTAGGTTAATGATTTGTGGACTTGGTCGCGTATGTTGTTCGTGATATGCAATTCCCTAGCTCTTTGGGCTTTGCCATCTAGACATCGTTAGTACTCCCTCCGCCCGAAAAAAGCTTGTCCCTCAGATGAATGTATCTAGCACCAAGTTAGTGCTAGATACATCCATTTGAGGAATAAGTTTGGGACAAGTTTTTTTTTGGACGGGGGGGGGGGGGGGGGTTGTTTGGGTTTGTGTGTGTGGACTGGTCATGCTTCTTTGTTGGGGAATCCGGCAGCAGCATCCTACATTGTGAACATTCCCTCAAGAAAAAATAGCGAGTCAAAAATGTCCCAAACGAAAAAGGAAACACCAAATCTCCTGGCCTCTCTGAGCTGAGCAGCCATGAAATAGGTTGGCACCGTTCTGCAGCAGTGCGTCTATCACTTTTGTGTCACCCCAGTGGCACAAGGATGTTTTGATTTCTCTATATATGCATATTTTTTCCTTTTGTACTTAGTTACTTTATTGATAAACTCTTATGTGACACTTATCCATTTGTGTTTAGCCTATATACTTATCCACTTGGTCTAAGTGTGTTGAGAATATTTACTGTGTTCCACATAAGTTTAATTATCCTATACAAAAAATTTTAACAGGTATTTTATTATAATCGACGACCTATGGCATACATCAGTGTGGGATGTTGCTTCCTGTGCTTTCCCGGAGGGCAATCACGGAAGCAGGATAATAACAACAACAGAAGTTGAGGATGTTGCTCTAGCATGCTGCAGTTATCAATCCGAGTACATGTTTAAGTTGGAACCCCTCAGTGACAGTCAGTCAAAAGAGTTGTTCACCAGTGCAGTATTTGGCTCGGCAGAACGGCACTCGCGCCAGTTAGATGAACTCTCAGATGATATCCTGACAAGATGTGCTGGTTTACCGCAGGCAATTATTAGCATATCCAGTGTCCTAGCAAGCCATGCGGAAGCAAACACAGCGGAGAGCTGGGAGCAAATGCAACGCAATTTGCCAGCAAATACAGCTTCTGAGGAGATACTGAAACAAGTGCTGAATTTTTGCTACAATAGTCTTCCCAGTTGCCTTCAGACATGTCTATTGTATCTTAGTATATACCCAGAGAACTATATAATCTTGAAGGAAGATATAATGAAGCAATGGGTGGCTGAAGGGTTTGTTTGTGCACCAACAGAGAAAGAGAAAATGATAGTTGCTGGGAGCTATTTTGATAAGCTTGTCGATATGGGCCTGATCCAACATATAGACGTAGGGTATAGCAACAAGGTATTGTACTATGCAGTGCATCACATGGTACATGATCTTATCACATCAAAGTCCATAGAAGATAATTTTATCACTGTGGTAGATTATTCGCAAAGGACAGTACGGTTTTCTAACAAGGCTAGTCGTTTGTCTCTCCAGTTTGGCAGTGCAACATTCGCAACTACACCAGCAAGTACTGGGCTGTCACAGATTCGGTCTCTTACTTTTATTGGACTGATGAGCTGCTTTCCCATTTCTATCTTGGAGTTTAAGCTTCTTCGATTTCTGAACCTTCATATTTGGAGTGATCAACAACCAAGCACAGGTGTAGACCTCGTGGTTATTTGTGAATTGCTTCTGTTGAGGTATTTGCAGGTCATATGCAACGACATTGTACATCTTCCACGTCAGATGCAAGGTCTGAAACTCCTGGAAACACTTGAAATAAATGCAAGGGTAGCAGCTATTCCATTGGATATTGTTCATCTTCGGAGCTTGTTGCATCTCCGTCTCGGAGGTGGGACTGAACTACCTGATGTTACTGGTACTCTCACTAATGTCTCCCTGAATCCTCCTAGTGCTGCCATTTTGTTGGATGAGTCGAACAGTCCTCCGGATTCAGTGAAGACAATCGAGTTGTTGCCGCCCATTTGTAGAGTCCCCAAGTGGACCGGATGGCTTACCAAACTCTGCATTCTGAAAGTTGTGGTCAGAGAACTGCTAATGGATGACACCGGTAAACTGCAAGGATTGCCATCCCTCACTGTTTTGTCGTTGTACGTCAAGCAACGAACTACAGAAAAAATCATCTTTGTAACAGGAGCATTCGCCGCTCTCGAATATTTTGAGTTCAGGTGTGGTGTATTACACCACCTGGCCTTTAAGGAAGGAGCAATGCCCAAGCTTCGGAAGGTTAAGCTAGGTTTCAATGCTCATAGAGGAGAATGGTATGGTCGATTGCTTGTGGGCATTGAACACCTGTCAACCGTCAAGGAGATTGTTGGAATAATTGGATCAACTGCCGGTGCCGAGGAAAAGGACATGGAAGCTGCGGAGTCTGCATTCAAGGACGCCATTTGCAAGCATCATGGTAAGATCAGCTTAAAAAGGGGAGATGTTGTTGAGGAAGAGCAGTATGGTCCTTTGCTTGTGGGCATTGAGCACCTGTCAAACGTCCAGAAGATTGCTGGAAAAATTGGGTCAACAGCCAAAAAGCAGCAGGACTTGATAGCTGCAGAGTTTGCATTCAAAGACACCATTGGCAAGCATCATAGTGACGCCAGCTTAAAAAGAGGAGATATTGTTGAGGAAGAGTATGATGGTCCACCAGAAAATCAGCATTCAGTCTTCCAGAATAAGCTTATGAACTTTATTGAAGAAAAGAATAAGCTTATGACAGTCTCAGTGATGGGGTGGTTCCTGTCACCTCACATCACCGAGCTTATGAAGGTTGCACAGGACTGTGCAGCCACCAATTGCATGCTATACCGGGGAAGCATGGAGAAGCTGGCGAAACTGGTGCAAGCTCTGAAGGACATCAAGCGCCTCCTAGGCCCAGCCAGCACGGCCATCGTCAACAACCAAGCCAAGCTCGACCAACTATGGCAGCTCAAAAACGACATTCATGAGGTTGAGGAGATCCTGGACTTATTTCAGCTGGAGATCAATGACGTCCAGTTAACTGGTAATTACAATTTGAAGCATCTGGACAGCAAAAAAGTCCGGCTGGTGAAAGTGCTCAAGAGTGTAGGCGAGACTCGGGACAGGGCGAGGGAACTCCAACACGGTGCAGTTCCTTCCATCTTGCCACGAGCCGAAACCGGCCCGAACCCGGTGAGGGACGACAGGAGCTTCTTCGGGTATCAGGACGAGTATGCCCAGCTGGCCTCCATGTTGCAGAAGCAGCCGGATGGCAGCAAGGCGGACAACAAGATGCATCGGATTATCGCCATCGTCGGCCATGCCGGGATGGGGAAGACAGAGCTTGCTCGCCAGGTATTTCGGGGCGCCAAAGGCAAGTTTGACCTTTGCATATGGGTGCATGCCTACCGCAAGAACACTGAATACGACCTCCTGAAAGAGATCTGGAAGTATGTTGTTGGTCACAAAGCGGTCGGTGAGATGGAAGTCAGGCAGCTCCAGATTGAACTCAAGCAGCTCCTGGCGTCAAAGAGGTGCCTTCTGGTGCTCGACGATGTATGGAACCATGAGTTGGCGACCAGCGAGGTGCATAGGAAGCATGCATTGGTGGCTCTGGACTCGTTTATGGGCTTCGCCGAAGATGGAAGTAGAGTCGTGTTGACTACTCGAGCCAAGATTTGCTCGGCAACGTTCAGAGCAGATGCAAGCATCATCTTAGATGGGATCAAACCCAAGGAGATCACACTTCTGCTCGACAACATTGTAAAGCTTAGGACTAATGGTATCCAGGAGCTGCTAAACAAACAGGTGCCCAAGCTCAAGGGGTCTCCATTGGCAGCCGTAGAGATCGGTCACGAGTTGAGGAAACAAGCCACAAGTGACAAGATGTGCAACATCTTACACAACATTGAACATCATCTGGGCAGTGTATTAGAGGGACATTTGTTCACGTATCGCCATCTGCCACCGCACCTGCAGCGTTGCTTTGAGTTCTGCAGCATATTCCCATACAATTGGAGGTTTGAGCCTGAGAAGTTAACCAAGATGTGGATAGCTCTTGGTTTCGTCGAGGACACCCAACAAGGTCCGTGCATGGAAGATGTCGCCAGAGGCTACTTCCATGATCTGGTTGATCGTTCATTGTTCCAAGAAGAAGGTGAGGCACTAGGAATAGGGACAACTTATGTGATCCATGAGCAGATCCATTGGATGATACGCATGGCCTCCACCAAGAACTGCATCAGCATCTCTAGCACCGGATGCCATAGCACAACACCGAGAAGAATTCCTGTGACAGTTCGCCACTTGTCTGTCTTGAGCGGCTGCCTCGATCAGCTCAAGGCATATCCTAGTTCGGTGCTCAACAATATGCGGACTCTGGTTGTCCTAAAGAATGACGATGATGATTCGACGACGTCAACTTTTGACAAAGGCATACTCAACCTTTTCAAGGGTGTGAGAGTACTCGACCTGACAGCAACAGACCTGACACATCTGCCAGGAACTATCCACAAGCTGAAACATGTCCGGTACCTCGGTCTTCCGAGCACCATCAGGAATCTCTGTGATGAGGTCACCGGGTTATTGTTTCTCCAGACCTTCAGCCTTGCTGGGAAGAAGCGGAATACCTGTCGGCTTCACAGGTTTCCAAAACATATGAACAGACTCGTCAACATGCGACACCTTGACATCGACATGGAGTCCATCGCCAACATCAGCGGCATTGGGAGGATGGCTAAACTGCAAGGGCCCATCGAGTTCAAGGCCATCAGGGCGTCAGAGAAAGAAGGGCATGCCGTGTCAGAGTTGGAAGGGATGAACTCTCTGGGAGAGACGCTGAGCATAAAGGGCCTCGATGCAGTCGATAGCAAGGAGGAAGCCATGAAGGCTCAACTCGAGAACAAAAGTGCGGTCAAGGTGCTCAAGCTTGAATGGGGGCCACCAGATCCGCGGCAACTTAACAGAGGACCAGCTGCTTTTGACACCGCCACGGCCGTCCTCGAAGGCCTGCAGCCTCACCATGACCTCCATGAACTGCGAATCACGAGGTACCCTGGGGCGACGTCGCCGACCTGGCTGGGTGTGACGATGGAGAAGCTGGTGTGCCTGTACCTCAGGAACTGCACGAGACTTCAGGCCCTGCCTGCTATCGGCGGCCTTCCCTGCCTGGAGCTTCTGGTTGTCAAGGAGCTGCCCTGCGTCAAGAGCATCGACGGCGGCTTCTGCCGCGTTGGCACGTTCCCAGCGCTGAAGAAGGTGGTGCTGGATGACATGCCAAGACTGATGGCGTGGAGTGACATGCCAGAACTGTCGTTCCCTCGGCTGAGGGAGGTGAGCATCATCGACTGCCCGCGGCTGTCCTCCCTGTCGGGCCTTGAGCGCTGCACAGGTCCCATCGACCTGCGCGTCAAGGGATCGCCAAACATCACACCGGGGATCCTGCCTGCGATGTTCATTACTGGCGCCTCTAAATGGAAATTCCACTAGCGGTACATGAGGTCGACGTTCTTAAAACCTATGTAGGTAAGTAGAAATGCTTGACTTGTGGAAAAGATGAATACATCTTATATTTTAGCAACACATGGCTATACAATAAGTGAAAGAGAAGACTTTAGAGTAGCCGATGGACGAGGTGCCGAGGATATTGAACGAGAAGAGCAGCGCGCTATCTGAAAAATAGCCGCATGAAAGTAGTAGCAGTTAGTCCTGATGATCAGCAAACTTTGTTATTTGAGCAATGCTATTGGATGGTTTTCATGGATCTTCACTACAGATCCTAACCCCTATGTATATATACACTTGCAGGGTTCTGATCAAGTGGATAGGAGCGGGCATGAAGATGGAGGAAGCAACATAGAGCAAGAGGATAAATTTGAACTTTATAGAGTTGAGTTGCATGTACTGGATTTATATCAGCTCTTTAACCATCCTGGTGAGAGGTGGTCTGTGTACGGGTTTGCTAGTGTTGGGAAATCAGTGTATGTTAGATAACATTACAACCAGATAAGGGCATTTCTAAATGATCCGTTATAACCAGTTAGAGAAGTAAAAATGCGGTTTTACTCCTCTAACTGGGACCTAACAAATCCCCAATAGACCTTACTGGCTCGACCGCCGCGAATCTCCCCATTTTTACTCCACCGCTTGGCAGCCGAGTATAACTTCTCTTCCTCTCCCCTGCCTCCTCTTCTCCCCCTCGCCCACCGCCGACGCGTCCCACGCCCTTCCCCGCCGCCCCCTCTCCTCCCGATGGCCTGACACCCGCCGACGCATCCTCGAGCCACAGCCGCTCGCCTGATGCACCCACCCCCACCCAATTCGCTGATTTCTCGGAGCTTCCTCCACGACAGATGACCTACCTTTGTGTCCGGCAGCGGTCGTGGGGGACATGGTGGATCGGGTTGCTCCACACGGCAGAGCTCATGGCGATGGAGTATGACCGATGGCAAGTCCGCTTCCACGATTGCGATGCGCGACTTGAACTTCCAGCTCGTGCCGCCGGAACCGGGTGTGATGGGCGGAGCGATGGCGCAAGAAGACCGAGGGGTGAGGGAGCGCCTCAAGGCGTCGGCCGCAGACAAGGCATACATGGAGGACCTCCGCCGCCAGCACCCGAAGCTCGTGGAGTCCGAGCGGGCGATATTCGCCAACAATGGCGGGGAGGTCATCGTCATCTCCGACGATGAGGTGGAAGGCGGCAAGAAGGGCGGCTAGGAGGAGGAGATCGACATTGAGGAGTGGCGGAGTATCTTCCCCGACGGCAGCGATGATGACACCGGCCAGGACCAAGCTCTCACCGTCGGTGGCCTGATGTGGAAGGAATGGCTCGACCTCCACTACGGCCGTTGAAGTTTTAAGTTTTTAGTGTGGTTTAAGTTTAGTTTAGTTTAAATTTAAATTTATGTTTGATGTTTGGTTGTCAAGACTATCTGTGTTGAATTTGTGTTTAAATGCATGCAAATTTCGGTTGAAATTAGATTGAATTTTTGTAAATTTACGTGTTACTCCGAGTGCGCCTACGAGGTTGGGTTGGGGGGGGGGGGGGGGGCAGGACACCGATGGGGACACAACTTTGGCATCGGTGGCCCGCACGATTCGGTGGCCGTTCCATTTCCGGTCTTGGATTAGGTTTTCTTTTTTCTTAAGAAAAAACATTATTCAGATTTAACAAAAGAACTAGTTAGACTAAAAATGAACTATTTGTTAATAAGTTTCGTAAATAAAATTTATATTTGGGGAAAATTGTCTAAACGCTCTTATATTTCTTTACGGAATCTTTCAGGGATGCAGGTTATTCTATCAGCAGAGGCCATACTTTAGTGCAGCACAAGGAAGAAATCAGGCCATACAGCTAGGCTCCATGGGATATTGGAAAATGAGGAGCTAGCAAAGGAATTAGACCGGAATAAGAGAATTGCTCTCGCAACTGATGTGGCTCAAGCAATATCTTATTTGCATCATGATTGCAGTCCACCTATTATCCACCGAGATATCACGAGCAACAACATCTTGCTTGGTACAACCTTTAAGGCTTTTGTCTCGGATTTCGGAACAGCAAGAATTCTCAAGTACGATTCATCAAACTGGAGTGCACTAGCAGGAACAAATGGCTACATAGCCCCTGGTACATACTAGTATAACATTGTTGCTCACATCAGAAGCAGTTATCCCTATCCATTTGTTCCTAAATCTAATATGTTGATATGATGTAAATAGCTTTGGTGTGGTTGTGCTAGAGCTAGTGATTGGCAAGCATCCAAGGGATCTGTTAGACCGTGGTTTATCGAGAGGGGATCAATCTATGCTAGTGAAAGATATTCTCGATCACCGGCCGACAACACCAACAACAGCAGAAGGGAATAGCTTAGCTCTGCTCATCAAGCTGGCCTTTTCCTGCTTGGAATCTTCTCCACAAGCAAGGCCAACCATGCAGGAGGCATACCAAACTCAGCCAACGACCCTCTTCTAGCTCCTGTCCCGTGCCTTTCAGCACACTTACATTACAATAAGGGATTCATGTAGTGAGAAGCCAAGGTCTATCATTGCAGAAGCCGATTTAGGTTTATGTTTTGCCTCGAGTCATTCATATACCATCTATATATGTTGAAGTTTGTAATCATTTTGTGTCATCTCGTAGGTTTTATTTCTAGCAAAAACAATAACCGATCCATGCAGCATGAGCCTGTTCACGACATGGCCGGATCAGTAGTTGCATGCTATTACGATCGCCTCGTGCGATGGCACGAGTACCGGCTGTAGCGGCTTAGAACTTGACGCATGGTCAAGGGTCGTGGGATGGCACGGCCGTGAAGCTTGCTCATGGCGCAAGATAAGGATCTTTATCTTAGCTAGTTGAGCTAATGAGCTGTTTAAATAAAGAGGAGAACAAAGCAGAAAAGCTGCAACGGTTTACGCAACGCAAATATACTGATTCTTCTCCCTCCCTATGCCTCGGGATGAGTTCATGACTCATTGTAAGTGGTCGATGCAGAAATAAGAACAAATAAATGTAAACACACGAAGCTGGGAGCATAAAAAGGAAAATTACCATAGGACTAAGTAAAAGAACTTACACGGGCCTGTAAGGCAAGAGTATGAAGTCCTTAACCTTATAATGGAGCATTATATCCAGGAATATGTAGTCCTCGTCCTTCAGATGGAACAACAAATAATTTACTACTAGACTAAATTTCAAACATTGATTGGTGAGATTGAAATGGAACAAAGATACAACATTCTTTTTTCTTCATGCCTAATAAAAACTTAACAAAGGTTGAAATGATATGATATGCAAAGTCCCAGATGACCGACAACAGTGAGAGCTAAGCTACTGCAATCATAGACATGTGGCTCCGGGCTGTAATAAGTATATTTTCCCGAGCTCCTCTCTAGCACTTTCAGACCCCTTGTTTTTAGTTTTTACTGCCTCGGGACTATTGCACCGTGTTACCTTTGGTTTCATTTTGATAATGGAACCGGGGATGGCTTCTGGCTCCCTGTTGCTCTAAAAAAAGCATCAGGGTCGGGGTGCTCGGTCCCGAGCGTTGGCAATCGTCTTAAGGAAAATTGACAGTCGCTGATTTGATTTTCAGGCAACTGGTTATTAGCAAACGTGTAAATGATTCGTTGTTCCGTGTGAATCTTACCATGATGTCGAGGTGCTCGGTCCCGAGCGTTGTTCACATCAAAGGGGTGTTTGGGTCTGTTTTCCTATCCTGGACTGTCGAGGCATAAATAATCCATCAACAAAAGTGACAGTAGATAAGAACCCAAATAAAGCAACTGAACTGGATTGTGCTGATCCTCTGTTCCATTTAGCAGAGTCTTGATCTGATTCTTGTGATTTTGTGTTACATGTAGAATTCGGAGCTAGCGGACACAGGGCCTGAAGAAATTTGCTTCCCGTAGAGGCATCAACAACATGAGCACCGCATGCTGGTAACAAATAGTGAAGAATGAGGTGTTGCAGTTGGTTTTGTGTTGAAAGCATTGGTTTCAAACATTTGCAAGCTCGGCGTACCACTGGGCTAGCTCTGCTGCTGTAGCAAAAATACCCGTCTGCTCAGATAGCTACACAGGTAGTGACTTCTTTCAGCCTACTTCTCTCTGTGGGAAATTTAGCAGCTAAGACAAGCAAGGTTCATGTGTGTATGTATGTACTCATAAAAGATTCACATGGAACAACAAATCATTTACACGTTTGCTAATAACCAGTTGCCTGAAAAACTTTTTTAGAGCATCGGAGAGCTAGAAGGCATTCCTGGTTCCATTACCAAAATTGAAACCGAAGGTAACAGACTGCAATAGTCCGGAAACAGTAAAAACTAAAAACAATGGCGCGAAAACAGGCTCTGAAAGTGCTAAAGAACAGTTACGGAAAATATACTTATTACAGCCCGGAGCCACATTTTCACAGAGCAATCGCTGCTGCTGCTGCGATTCCAGACAAAGGAGTTGGCTCTGTCTTCGACCTCTTCAGTGAAGATTGATTTGGAGCCTGATGCTTTCGTTTCTTGTGACTGACTACTTTCAGCTAGGTTTGGTGCCTACTACTCATGCAGTAAATCTAGCAGGCAACATGACACTGAAGAATCGTCGTGTTTGGACCTTTGCTGCACAACAGCTTTGGTCAACAGGAAAACAGCATATTTATTAGAAGAAGAAAAAAACTTCCACCTGCTTCAATTCCCCAGAAGTTCTTTATCAAAAAAGTAGATATTAATTCAACTCAACTCAGAATGGTTGACTGCCGTGTAACATCCAACAAGACCACTTGACCATAGAATGCTGCTTGAATTCCACAGGTTGCAGCCACTGTCTCGTTTCCCTGGGCACATGACTTGACTTCCAACAAGACCTGGGGTCCATGCTTTGTTGGACCACAATTAAACGCTGTACCCTTTATTTCTACCACCACCGGTGGCGAAATTTCCACACAACTTGTCTTTGCGTTGCGTCACCAGTCATGAGTCCTTGAGCTTAAAATTTTGTTCTATGTACCAGCTGAAAAGCGAGAAGGGAAACACTTCAGAGAATAGCTTAAGACATAACTGAAGCACTTACAAGTTACATGATCAAATGAACAGAAAATGCGTGAGTGTTTACTGCCGTTTCTGATATGTTGTACTCTACATCTGTACAAGATACCAAAGTACTGAAGCGTAATAATAATTTTCACACTTTTGATTACTACTCGTAAAGTACAAAGGGCATACCTGGGAATACTAGCGTGTTGGATGTTACACGGCAACTAATCAACACGTACATAAAGCACTAGTAGTAGAAACTACTGAGTCAACCCACTTGAGCTAGGAAATTCTCTTCAGTCAGTGTCGTCATGATGCTGCTTGGTTGTGCAGGCTTTGAATTCCACAAGCTGCAGCCACTGCCTCATTTTTCCTCAGACACATGACTTCCAACAAGACTTGGGGTCCAGGATTTGTATTGACCAAAATTCAACACGGAAACCTTTATTTTTTTCCAACAAGACTTGGGAATTTCCCCCACATTTAATCGCTGCATTGCGGCACCAACAATGAGTTCTTAATCTTTTGTAGCAGTTAAAAAGCGAATAAGGGAAACATTAGTACTATAGAAAATGACTTGAGACAAGCTGCTTCCATTTCTTTATGGAATTGCAGTTACATGTTGCATGATGAAATAAACAAGAAACACTATTAAACCAATCACAGTATATACCATCAAATAAAAAATTTCTAAATGTTTAACTCAGTGTATAAGTTGTAGACGGAGGATAACTGGGAAAGATATGACTAGGTGCACGCGTTGGGCACCCTTCTATCCCTGTCTTCAATTGCTTTCTAAGAATAATTGCTGTGTCATTTTTCCACAGTCGTGAGGAAAGAAAAAAGAGGAAGAGATGGCGACACTGAAGAAGAGATGGGAAAGAAAAATTAAGGGGCAGAGGTGGCCACAGACTCAATTGTCGTGTGGTTGACTGACTGAGGGCCATCTGCTCTTCTTAGTACTTTTTTTCTTTTGCGAGAGCTCTTCTTAGTACTTTTTTTTCTTTTGCGAGAACTCTTCTTAGTACTCCTGGTGGCTTACTTAATTTTATTATAAAGCATTTATTGGCATACACCAACCTTAATTTTCTTCACGCCATGCCTAATACTATACAAACTTAACAGGGGATGGCATGTGATCATATGGTACGAAAAAAAACCAGGTGACAGAAAACAGGAGAGCTAGCACACCCCATAATAATTACTTTATCACAAAAGTATATAAAAATTCACCTCAAAGTTCAACTCAGCTAGTGCAACCACGGACATGCGAAGAACATGCATGATGTACTACCGTATTTGAACAGCTCCCTCATTTTTCCTCAGAGACATGACTTCCAACAGGACTTCCGTTTCAGTAGTTGTATCAGCCAAATCTGAACATAGAAACCTTTATTTTTTACCATCGATGTAAATCCCAAAGCGGAATTTTTCCCACAATTGATCTCATATGTAGCATCTGAAAAAGGACAAGGAGAACATTAGTACGGTTGAGGATAGCTTAATATAAGCTGCTTCAATTACTATATGGAATTTCCATAACTGAAGCAGTTACAAGTTATATGACCAAATGAACAAGAAATACTAGGAAACCAATCACAGGAGATACCATCAAATAAATACTCAGCCCAATGTTAACTGGGAAATACATGATCAGTAGGATTACTGTCCCTGCCTTCAATTGCTTTCTAGGAGTAATTATTGTGTCATTATTTCCACAGGCATGATAGAAAAGAAATAAAGGAAGAGATGGTGACACCGAAGAATAGTCATCTTCTTTTCTGCAGGGGAAAAGAATAGTCGTCCAGCAGAAGTTTCCAATCAAATGTTAAGTGTGATCCTCATAACAATGGACAACCTGCTAGTTAAATATCGTCAGTTCCAGCATGCACAGAATCACATCCCCCAACCAACACACAACATGACGGTGGCTCTGCAGTTCCTTCAGGCGGGCCGGATCGTTGCCTGCACGAGTAACACCAGGGAGGCAGACTGGTGGTGCTTGCCTGGATCAGGGCCACCGTGGGATTGCTTAATCGGAACGGTGGGAAGGGCGGCGGCGGCGGCTATGCGACCGGAAACGCGTTCATCTGCGTGGGGAATGGGCCAGGAAAGTCTCGTGGTGAAGGAACGGAATAAGTGACTTTACCATTAATATCCTTTTTACAAAAAAATGAATTTCTAACGGTCAGAAAAAATGGGAGGTAGAGTTACATGAAATTACAAGTCGTAACTCGCCAATCATCATAAAAGTGGTTGTGTTGGTTGATAAAAAAAAGTTGCATTGCCAATCACCATAAAAGTTGTATTGCCAACACACGCACACGCACACGCACACACAGCTATCATTTGCACGCTTTTCAATTACTTGTATTTACAAAGTGTTGGGCAATCATCAACTTTGAAGAAGTAGAATATTACCAAATCAATCCACTTGAGCTTGGAACTTTTCTTTGGTCAGTGTGCTCCAACTTTTTGCTTAATTGTATTCCCCCACTTGTATCCCACAAGTTGAACTTTTCTTCAGCCAGCCACTTGAATTAAACAAGTTGCAGCCACTGCCTCGTATTCCCTCGGACACAGGACACAATACTTGGGGTCCAGGATTCGTATGAACCAAAATTCAGCACATAAACCTTTATATTCACCATCGATAGAATTCCAGAATGGAATTTTGCCATGGTTAACCATCCACTTGAGCTAAATATTTTGTTCCGTACCAGCTGAAAAGCAAAAATGGAAACATTTTAGAGAATAGCTTAGGAAATATTCAAGCAGATGGTCAAACAAACAAGAAATACTATCAAATCAATCAGAGGAGATACCATCAGATAAAAACTCTACCAGAATGTTAATTCAAAAGTCCATTAAGTGCATAAGTTGTAGATGGAGGAGAACTGGGAAAGATATGAGTAGGCGTATGCTGTGGTGGGTACCCTTCTATCCCTGCTTTCAATTTGCTTTCAGGGAGTAATTACTGTATCGTCTTTCCACAGGCACGAGGAAATAAAATAGAGTAAGAGATGATCACGCTGAAAAAGAAAAAACTGGCAGTCCAACAAAGCTGCCAAAAGAAAGAAAAATGGGTCAGAGATGGTGACAGATATTGAAGAATATCATCCAGCAGCAGCTTCCACTCAACTGTTGTGTGTTGACTGACTGAGGACCTCATGACACTGGACGAGACATTCCTTAAATACTCATCAATGGTTTCCACGGAATCACATCCTCCAACCAATACACAACATGCAGACACTAGGCAGAAAGGTGCCATCTTTCTCAACACCATTGTTGTACCTCTGCCTACTGCTGGTGCCATGCCTTCTTCTCTTGGAAGAAGCACATGCGTCACGTCATGGAGGGATCTTGTTGAGGTCTCAACACATGGCCCTCCTTCACTGGAAAGCTACACTCGCAAGCCCACCGCTGCAGATGAGCTCTTGGCAGGAAAACACCAGCCCGTGCAACTGGACGGGCATCATGTGCACGGTTGTTCGCCATGGCCGCAACATGCCCTGGGTGGTGACCAACATCTCGCTGCCGGGTGCTGGCATCCGTGGCCAGCTTGGTGAGCTCAACTTCTCGGCTCTTCCATTCCTCACATATATCGACCTTCATAACAATAGTCTTCATGGTGCACTGCCTGCTAGTATCGGCTCACTGTCGGCACTTTCGGTACTTAACCTTCCCTACAACCAGCTCACAGGGAAAATTCCTGCTGAGATTGGTGACCTGCAAAGTCTCAGGCTGCTTGAGCTCTCATTTAACAGATTCACAGGACATATTCCTGAATCTCTGGGTAACCTAACAATGTTAACTGATCTTCTCATTCACCAAAACATGGTATCAGGTCCCATTCCCGAGGAGATTGGAAGACTTGTCAACCTACAAAATCTACAACTAAGCAACAGCACCTTAAGCGGTTTGATACCGAAAACCCTTGGAAATCTGAGCCAACTAAATGCATTATGCCTGTTTGGTAATCAACTTTCAGGGCCTATACCCCAAGAACTTGGCAGGCTAGTCCATTTGCAAATTCTTGACCTTAATTCAAATGATTTTTCAGGTCCAATTCCAATCTCCATAACCAATCTCACTACAATGAACACACTTTATCTCTTTGAAAATGAAATCACAGGACCAATACCCCCAGAACTAGGCAACCTCGCTATGCTAAACCAACTTGGTCTCTACGAAAATAAAATAACAGGTTCAGTACCCCCAGAACTAGGCAACCTCACTATGCTCAATGAACTTTTTCTCTATACAAATCAAATCATAGGTCCAATACCTTTAGAATTGGGCGTCTTGCCGAATCTCCAGTATTTAGACTTCGGCGACAACAAAATATCTGGCTCTATTCCTGACAGCTTAGGAAATATTACCAAGCTAGTGGTACTGCACCTCTATGAAAATCAGATAACAGGTCCAATACCTCTAGAATTAGGCCTCTTGCTAAATCTGGAGGATTTAACCTTGGCTGACAACCAAATATCCGGTTCAATTCCTAGCAACTTAGGAAATATTTCCAAGCTAGTACAACTATCCCTCTTTAAAAATCAGATAACCGGTTCCATTCCCCAAGAGATTGGCAATCTGATGAACCTTGAAATTTTAGACTTGTATCAGAACAAAATTTCAGGATCAATACCGAAAACTTTTGGGAAGTTGCAAAGCATCCAAAGAATGCAAATCTACGATAACAAATTATCAGGTTCTCTTCCCCGAGAATTCGGAGATCTCATCAGCCTTGTTGAACTTGCATTGTCTAACAACTCACTTTTTGGACCTTTACCCGCAAATATATGTTTAGGTGGCAGACTTCAATATCTCCAGATCTCTTCTAATATGTTCAGTGTCCCCATTCCAAGGAGTTTAAAGACATGTACGAGTTTGGTTCGACTTCGCCTTGAGTCGAACCAACTAACAGGAGATCTCTCTCAGCATTTTGGTGTCTATCCACAACTTGTACAGATGCGGTTAGCATCGAATAGATTGTCTGGGCAGATCTCACCAAATCTAGGTGCATGTACCCAGCTAACGGTACTACATCTAGCAGAAAATAAGATCACAGGTTCCATACCTCCAATCCTTTCTAAATTGTCAAACCTAGAAGAACTAACACTCGATTCTAATTATCTGAGTGGTGAGATTCCACCAGAAATCTGCACTTTAGAAAACCTATCTAGCCTGAACTTGTCATCAAACCAATTATCTGGATCCATACCTACACACATAAAAAAGCTACGCAATCTAGCATACCTTGATACATCTGGGAACAGACTGAGTGGATTAATACCAGAGGAACTTGGGACCTGCATGAAACTACTGTCCTTGAAGATCAACAACAACAGCTTCAGTGGGAGTTTGCCTGGTGTGATTGGAAATTTGGCAGGCCTGCAGATCATGTTAGATGTGAGCAACAATAACTTCACTGGTGTGTTGCCGCAACAACTTGGGAAGTTGGAGATGCTAGAATTTTTTAATTTATCACACAATCAGTTCAGTGGCAGCATTCCATCGTCCTTTGCAAGCATGGTGAGCCTTTCAACACTTGATGTGTCCTACAACGAGTTGGAAGGGCAGGTCCCAACAGCACGGCTACTCCAAAATGCTTCAGCAAGTTGGTTTCTTCCCAATAAAGGTCTGTGTCGCAACCTCCCTGGCCTGCCACCTTGTTATTCAACCCCGGTAGCTGCTCACAAAAAGGGGAAGATACTTGGTTTGCTTTTGCCAATTGTTCTTGTGATGGGTTGCGGCATTATTGCTGCAATTGTTGTCACAATAATGCTTAATTATAACAGGAGAGAACCACAAGAAAGTGTTAGCACTGAAGCAAGGGACCTATTCTCTGTTTGGAATTTCGATGGAAGATTAGCATTTGACGATATTGTAAGGGCAACAGAAGACTTTGATGATAAGTATATCATTAGAACAGGAGGATACGGCAAAGTCTACAAGGCACAACTCCAAGACGGGCAGCTGGTTGCTGTGAAGAAGCTTCATCAGACAGAAGAAGAGTTGGATGATGAAAGAAGATTTCGTAGTGAAATGGAAATCTTAACGCAGATCCGACAACGAAGCATTGTCAAAATGTATGGATTCTCCTCCCATCCAGTGTATAAATTTCTAGTCTACGACTACATTCAGCAGGGAAGCCTCCACGGAATATTGGAAAATCAGGAGCTAGCAAAGGAATTAGATTGGAAGAAGAGAATTGCTCTTGCAACTGATGTGGCTCAAGCAATATCTTATTTGCACCACGAATGCAGTCCACCTATAATCCATCGAGATATCACAAGCAACAACATCTTACTTGATACATCCTTCAAGGCCTTTGTCTCGGATTTCGGCACAGCAAGGATTCTTAAGCCCGATTCATCAAACTGGAGTGCACTAGCAGGAACGTTTGGCTACATAGCTCCTGGTACGTACTAGTATAACCATGTTTTTCACATCAGAAGCATCCGTCTCTATCCATTTGTTCCTAATTATAATGTTTTCGACACTTTTGTGCAGAACTGTCGTACACATCTGTTGCGACAGAGAAATGTGATGTCTATAGCTTTGGGGTGGTTGTGTTAGAGCTAGTGATGGGCAAGCATCCAAGGAATTTATTAGATGGTAGTCTTTCTAACGGCGAACAATCAATGATGGTGAAAGATATTCTGGACCAACGGCCGACAACACCAATAACAACAGAAGAGAATAACTTATCGGAGAGGCTATGGTGTTGATGTAGAAGCCCTCCATGGCGGATTCCCCCTCCGGCAGAGTGCCGGCGACGGCTCCAAGATGGGATCTCGCGGATACAAAAGGTTACGGTGGCGGAAATATTTCTTCGGTGGCTCCCCTGATGGTTTCGGGGTACATAGGTATATATAGGAGGAAGAAGTACGTCGGTGGACGCCCGAGGGGCCCACGAGACAGGGGGCGCGCCCTATAGGGGGGCGCCCTCCACCCTCGTGGCCGCCTCAGGAGCTTCTTGACTTGCACTCCAAGTCCTCTGGATCACGTTTGTTCCAAAAATCACGCTACCGAAGGTTTCATTCCGTTTGGACTCCGTTTGATATTCCTTTTCTTTGATATACTGAAATAGGCAAAAAACAGCAATACGGGTTGGGCCTCCGGTTAGTAGGTTAGTCACAAAAATGATACAAAAGTGTAAAGTAAAGCCCATAAACATCCAAAACAGGTAATATAATAGCATGGAACAATCAAAAATTATAGATACGTTGGAGACATATCAATGCATAGAGTGTTAGACATCACAGTAGAAACATGGGGAGTAGAGCTACACACTAGTAGAAAACAGGGCATACATTCGGGCCAGATAAGCCCACACTAGTAGAAAAAGGGGCTAATCTGAGACACATTAGTGCCAGTTTGATTTTGAGCCGGCACTAATGTGTCCATTAGTGCCGGTTCCAACGGCTAGGCGGGCGGACATCATTAGTACCGGTTCGTGGGCAACAATTAGTACCGGTTCATGCCACGAACCGGTACTAATGATGCTGTGTCAGGCCGTGGGCCCCACGAACTCCTTTAGTACCGGTTCATGTCATGAACCGGTACTAGAGTTTCTTATTAAGCTGATTTTTAGTCCCACCTCGCTAGGAGAGAGGCAGTAGGAGCTGTTTATAAGACGTGAGTGCAGAGATGATGGAGAGGCGCAATGCTCACATGCAGCTTGCTTAGCTTCAAGCCTTTCGGAATAGAATAGATTGCACGGAGCTGTGTGCAGTGTAGTCTACCCTATTCCGAAAGGCTTGAAGCTAACTAACGAGCATTGCGCCTTTTTTTATTTTTAATAACTTATTAGAACTCCGGACTACTTCTTGTGTTACGGCAAAAACTGGATGCACTTCGTGTACAAACTGGACAATAACTTTCGAAGTATCAGGGCCGGTTTCGGACGAAAACTCGTCTGTTACACCGGCACTTCATTTTTTAAACTTATTACAACTTCAGACTTTTTTGCGTTCAGTACGCACCATTCTAAGCCACGTCATCAATTTTCAACCCTTTCTGACATCATTTTCTCCCCTAGCACGAACCGGTACTAAAGAGGTTTTGACAGGGCTATTTTTAGTCCCACCTCGCATAGGAGTATAGCATGTGTGAAAGAGTAGAGAGGATCACGGCAAAAAAGAAAAAACTATATAAAAAACTACTCAAAAATAAATAGAAGAAAACAAATAAAGCAGAAAAGAAAAAACTATATATAAAGAAGAAGAAGCAGAAGAAGAAGAAGAAGAAGAAGAAGAAGAAGAAGAAGAAGAAGAAGAAGAAGAAGAAGAAGAAGAAGAAGAAGAAGAAGAAGAGGAGGAGGAGGAAGATGAAGAAGAAGAAGAAGAGGAAGAAGAGGAGGAAGAAGAAGAGGAAGAGGAAGAAGAGAAGAGGAAGAAGAGAAGAGGAAGAGGAAGAAGAAGAAGAGGAAGAAGACGAAGAAAAAGAGGAAGAAGAAGAAGAAGAGGAAGAGGAAGAAGAAGAAGAGGAAGAAGAGGAAGAAGAAGAAGAAGTAGAAGAAGAGGAGGAGGAAGAAGAAGAAGAAGAAGAAGAAGAAGAAGAAGAAGAAGAAGAAAATAAAGCAGAAAATAAAAAACTCTATAAAAAAATAAAGCAGAAAAGAAAAAACTATATAAAAAAATTACTCAAAAATAAATAAAAGAAAATAAATAATGCAGAAAAGAAAAAAAATCATATAAAGCAAAAATATTCACAAAGAAACTAAATACAGCAAAAAAACAACTCAGAAATAAATAGAAGCAAAAAATAAAGAAGAAAAGAAAACTATGTAAAAAAATTACTCAAAAATAAATAGAACAAAATAAATAATGCAGAAAAGAAAAAAATTATATAAAGCAAAAATATTCACAAAGAAACTAAATACAGCAAAAAAAACTACACAGGAATAAATAGAAGAAAAAAATAAAGAAGAAAAGAAAAAACTAAATAAAAAAATTACTCAAAAATAAATAGAAGAAAATAAATAATGCAGAAAAGAAAAAAATATATATAAAGCAAAAATATTCACACAAAAAACTAAATACAGCAAAAAAAACTACTCATAAATAAATAGAAGAACAAAATAAAGCAGAAAAGAAAAAACTATATAAAAACATTACTCGAAAATAAATAGAAGAAAATAAATAATGCAGGAAAAATTTTTATAAAAAAAATGTTGGGACGCTGCCCAGTGGGCCTACCAGACCTAGGGTGTGCAAATACAGACCCAGAAGGGCCAGCAGGCTCACAGGGCAGCGCGCCCTAGTTAGGCACAGAAGCCTGCTATATAGAGGAGTTCGAAAGGGCAGCCGCGGCTGGGTTTATAAACCAGTGCGGCTGCCCTTCGCTCGGCGAGGTGGGACTAAAACTAGCGCACTGCGGGTGGCAGCGCACGGCCTTTAGTACCGGTTGGTGGCTCCAACCGGTACTAATGTGTTGCCCTTTAGTACCGGTTGGAGCCACCAACCGATACTAAAGGCCCTCGTTTCCCGCCGCTTGGGCTGGCCAAAATTGGCTTTTAGTACCGGTTGGAGCCACCAACCGGTATTAACGGCCCATCCTATATATACTACACTTATGAAAAATCAGTTATCTCCTTCCACTTCTCGCGCGACAGCATCGATCTATCGCGCCGACGCCGCCGCCGCCGCGCCACCGTGTCGTCGCCCCCGCCGCCCGTCGTCTTCGCCCCCGCCGCCCGTCGTCGCCGCCCCCGCCGCACGTCCTCGCCGTCCCCGCCGCCCGTCGTCGTCGTCCCCGTCGTCGCCGGCCGTCCCCGCCGCACTCGCCGCCCGTCATCGCCGCCCCCGCCGCCAGTACGCCCGCTCGATCGTACCACACACACACATACACACACGCATACACACACACATACACACACACATGTACACTACACACACATGAACCTATACACACATACACACACAGACACACATATTTTTTTACTTATTTTCTGTTTCCTATTGTTTAGATGAATTAATTAATATAACTAGTTTATTTTTATAATGTTAGAAATGTTAATGTTAGATGAATTAGAACTAGTTTATTTTTAGTAAATGCTTAGTTGAACTAGTTGAATTAATATAACTAGTTTATTTTTAGTAAGAAAATTTAGGTATATGAGATTAGTTGAACTAGTTGAATTGATAGAACTAGTTTATTTTTAGTAAATGCTTAGTTGAACTTGTTGAATTAATATAACTAGTTTATTTTTAGTAAGAAAATTTAGGTATATGAGATTAGTTGAACTAGTTGAATTAATAGAACTAGTTTATTTTTAGTAAATATAATGCTTAGTTGAACTTGTTGAATTAATAGAACTAGCTAGTTTATTTTTAGCAAGAAAATTTAGGTATATATGAGATTATTTGAACTAATTAAAATTTAGGTATATGAGATTGTTTGAATTAATATAACTAGTTTATTTTTAGTAAATGCTTAGTTGAATTAGTTGAATTAATATAATTAGTTTATTTTTAGTAAGAAAATTTAGGTATATGAGATTAGTTGAACTAGTTGAATTAATAGAACTAGTTTATTTTTAGTAAATGCTTAGTTGAACTAGTTGAATTAATAGAACTAGTTTATTTTTAGCAAGAAAATTTAGGTATATGAGATTATTTGAACTTATTAAAATTTAGGTATATGAGATTGTTTGAATTAATATAACTAGTTTATTTTTAGTAAATGCTTGGTTGAATTAGTTGAATTAGTAAGTGTTTAATGTTTCGCCTATACGAACATAGGAAATGTCGTCTGACGACGAAAAAAATTTCATTATGTGCGAATACTGTGAAGACCAGCGCGGCCAGTGTGACTGAAATTTCCTTGTTGATGATAGGCGATTCAGCATCAAGCTGGATGAGACCTTCGAATTCGATACAGTAAGTCACAACGACAAGTGTCTGTTTTCGTAATTAAGCATGACTTATATATATATATATATATATATATATATATATATATATATATATATATATATATATATATATATATATATATATATATGCTTCATTTGCCTGACTTATAATTTTTAATTTTTACTATTCTACTAGCGCATCCCCTGCCATGTAAGAATTTTTGTCTTGGATAAGATAGGTTTCAATGATATGGAAACTATGGAGGTAAAGAGAGTTTACCTGAAAACTGAGCATGGTTATACTTTCAACGTCAAAGTATACAATGCACACACGTACACCTATTTTGAATGCAAAACTTGGCAAGCACTATGCAAGACTTATGCATTTGAGCCTGGTATGGTTATCACCTTCCATATTCGTCCGGAAGATGATATTGAAGGTAATAGAGACATATGGGTCGATGTGCAGACGCCTCCAATTCTACCATTATGTGAGTTATTCTCAACTATATTTTTGTCTTTGATATTGCTTATTCAAAAATAATTGACAACTAATTTATATTGACAGCTTATCTCCATTCAACCAAACATGTCCAGCGCTTTGTAGACAGGACCTACTACTGTCCCGGAGCTGAACTAAACTGCGAGGAGATAAGTCATTATGTTTCATGGCTTGAGGATCTTCATACTGTCAAGACAAATTTTCTTCCTGCACTTAGAAATGTTAGTACTCAAAATGTGCGAGCAATAGTGATGGTATTGAACTACGGTCACATCTATTTAGGAATGATAGTAAGATTTTTACTATTTGTCCTCAGTGCATCTTTTGCATACATAATTTTTTTGCTAAACTTTCATTACTAAGTATATTAATTAAGTACTATACGATGTTCTTCAACAGGGACTCCTGATGACAGTTGTGCCTCAGGGGATCGAGACTAAAGGTCCCATGTCAATTGTTAGCTTACGGCCAAGATATCCTGCATTGCACATGAATGCATTCAGGATTTCTAGAAGCGATGAATGCTTAATAGTAAAAGATTGGAGGAAAATTGTTAACGGTCGCAGAGAAGTACTAGGGGGCAGCAATGAGAAGCGCAGCCCACGATTAGGAGACAGGTTCATCTGCATGCTCCAGTATGATGAATTAGGAGAGCTATACATGTTCTATGCTATTTTACCAGAGAGAGAGAGAGAGAGAGAGAGAGAGAGAGTAGCTAGCAGGAGTGATTTAGCATGCTGCTCTTAGTACTTGTCCTTTCATGTCCGTGTTCTTCGTTCTGAACTTAATCTCAAAGAGTGATTTGCTTTTATGGTGTTATATATGAACGCTTATAATATCATGACAATCATGTTGAACTCGACGATATTTTTGCTTCTGGTACAAGTGAATGTTTCTTCTTTAAGCTACTGTTGGTGGTGATTAGATAGCGGTAATAACTATGATGATTAAATAGTGATAATGACGACTACGATGATTTTTAGCTAGCTAGCTCTAGAGTATGTTGATGATATGATGCAAGAGTTTTTATATTAATAATATGATGATATGATGAGTAATTATTATATCATTTAATGAAAGAAACAACATATTAGTTTCAGCTGGATGGATCCTACTTAAGTGATCAACTGTATATATGCCATATCCATATATATTATACTTGATCACCTAATTAGGTGATCAAGTATATAATATCGATATGGCATATATATATATATATATATATATATATATATATATATATATATATATATATATATATATATATATATATACTAGATCACTTAGCTATAGCTAGCTATATATAGCTAGCTAGATCCTCCAGTCGAAACTAATCCGCGGGACTTTCACCTAATGATTTAACAACTCATTATAATGTAAAACAATCACTAAATTAAATTTTAAAACACAAAACTAAAGCAAAAATTAAAAAAAAACCCAAACATTTAGTACCGGTTGGTGTTACCAACCGGTACTAAATCCTTACGCGCACCCGGGCCTGGCTCGTGCCACGTGTTCGCGCTTTAGCGCCGGTTCGTGACGAACCGGTACTAAAGGGGGGGGACCTTTAGTCCCCACTCTTTAGTGCCGGTTGGAGAACCGGCACTAAAGACCGTTACGAACCGGCACTAAAGGCCGGTTCTGCACTAGTGCCATTAGTCCCGGTTCAGTCACGAACCGGGACCCATTGGGGCATTAGTCCCGGTTCGTGTCTCAAACCGGGACTAAAGGCATTAGTCCCGGTTCAAATGAGCCCTTTAGTCCCGGTTTGGGACACGAACCGGGACTAAAGGGTGGTGTGCCCTTTAGTTCCGGTTTGTGTCTCAAACCAGGACTAAAGGTTAGACCTTTATCCTCAGTTTGAGACACAAACCGGGACTAAAGGGCCCATTTTCAAATCCCACCCCCTTCGCCTTTTCAGTTTTGTAAAAAGCAAAAGAAAATGATAAAAACTTCAAAAATTAAAATCCTTTGAGATGTAGTTATGTTCCTACATCTACTAGTTAGGAAAATTAAAAAAACTTAAATTTGGACATGTTTTGCAAAAAAAGTGTTATGCAAATGTAAAACGGCCATATCTTTTGCATACAATGTCGAAAAAACCCGCATAATATATCAAAGAAAATCAGCACGAAAATCCGCATCCTACGGCCTGTTTGCAATTTTTTAGAATCCTCAAATTCTAAAAGAAAAAAAAAGTTATGCTCAAATTTCTTTTTTTCGAATTTTCGTTAAATCTGGTCAAACTATGGTCAAACTACTAATTCAAGAAGTACTAGTGTTACTACATAATTATTCAAGAATATTAGTGTTACTAAATTATTATTTCAAATTTTTTGAATTTTGGTCAAATCTGGTCAAACTGTGGTCAAATTGTGCTCAAACTATAGTCAACCTATGGTCAAACTTATTATTCAAGAAATATTAGTGTTACTAAATAATTATTCAAGAATATTAGTGTTACTAAATAATTATTTCAGTTTTTTTGAATTTTGGTCAAATCTGGTCAAATTGTGGTCAAACTATAGTTATACTATGGTCAAACTTATTATTCAAGAAATATTAGTGTTATTAAATAATTATTGTTTGAATAATAGTTTCGAACTCAAACAGTGAAACGTGTGACTTCATGCTCAAGCGAAAATCCTGAGAGTTAATAGGATTGACATCTTAATATTCTCAGGAAAACAACAAGTGCAGACTTGGAAACGAGGAGGAATAGAACCCGGAGGTTAAGCGTGCTCAGGCTGGAGTAGTGAGAGGATGGTGACCGGCTGGAAAGTTAGATTATTTGGAATTATGAGGATGAACCGGCACGGATGGTGCTTTTTCTACTAGTGACACACTGCTACTGGAGGTGACACCGGCAGCATTCCCTCCATCCGCATGCTGCGAGGGATTTACGACAAACCGTCTACCTTCATGTACGTAACTAGCAGTGTTTCGAATGCATGAACGCCAATAAGTCCCTCACTACTGCCGCGTTCTGGTTTTCCCCGCATGCTGCTCGCTTTTAGGCGAGTTAGCATGAGCGTCCATATAGTTGTGGACGCTCCTATTAGTAAAATCCTATGAGAGGTTTCCCTACTAGCATAAGGAAGATAATAACGTTCTTTGTACCTGGGCAACAGAAAAATAAGTGAAAATTAAGGGTGTTTTTCTGCGCAGATGATATATGTACATAAAAAGGATGGAGGCATGGGACTTGTGTGAGCCCCGGACATCCTAGGCCATGCCCGGGATCCAAGGCAGGTGGCCAGGCATGTGGGCCATATAGGCCACCCCTAGGCCCAGTTTTTGGTAGTTGGGGTTATTTTGCTCCAAAAACCTTTTGTTATATATTTGCTTTATTTTTTCTCACTCTATAAAAGTGTTGTTCTCTTGTGAAACCTTCATTTTCTTGCTCCGGTTGCTTTCCGGTGCTCACTCCGGTGCAACCTTGCAAACTGGAAAGAAAATATAGATAAAATTGTGCAATGGTGGTCGAAATAGCATAATAAGTGAGCAATTTATGTTATGAAATTGTGATGCAAGATGCACATATAAGATTTGAAAACCAAAAAATGCCATGATTGGAATAATGAAAAGCATATGCAAAGCAGAAATTTGTTTGCCCTTTATTCCCATGTTTAGACTATTAGTAGTTGGGGTCACACATATGATGGTGCATGACACTTTATTTGTCATCATTGCTCGATCGGTCCATCGACTAAATGACGATGATCCATCTATCCATTATTATAGCCATTGTCTTTTACTGGCCATCACCAAAAATGATGCTGCCAACTGGTGTAGTGATCATGGAGCAATAAGGTGTGACATGCACATTACACATCGTTGGCAGGGTTTGTAGCACCAACGACATAATCGATTGGAGCTGAGCTAGTTGTTGAGGTTGGATGAAGCCCTGGCCAAGTTGTTGTTGAGGCTGGACAACTGTACCCTGGCCCGGTTGTTGTTGTTGTTGTTGTTGGGACTGTGGGAAATCTTGACCCACCTGTTGTTGTTGTTGTTGTTCTTGTTGTACGATGATGGCGTGTGCGATGCTATGGATGGCTGTGCATCGGTCTTGATCAGATATCTGTGCTAGCTGCTCACAGCATTGTTGCTGCATCAACTCGCAACCACTGCTTCGTAGGCCAAATTGTGACAGGACAACAATCTGTTTCCGGAATACTCTCAAACCCGATTCACTTGATGATATGGGGCTGCATTGTTGCAATATAAACTCCGTGCAGGCATTCAACTCTTGCTCTAGAAATGGTTGTTGTGGCCTTTGTAGCACATGGACGCTAGGGTCGAGCTGCATGGTGGTGGTGGCGGTGGCTATGGTCATCGCCATGGCAAGGAGGGAAATGATGGGGAAGGTCTTCATGGTGGATTTGTACTTACTATTGCTTGCTTCGCTTTTGATGTTCGTGCTCTAAATGTGTGAAGGATGGATGATGGATGCCATGGTATGGTTTCTTTTCATCATTGGTTTGTTTTTCTCTAAAGGGCTTAGATGATTATCAAACTAATCATTTGATATGTTGTGCTTGGTGGCACTACTTACAGTTGTGATTTTGGATTTATCATTAAAGTTGCTTTCTGTTACACATATCATCTGAGTGCCAAGAAAGGTTGATAATGTTCAATGACTCATCTCGTTTACTTTACACGATAAATGTTGATCTAGACTGCATCCCTTTCTGAAATTAATTTGTTCAGACTTGTTCATGAAAATTATCAGGAGATAGATTGACGAGGATTGTACAGAGCATTTACACGATATTGGCATATATGCTTTTTCTCAGCAGAAAAATCATATATTCAACACACCATCAACTGACATAACATTTATATACACATATTTGTCAAGAAGTATCTGTCGTTGGCCTCTGTTGTTTCCTTTATTGCCTGTTCAATTCATGCTCTGGACCTTTTTGCGCGAGTCACAAAACTAGTATTTGCACACAAAAATTTGCAGCTCCACTTATTATTTCAATATATTTTCATTTGGAGTGCTGCCTTAGGAATTCAGTGCTTGCTTCCTCGTGGCGACTTGCTTCAGCAAGATTAGCAGAAAAATTTAGCAGCAAACGTAACACTCTGAATAATCTTTCAGATACCTTTGTTACAGTACAAGTTTGGTTGACACTTCTGCTGGAAACTTGTCGTCTCCTCTAACACAAGGTTCCATATATGTATATACTCATGACTGGTGAGAATGGCATCGAACAAACATACATACTTGGTTTTTCTTCATGTGTAATGCAAACTTAACATAATGATGAGATGCCATAATGCAATGTCCCATGATAAATAGAAGAAAGAAAAATAGATACCAGTTCACCTAAAAAATACCATCAAAACTCACCTCAGCTAGTACAACCATAGCAATGAACACGTACACGGGCACGCAGACATACAGAAAGCGCTAGTAAACCACTTGAGCTTGGATTTTTGCCTCAGGTTGTGTGGGGAAATGTGGGAAAATGTTCGAGCTTTCTATTCCCACGCCATTGTCAAAATGTATGGCTTCTGCTTCCATCGAGCGTATAAATTTCTCGTCTACGACTACATTCAGCAGGGAAGCCTCCATGGGACATTGGAAAATGAGGAGTTAGCAAAGGAATTAGATTGGAAGAATAGAATTGCTCTTGCAACTGATGTGGCTCAAGCAATAGCTTATTTACACCATGAATGCAGTCCACCGATAATCCATCGAGATATCACAAGCAACAACATCTTACTTGATACAACCTTCAAGGCTTTTGTCTCGGATTTCGGCACGGCAAGGATTCTTAAGCCCGATTCATCAAACTGGAGTGCACTAGCAGGGACATATGGCTACATAGCTCCTGGTATGTACTTTTATAACCTTCCTTCTCACGTGAGAAGCATTTACCTCTATCTATTTGTTCCTAATTGTAATGTTTTGATTCTGTGCAGAACTCTCATACACATCAGTTGTGACTGAGAAATGTGATGTCTATAGCTTTGGCGTGGTTGTGCTAGAGCTAGTTATGGGGAAGCATCCAAGGGATCTATTAGACGGTAGTTTGTCGAGCGGGAAACAAGCTATGCTGGTGAAAGATATTCTAGACCAACGGCCAACAACACCAATAACAACAGAAGAGAATAGCTTAGCTCTGCTCATCAAGCTAGCCTTTTCTTGCTTGGAATCTTCACCACAAGCAAGGCCAACCATGCGGGAGGCCTACCAAACACTCATCCAGCGACCCTCTTCTAGCTCATGCCCCATGACTTTCAGCACACTTACATTACAACAAGTAAAGTATGCATGTTGATATATGATCGGAATTCTAGTGAGAAGCCAGGGTCCATCGTAGCGGAAGCCGATTTAGGTTTATGTTTTGCCTCGAGTCACTCATATACCATCTATATATGTTGAAGTCTGTAATCATCCCATGTCAACTTGTAGCTTTTATTTCTAGCAAAATTAATAACCGGTCCATGCAGCGTGATCCTGTTCACCACATGGCCGGATCAGTAGTTGCATGCTACTACGATCGCTTCGTGGGATGGCACAAGTACCAGCTGTAGCGGCATAAAACTTGAGGCATGGACAAGGGACGTGGGATGGCGCAAGATTAAAATCTTTATGTTAGCTAGTTGAGCTAATGAGCTGTTTAAATAAAGAGGAGAACAAAGCAGAAAAGCTGCAACAGTTTACGCAGCGCAAATATCCTGAGTGTCCACCAATTCTCCTCCCTCCCTATGCCTCGGGATGAGTTCATGACTCACTTTAGGTGGTCGATGCGTAAACAAGAACAAATAAATGTAAACACACGAAGCTAGGTGCATAAAGTTGAAAAAGATGGAATACGTTTTTGCCGTACGTAACTCGACGGACTTGCTGTGTATTAGTATGGAGGCAATCTTGGTTGCCAAGAATACATAGGATTACATGAGATCTCAAGGACCAAGTAATAGGAAATAATCCTACCTAATCTATAGTCATAACTACACTGATTACATGCTGAAATATACATTAACATCCCCCCTCAATCTCAACCGGCCACAAGGTTGAGATTGTGTCGTAATTTCTCCAACATGGCTTTTGTAGCAGGTTTAGTGAAAGCATCTGCCACTTGATCACCGGAAGACACAAAGCGAACATCCAAAGCTCCTTGCGCCACCTTTTCTCTTACAAAGTGAAAATCCACCTCAATATGCTTTGTCCTCGCATGAAATACTGGATTTGCACTCAGATAGGTGGCACCTAAATTATCACACCACAAAATTGGTGGTCGTGGTAGGAACACTCCCAGTTCCCTAAGCACAGATTGTACCCAAGTAACTTTAGCTGTGCCATTTGCTAGTGCCTTGTACTCCGCCTCAGTACTGGATCGTGAAACTGTGGGTTGCTTACGAGCACTCCATGATATCAGGTTAGGACCAAGAAAGACCACAAAACCACCAGTAAAGCGTCTGTCATCGACACATCCTGCCCGGTCAGCGTCAGTGAACACACTCAAAAGTGTGGAGCTTGACCGGCGAATAGAGAGTCCAGTAGTCACAGTACCCTTGATATACCTCAGTATGCGCTTCACTGCCTCCCAATGCACATCAGTGGGTTTGGCTAGATATTGGCACACCTTGTTGACAGCAAATGAAATATCAGGACGAGTGAGGGTAAGATACTGCAATCCTCCAACCATGCTGCGATAGCTAAAAGCATCATCATGATTGAGAGGAGTACCAAGATCTGCTGCCAACTTATCAGTTACTGACATGTGAGTAGAAACTGCCTTGCAATTCTCCATATGAGCATGATGAAGAAGATCATCAGCATACTTCCGTTGAGACAACACCATTCCCCCTGAATTGTAGGTGGCTTCAATCCCAAGGAAGTAAGAAAGGCGACCAAGGTCCTTGATGGGAAAGGACCCACCTAGAGTGCGAAGCAAACGATCCACTGTATGAGAGCAGGAGCCAGCAATGACAATATCATCAACATAGACCAACATGTAAATAACTACATTGCCTCGCCGGAAAATGAAGAGAGAGGTGTCGGCCTTGGATGAATGAAACCCAAGTTGTTGCAGCCGGTCACTGAGGCGGGAGTACCAAGCCCGCGGAGACTGTTTGAGTCCGTAAATAGACTTCCGAAGCTTGCAAACATGGTGAGGAAATCGAGGATCCTCAAAACCTGGAGGCTGCTGCATGTACACATTCTCATTAAGCAAACCATGAAGAAATGCATTGCTGACATCAATCTGGCGTAAACACCAACCCTGTGAAACTGCAAGTGACAGCACAAGGCGAACAGTGGCCGGTTTAACAACCGGACTGAAAGTGGCAACATAATCAACACCATACTGCTGAGTAAACCCACGAGCAATTAGGCGAGCTTTGTACTTGTCAAGAGAGCCATTAGATCGTTCCTTGAGCTTAAAAATCCACTTACAGCTGACAATGTTAGTGCCCGGAGGACGAGGCACAAGTGACCATGTCTGAGTGCGCTGAAGGGCAGAGAACTCCTCTTGCATAGCAGCTGTCCAAGCAGGATCAATAAGAGCCTGCCGATGCGTAGTTGGAACGGAGACGACGGCACTGAAACCGCGACGATACGGATTATATCGGACAGTGCCATCAGATGGAACCTTTGGGCGCCGAATATTGTTCTGTAGGCGTGTGCGAGCACGCTCGGGAGGGGGCGCCGGCGAGGAAGCCGACGACGGGGAGTCTGCCGAGGATGCTCCGGCGGTTGCATCTGCACGCACATGTACGCAGTCGACCGCACCAGGCATAGGCGCGGCGGGCGCTGCTCGCCCAGCCCCGTCGTGTGCATCTGCGTCGTGTGCAGCTGCATCGGACGAAGAGGCTCCATGCTGGGCTGTGGCACGCGCGAGCGACGGCTCGGGCGACCGGACCGCACCAGGCCCACCCGACGGGGCGATGCCAGAGGGCGCATCGGAGGGCGCCGGAGCGCGCGCTGGGTCAGCAGGATGCAGCCGCGTGCCGCAGGCGGGCTGGGTGCATGGGGTGTAGCATGTACGTCCGTCACTCCAGTGCATGGCAGCTGCGTCTCTGTACCTGTAGGACATGACTCAGGAAACAAAAAACAAAAAACAAAGGTACAACCTTCTTTTTTCTTCATGCCTAATAAAAACTTAACAACCGATGAGATGAGATGATATGAAAAGCCCCAGGTGATAGACAACAGTGAGAGCTAAGCTACTGCAATCATAGACACGAAGAGTTTGGTATGAATATATCCCATAAATCTTTTTACCAGAAAAGTAGGTACCCGTTCACCTTAAAATTCAATACAACAAATTTGTCCATGCACGAACAAAGCACTGCAGGCAGTCCTAGTTCATCCTCCTGCACAAGCAGAGGAAAGCAAGCACAGCTAATTAGTCTACTGGTTGAGACACAAACATAGACATTCACTGAAACTGAAATGAAGCAGAGTATGTGCTGTGGTATGATAAGACTGAGACAACGGTTATTGCTCCAAAAGCTCAGGATCAAATCCATCATATAGCACATGTTTGGCATTAAAGTGGTTTGGATGTGCTCCCGTGAGTTGTTTTTGCTGGTAATATCAAGCTAGGATAAGCTCAGTGTTGTTCACACCAACAATATAGGTACTTGCCATGAAATCAAACCCGAAATACACGATTTATAGGTTAGGAAATACTTCCACAATGATCGTAGGGTATCTAACCTATCATTTAGACCATGTGGCGAGATAAAGAAAGCCTTTTACAACTTCACGCACAGTGATTGCATGGGAAATGACATGAACCGTCGATTTCTTCCTCAGGAAATCAACACCATAATCAACACCACAGAAACTAGTCAGTCTCACAATTGGCATACCTAGCTACCTGTGACTGTTGCATGACCACTTGGTGCAGCAGGTAAGTTAAGCTCAAATTCAAGATAGGTTTCCTTGTTTGGTTAGAGGTAGGATGGGACTGAAATTTGATTCGAAGTCCATCAGCTTCCAAAGCAACGAGCTCTGCATTTTTCAACATACAAAATGAGCGCAGCAAGCAAAGAACTGTCTTGTATGTGTTAGATGTGTATAGTCTCTTTTCGTTATATCTCCATTGTACCAGGGGTTTTATGCACTTTACCACATATGTATGTGTAATGGCCTTTGGCCCTAAGTAAAGCTTAGTTGCTGATTATCCAACATGGTATCAGATGCTAGGCTAGCCCCTTCCTCCCGCACGATACAACTCCGTGCGCCTCGTTCATAGCCTGCTCGTCTCCAGCCGTCCGGCCGCTACCTCTCCGGCCCGGCTCCGCTGTCCCCATCTTGCCCGGCTACCTCGTCTGGCAGCGCCCCGTCTGGCCGTCGCTGTGCTCGGCTGCTGCCCAGTCCGGCGCCGCCTCGCCCGGCCGTCCCGTCCGGTCTCATCCCCTCAACCAAATCAGCGGGCATGTACCTTTGGGGCTTGGAGCACTCAGCAATCTGTCTGTCTTGTACCTGGGCAACAGTAACTTGAGCGGTGTGATAACGCAAGACCATCTTGCAAATCTCGTAAGCTTAAGGATAATGGATCTGAGCTTCTCTTCTTTGAAAATAGTTCTGGATTCAGCGTGGACTCCTCCATTCAGATTATTGTTGCTAAGACTGACATCATGTCAAGTGGGCCCGGTATTTCCTGTATTGCTCAAACAGCAAAAGGGTATTTCACAGATTTACATGTCAAATACCGGTATAGCTGATGCAATCCCTGATTGGTTTTGGGACACAATCTCTTACGCATCATTAGTTGATATGTCCCATAATCAAATCTCCGGAAACTTGCCAACAAAAATTGAAGCAATGACATGGCAAGAACTGCACTTCAATTCGAACCAGCTCAAGGGCTCAATCCCAAAATTGCTCAGCAATGTCACCAAGCTTGACATTTCTAGGAACTTGTTATCTGGACCACTGCCTTCGGATTTTCAAGCACCAGAACTGGCAGCAATTGTCCTCTTCTCCAATTATATTACAGGTGTAGTTCCAACATCCATATATATGTGGTTTGCAGAATTTGGCCATCCTCGATTTATCAAACAATCTTTTATCTGGAGAGCTTCCTCGGTGTGGAGTGTCAGACTTGGAAAATGATGACTCTGCAGATTTCTCGAGCTTGGGAATTCACACTCTTCTTTTGGGCAACAACAGTCTTTCTGGCGAATTCCCTTCATTACTGAGAAGTTGCACGAGTATAACCTTCCTTGATCTGGCCAGAAATAACATGTATGGGAACTTGCCAGAGTGGATAGGTGACTTGTCATCTTTGGTGATCTTTCGGCTAAGATCAAACATGTTCTTCGGTCATATTCCAAGTGAAATCACAAAACTTGAAGATCTACGGTATTTGGATCTGGCATATAATAATATTTCAGGCATGATTCCGCAATCTCTTGCCACCCTGAGAGCAATGACTACAAGGAATCTAGACCCTGGAAGCAAAGGACTGGATGGCCCTTTTGTACAGTCAGGTGAAAATTTTGGATCAGCCATGGATTTTGAATGGTTTGATGATAGCCTGTATGTTGCGATAAAGGGAAGGGAACTTCCATATAGCACACAATTGGAATATATCACTAGTAGAAAAAGGGTCAAATGTGAAGCACATCAGTGCCGGTTTGTAAAAAAAACCGGCACTAATGTGATCAATAGTGCCGGTTCATGGCTGCGATCAATAGTACCGGTTCGTGTTGAGCCTTTAGTACCACGAACCGGTACTAAAGGGGTAGTGGCAGGCTGGCGTCAGGCCGGGTCCCCACGAGCCCCTTTAGTACCAGTTTGTGTTACCAACCAGTACTAAAGGTCTAACCTATAGCACCGGTTCGTGCCACGAACCGGTACTAAAGGGGCCAATTTTCAAACTCTACCCCCCCCCCCCCACCCCGCGTGTATCGCCATTTCAGTTTTGAAAAAATCAAAAGAAAATGATAAAAACTTCAAAAAATAAAATCCTTTGAGAGGTAGTTATATTACTATATCTACTAGTTAGGAAAATTTGAAAACTTAAATTTGGACATGTTTTGCAAAAAGTGTAGGAAAAATGTAAAACGGCTATAACTTTTGCATACGATGTCGGAAAAAAAGTATAATATATCAAAAAATTCAGCACGAAAATCCGCATCCGATGGAGACAGCCTACGGCCTGTTTGGAATTTTTTAGAATCCTCAAATTCGAAAAGGAAAAAAAGATATGGTCAAATTTCAGTTTTTTTAAAAAAATTTGGTTAAATTTGGTCAAACTACTTACTCAAGAAGTATTAATGTTACTACATAATTATTCAAGAACATTAGTGTTACTAAATAATTGTTTCAATTTTTTGAATTTTGGTCAAGCTATGGTCAAACTATGGTCAAGAAATATTAGCGTTACTAAACAATTACTGTTTTTTTAGAATAATAGTTTAAACTCAAACGGTGAAATGTGTGACTTCATGCTCAAGCTAAACTCCTGAGGGTTAATAGGATTGACATCTTACTATTGTCATGAAAACAACAAGTGCAGACTCGGAAACGAAGGAGAATAGAACCTGAAAGTTAAGTGTGCTCGGGCTGGAGTAGTGAGAGGGATGGGTGGGAAGTTAGATGATTTGGAATGAGTGATCCACACTTGAGCAGTTAAGAGAGGTGATTAGAGACTAAATCATCAAATAATTCAGAAAAATTAAAAATCGAAAAAAAAATCAATTTTTTTTCCAAAATTTTCAAAAAAAAATTAAAAAAAAACCTTTAGTACCGGTTGGTAACACCAACCGGTACAAAAGGTCCCCCATACTAGGGCGCGAGCTCACGCCACGTGGTGGCACTTTAGCGCCGGTTCGTGACGAACCGGTACTAAAGGGGGGGGGGGGGCTTTAGTGCCCACACTTTAGTGCCGGTTTCATAACCGGCACTAAAGGCCCTTACAAACCGGTTTTAAAGCTCCGTTTTCTACTATGGTGAGCATTGATTTATCTAGCAATAACTTGGTTAGAAAAATACCTGAAGAAGTAGGCTCGCTGGTTGGTTTAGTAAGCTTGAATTTGTCTTCCAATCACTTGACTGGAAACATTCCATACCAAACTGGCATTTTACAACCTTTGGAGTCTCTGGACATCTCACATAATCAACTTTCTGGTGAAATACCTTAGACATTGTCAAATTTGACTTCTCTGGGCTATTTAAACTTATCTTACAACAACTTGTCGGGAAGAATACCATCAGGGCATCAATTAGACACTCTCAACACGGATGATCCTGCTTCAATCTATATTGGAAACACTGGCTTGTGCGGATACCCTCTCCCCAACAATTGTCCGGACGGTGAGAAACCTCATAGCAATCCTGCCATACAAGACGGTAACAGTCCAACTCTAAACAGTCTGTATCTAGGTATGGTTGTTGGATTTGTGGTTGGTCTCTGGCTTGTATTTTGTGCTTTCCTGTTCAAGAAGAGATGGAGAATTGCTTATTTCCACCTCTTTGACAGCGTGTATGATAAGGCGTACGTGTTTGTCTTTGTTAACTGCGCAATCTGGTTCAGGAAGAGTCAGAGTCTATCGAGCATCTGAAAGAATTTGTGTTGATGATGCCATACAACATACAAATGAGAGAAGACAAAGGATTTTCCTGGAATTTAAGCTCTAGTCTATCTCGTAATATCGCTAAGGTTGTGTAATGCTTTGTGTATCCTGCCACTTTTGTTTTTTATTTTTATTTTGAAGTACACATCATGTATGTAAGCACGGGAGATCCGGAGTTGTGTCATCAATAGGCAAGTAGTCTGTTATTGCCCCTTATGCCATCTCCGCGTCTCATAATAAATTTATTGAAAGTAGTATATTTGTTATTTCAGTAAACCAAATCATGTTTCCGCAGTAATGCTAATGTACTATTAATTGTTGAAGTGACTGACCATTTTACCTTTACATCATTGCTCCTCGTGCGTTAAGGATGAGTTATTGCAGGGGGTCATTTTATCAATCATGTAGTCATGCAACACCTCCTGTTGTGATTAGTGAAGTGCTTGTGTTTTATCATTAGATCTTATCCCAGGTGACACCTCCTCATGAACGATAAAAGAGAATTAAACATCCTCGGTGAACACACAACAGTTGAGTCGAAGATGCAGCTGGATGACTATTCTTCAGTGTTGTCATCTCTGCCCCTTTCTTATTTTCCTTTGGCAGCTGCTGCTAGGCTGCTTGTTTTTTTCTTCAGTGTCGCCATCTCTTCCTCTTTATTCTTTCCTTGTGCCTGTGAAAGGATGACATAGTAATTATTCCTAGAAAGTAATTGAAGACGGGGATAGAATGGTACCTGCGGGGTACGCCTGCTCATAGAACTTACGCATTGAATGGAGTTGAGTTCACATTGCAGTAGAGTTTGTTGTGTCTCCCATGGTAGATTTGATAGTATATATTGTCTATTTGATCATGTAACCTGTAACTGCATCACTTAAAGCTATTCTCCACAGCATCAGTGTTAATTTCCCTTTTGGCTTTTCAGCCGGTACATAGAACAAAAGATTTAGCTGAAGGACTTGTGGCTAGTGGCATGGCAACGCCAAATTGTGGGAAAATTCCTTGCTGGTGGTAAATATAAAGGTTTCAGTGTTGAATTGTGGTTAATACAAATGCTGGACCCCAAGTCTTGTTGGAAGTCATGTGTCCAAGGAAAATGAGGGAGTGACGCTGTACAACCATAAAAAATCTTTTGGAAGTCCTGTGCAATTTGTAGCCTGTACAACCATGCAGCATCTTGACCACGCAAATTGAAACAAAAATCCAAGCTCAAGTGGGTCACTGGCGCTTTCTGTACGCCTGCCGGTTCATGTACGTCGTTGATTGCCGTGTAACATCCAACACGCCAATACTCCCAGGTCTGCCCCCTTGTAATTTATGAGTAATCAGACGTGTGCAAATTATTACTGTGCTCCTTTTTTACCTGTATGTGATGCTCCTTTTTCTGAAGGACATAGAATTACAGCATGGCGCTATGATCCTTTTTTCTGAAGGACACGGAAAAAAGATATGCGTGGGAATAGCAAGCTTGAACAATTCCCAAGTTTTTATTGTTGGTTCTCATATCCCGTCTGAGTTAAAGGAGAAGCAACAACAACAGACAAAAACAACAACAACAACAACAACAACAACAACAACAACAAAGCCTTTAGTCCCAAGCAAGTTGGGGTAGGCTAGAGGTGAAACCCATAAGATTTCGCGATGAGTTAAAGGAGAAGCAAGTATTTATAAAGTCGTCTCGTCCTAAATCTTTTGCATGCTTAACTTGTCACTTGTAGCTAACAGAGATACTTCTACATGCAGTTCGGAGTTCCCATACAGCCAAGCAATATTTTGTGCAATATTTTGCATGCTTAACTTCCCCACATTTGTTTTTATTGCTGTTTCTCATATCCCGCTCCCTCCTGAGAGTCAAAGTAGAAGCAAGTATTTGTAAAGTTGTCTCGCCCTAAATCTTTTGCATTCTTAACTTGTCACTTGTAGCTTACAGACATGCTTCTACATGCAGGAAATGCTGGATCTCTTTTCCTTTCAGAGTTCCCATACAGGCAAGCAATATTTTGACGTTGCGTTGCAGGGATAATGGGTGATATACCTGGCAAAAAAAGATAGTGGGTGATAGAAGGAGCTATTCTGAACATTGTCTGGACGGGCTCTTAAAATCAAGATCACTGTGAATGAGACTAGCGGGGAAGAAGACTCTCAGTTGGTCCAAATTCATGCAAGACTAGCAAGATGCCCGTGCATTGCACGGAACATTAAGATGGATTTTTTTATAAAAAACCTATTGTGATTGACCCATGCGGGAGTAATCCCATGTGTAAAAACTAATGATATCCTAAGAAAGAGGAAAGATAAGGTGAGGAGTGCGGCGTAATGGCGATTGGTGGTCGGACCGAGTGGAGGCATGGGGATGGACGAGGCCGGCAGCGACCACCATGCTAGATTGTTCCAGATGGTTCCTTTTTTAATTGCTCAACAATGAGGTTGTGGAAGATAAGGATGAATGAGGGAAGCCTTATCTGTAAATGTGGAGAGAGATATGAGTATCTTTTTGCAAAATTGTCATAGTTTGCTTTCTATCCGTCAGATATAGATCGGACGGGCTATATTGCAAGATGGCAGGCACATTATCATCACCAACTCGGTTATTTATAAAAGTAGAGATACGTTTCTACTGTTTACGTGGGTCTAACTTGATGAGAAAATAGACCTGCCTCATAGGATTTTTTCTAGGGAATGTGGACCGGGCCGGCAAGCTGGCCATGAGGACCCCACTGTCCTGGTCCTTGCTATCACTGTCGCCCTCTCTGAAGGGGCGTTGGAAAATGCCGGTGACAACGATGACATCGTTTATTTTAACCACAGAATATAGTTGCATGTATTACACATTTATACTCCCTTCGATCCATAATAAGTGCAAGTATTAGTTAAGATGTGGAAGGAGTACAAACAGTCCACAGCCCTGTAGGGGTAAAGTACAACCATAAGTTCATAAACGACCTCGAACCAAGTTCAGGATTAATCAATATCTAGAGCTAAAATGAGACGGCCTAAGCTTTCTTGAGACCACTGTTTTGCATCTGCTCCTTTTTTCTTTCCCATGGCAGCTGCTGGTGGGCTTCCTGTTTTTCTTCTTCTGTGTCAACATCTATTCCTCTATTTCGCATGTTAAAAAAATGACACATTAATTATTCCTAGAAATTGAAGGCAGGGATAGAATTCCCGCAAAATTTCCAATTCTCCTACGTCTACAGTTTAGGCACTTAATAGACTTGAGTTGCATTAGAGTTTTTATTTGATGGTATTTCTTGTGATAGGTTTAACAGTACTTCTTGTTCATTTGATCACGTAACTTGTGACTGCTTCAATTATGGCAATTCCATAAAGAAATGGAAGCGCCCTTTCTTAAGCTATTCTCCACATTACCAATGTTTCCCTTTTTGCTTTTCAGCTGGTGCATAGAACAAAAGATTTAGTGCAACGACTTGTGACTGGTGACGCAACATAGTGACAAATTGTGGGAAAATTCTGAGCTGGAGTTTTATCCACCGATGATGGTAAAAACAGTTTCCAGTGTTAAATTGTGGTACACACAAATCCTCTTGCTGGAGGTCCTGTGTCCAAGGGAATATGAGGCAGTGGCTGCAACTTGTGGAGTTCAAAGCCTGTACAAAACGATCAGCATCTTCATCACACAAGCTGAAGCTAAAATCCAAGCTCAAGTCGGTCACTAGCGCTCTCTGTACGTCTGCCGGCCCGCGTACGTGTTGATTGCCGTGTAAGATCGTCCAACTCACCAATATTGCCAGGTATGCCGCTTTGTCATTTACGAGTAATAAAAAGTCTGCAAATTATTATTTGTGGCACTCAATATTCCCAGGTTAATCCAAGTACCAGTAAATTATTTGCTGTTCTAGATCAGTCATTCTCCTAGGAGTATGTGCATGTATACATGGAACCTTGTCTGAGAGCAGATGAGAAATTTCCAATGACTGTCAACCAAACTTGCTGTGGAACAGAGGCCTCTGATTATTCAGACTGTTATGCTTGCAGCTAAGTTTCCTGTATAAGTAGGCGCCTAACGATCAATCGATCGATCGACCGTGCAATTGACCCCACGTCCATGACTGTTCTCTGGAATCGATTGATCCACGTCATTTGCGGGTGCAGGAAAAAAAAGGAGCCACGCATGGCGTGGCATGGCATGGAGGCAAACGAACGCACGATTAAACCTGGGAATAGTTTGACATCCAAACTAAACCCAGCCCAAACCATATGACTACACCTCCAGCAACCAAACCAAACCAAACCAAACCAAACCAAAATAATTAAGCTAGTATCCAAACCAAACCAAACTACATGCGTTTTCCACCAAGACCAATCCAAACCATATGCCATTTATGGATTTAACCCATAGTTTCAATCCATGGACAGGGAATAAGAATGGCAACCCAGTTTTACTAGGAAAAGGATAGCTTGCAGACTAACTAAGTAGCCGTTGGATGTTACAGCATGGGGTTTATAATTATTACACAGAATGCTGGATGTTACACAACTACTCAGTTACAGAATGCATTTTACATAGTTGCTGGACATCCATCTCCCTTTTCTGAATGGTTTCTTCTACCCCGGCTTTCGGCTTGATACCTGAGTGTATTAGCAGGTACATCAGAATGATATATAGCAATCGCCGCACTTTAACACGACCATATCTCACTAGTAGAACACAGATTTCTTCAATTCAAAAAATTTGCAGGCTTAGAAGAATATCACTTCTATGGTTGCTACGCTCTGTCTTTACATGGAAAACAAGAATTCCCTATGGATGCTTCTAAAGAAACAAAGAAAAATTGGACGTCCATCACATCCCTGGCACTATACACTATTAGTATGTGGTCAAATGAAGAGAATTTTCGTGACGGGAAAGCAGAGTATTTTGACCAAAGGACATTATGTCACTTGAGACTAGTTTGCTGAGGTGAAGTGTGAACCATCACTCAAAGTCCAAGGAGAATTGACCAAATATCACTCTATTTGGCACATCAATTTCTCTGTGCATAATCAGTCAAATTTGACAACAAGAAAGGTATTGTATTTATGTACTAAAGTGCAAATGAATGTAACTTGGGGCATCCAGTACAGTTAACTATACTACTAGTAGTACTAGTTTCATAATATACAATATGTATCGCTGACATAATGATGAAGATTTAGACTGGAACCTCTCGGCAACATGATGAAGATTTAGACCGGAACAGTAGCATTACAGCCATAACATGAGACAGTCTAAAACTGAATCTATGCAAATGTCCATATATTTTACTTACCAATTTGTTAACATAAGACCTTTTCTCCATTAGGCTGTCCCACTTGGGCCTGCACTTTCAAAGTACATGTTAAGCAACATAAAGCTTACTCAGTCTACTAGTAAAGAAGTTTCCAAACCAAACAGGGAAAATAATATCATACCTTCATTATTTGGAATTTTCTTAATTGATGGTTTTTTCTTAATTGTTGCAAGAAACCTATTTCTGGACTCATCATCAATTTTGGGGCACGACTCGCCAATGTGGTTTCTAAGGCTGCTCGTCCCAGACTTGCATGCTAATTTCATGGAACAATACTTACACACAGCCTTCGGGACATTGTCCACCTCTACCAAATCTGGCTCATAGTATTCCCAGACTTTAGCCCGCCTACTATGTGGTGTTTGCAACAACTCATCAGCTGATTCACCAATACCTGAGCTGTCCGACACATTCCCAGACATGATTCAAGCCTGTTTATCACACCAATCAAACACCTCCTGTCCTGCCTTCCTTCTGTCCCAAATCACAACACCTTCAAAGTATGAAAGGCTTGGTATGAAGCGAACAAGAATGATGAAACCTGCATGTGACAAACATAATAAAAGGTTCAGAACAATATGACCCCTCAATTAAGAATAGTATGTAAGAACTAAAATAGTTGTATGCCCATCATGCTAACAGAAAATTAAATCATGTATGATATAATTTTCCTCTTAAAACATCAAATGTGTTCTTCACTGAACCTGAACGCTCCATGTAAATTTTTTGACTGAACCTGAACCTAAAATGTGCATAGGTACTTAACAGGAGCATCATAATCGAACCTATAATGGGAAACCTTTTATATATGAACCGTCTTTTATCATAGATTTCTTTGCCTTGAAAGTATCACCCACAGGCCGCCGGATACAAGAAACAGTAGAAACTATGAAAGAACTGTTACAAACAAAACTATGACAGAAAGAAAATAAGAACTAAAAGAAATGGAAGAACTGGATATAAAGTTCAGGTTTCAACAAGACTTACAGAAAGCGTCATAAATTACAGATTATCGTGTTTGATTGCAAATTGCACATGTTTGATTACTCATAAATTACAAGGGGGCAGACCTGGGAATATTGGCGTGTTGGATGTTACGCGTCAATCAACACATCATGGCCAGACGACGTACAGAAAGCGTCAAAGCGATAGTAGTAGAATTTTAGCGGATCAAGTACCCACCTGAGGTTTGAAGTTTTCTTCATTTCATGTGGTCAAGAAGCAGCCACAGGTTGCAGGCACTGCCTCATTTTCCCCGGACACAGGACTTTCAACAAGACTTGTTTCAGCTGACAGGTTAGGTGCCTGCCTACTTCCCTCTGCAGCAAATTTAGCAGCTAATACATTAAATCTGAACAATCGTCTGATTTGAGAGAACAATCGTCTGATCAGACAACGTTTTCTTCCTCTGCTTGCTTTCTCTGGTGTGTGTATACCAATTCAACCTAAGAAATCCATCATAATTCAACTCAGCTAGTGCGATGATTGGGATCATAATCCATACGGACACAGGTCCCATTACCATTTATCACCCACCAATATTGCAGAAAAAGTATCTTCTTGTACATTGCTCAATGCCTTCTCAGCTGTTTGACAGAATATCGGATGTGTCTTGACCTAAGGATCTGCACCTTTCGATTATTCATAAATTACAAATGGGCGTACCTGGAAGTATTGGGATGTCCGATGTTACACGGCAATCAACAGCGTACATCGGCCGGCAGGAGTACAGAAAGGGCCAGTGACCGACTTGAGCTTGGATTTTTGCTTCAACTTCTGTGGTCAAGATGTTGCATCGTTGTACATTCTATGAATTCCAAAAGATTTCTCAACAAGACTTGTGTGGTTGTACAGTGCCACTCCCTCGTTTTTCTCGGGCACATGACTTCCAACAAGACTGGGGGCCCAGCATTTGCATTAACCACAGTTTGACATGAAACCTTATTTTTACCTCCAACACGGAATTTTCCCACAGTTTGTCGTTATGTTGCGCCACCGCCACCAGCCACGCGTCCTTGAGATAAATATTTTGTTTTATGTATACCAGCTAAAAAGCGAAGAGGGGAACATTTAGAGAATAGCTCAACAGGTTATACGATCAAATATAAACAGGGATATACTACCAAACCAATCACAGGAGATACCATCATATAAAAACTCTACTGAAATGTTAACTCAACCCCATTCTGTGCATTAGAAGAAAATGAGGCAGCGGCACCGAAGATGGAGAAGAATTGGGAAAGATCCTGTGTCATTTTCCCACAGGAAGGAGAAAAGAAAACAGAGGAAGAGATGGAAACACTGAAGAAATAAAATAGGCAGCCCGCAGGGTGAGTATTTGGTAATTCTCTGTAGACTTAAATCAACAAGGGAAATGGATAATGTCGTTGAGCATCTACATGGTTTGAATAGCAAATTATTTAATTATTTTCATCGCTGCTGCTCTCACATCGGGAGGAAGCAGCTACATGGCGTTGATGTGGTTGTGCTTATATCTTTTTTTCCTTTTTCGCCTCATTTCCAAACTTGTGCTTGCTTGATGTATGAACCCTGGTTTGTGCTTCATCTGTAAAGCCGAGCGAGAGCCTGTTTCAAGAGATTGGAGAATTTGTTCTTACGCTGAATTTTGGCATTGGGGATACCTAAGTGAAATAGTTCGGTTTTTCTGATTATTATTCTCTAAAGTATGCAAGAAACAGTATACCAGTCACGAGTCACGAGTCCTTGAGCTAATTATTCTCTTCTTTTTTTCGTTGCAATCAGCATACATGGGCCGACAGACGTAGAGAAAGCGCTGGTAACACACTTGAGCTTAGATTTTTTACTTCAGCTTGTGTGGTGAAGATGCTGCTTGGTTGCACAGGCTTTAAGAACCTACAAGTTACAACCACTAACTCATTTCCCCTCGACACATGACTTCCATCGAGACTTGTGGTCCAGGATTTGTTTTAAACAAAATTCAGCACAGAAGCCTTTATTTTTACAATATCGACAGAGTTCCAGCACGGAATTTCCCCTCAAATAATCGTTGTGTTGCGCCACCGGTCACAGGAGAAACCATCAAATAAACAAAGAAATATATACTATCAAAAAATCACAGGAGATACCATCAAATGAAAACTCTATTGCATTACTGTTGTTAACTCAAGTCCATTCAGTGCATACGTTGTCGACGGAGGAGAATTGAGAAAGATATGTGTAGGCATACGCCATATGTATTGCTTTCTAGGAATAATTCCTGCATGTGTTATACACGAGAATGAGGAAAGAAAATAGAGGAAGAGATGGTGACACTGAAGAAGGAAAATCACAGGAGCTAAGCTGCCAAAGGGGTGTGCTAGTTTCCAAACAAGGGCTTGGAACTTCCAGCAGGGCCTGAAGAATAGTCATCCAGCAGCAGCTTCCACTCAACTGTGTGTGTGTGTTCACTGAGGACCTCATAACACTATTTAAATATCAGTAGAGTTGCAGTGTGTATTGAATCACATCACCTAGCCAAACACACCATGCAAGCACTAGGCAGCAAGCCATGTTGCTCAACACCTTTGTTCTACCTCTATTGCCTACTGCTAGTGTCATGCCTTCATCTCTTGGAAGAAGCACATGCGGCACGCCATGGAGGGATCTCGCTGAGATCTCAACGCATGGCTCTCCTCCACTGGAAAGCTACACTTGTGAGTCCACCGCTGCAGATGAGCTCCTGGCAGGAAAACATCAGCCCGTGCAACTGGACGGGCATCATGTGCACGGCCATTCGCTATGGCCGCCGCATGCCTTGGGTGGTGACCAACATCTCCCTGCCGGATGCTGACATCGGTGGCCAGCTCGGTGAGCTCAACTTCTCGGCACTTCCATTCCTTACATATATTGGCCTTCAGAACAATAGTCTCCATGGTGTAGTACCAGCTAGTATCAGCTCCCTGTCAGCTCTTTCGGACTTTATCTTCAAATCAACCAGCTCACAGGAAAAATTCCTTATGACATTGGTGCCCTGCAAAGTCTCAGGGTGCTTGGTCTCGCACATAACAAACTCACAGGGAAAATTCCTTATGAGATTGGTGCCCTGCAAAGTCTCAGATTGCTTGGTCTCTCGTTTAACAGACTCACAGGACATATTCCGGCATCTCTGGGTCAAGGTTTTGGTTACCAAATGAGGCAATTTTACCGAAGGGGACGGGTAAATGTGGTTACCACGGTTACCGAGAAATACCGAGAAATACCAAGAATATTTCGAGCGAATTTTATAGTTGAATTTTGAATTCAAACAAGTGAATGAAGGAATATTCGAACCAGAGACCTCTCAAAACAGAAACTAGGTTGCTATCAACATGCCAGAACCAAATCTCATGGCATTAATTAGATCCTAGGTACTTTACTGTAAATCGAGTGTTTAAATTCAAAAATTTCAAAAAACTGGTATTTTTTGCTCGGTATGGCCATTTACTGAGGGGCACGGAAATACGCGGTAACCATGGGAAATCTTGAAATTTCGACCGGTAACCAAAACCTTGCTCTGGGTAACCTAACAGTGTTAACTACTCTTGACATTAGCCAAAACAAGGTATTAGGTCCTATTCCTGAGGAGATTGGAAGGCTTGTCAGCCTACAATTTCTACAACTAAGCACCAACACATTAAGCGGCACAATACCAAAAACCTTGGAAATTTGACCCAACTAAATATTTTGTTTCTCCATAGTAACCACCTTTCAGGAACTATACCCCAAGAACTAGGCAGGCTGGTCCATTTGCAAAAGCTTGTGCTTCATGTAAATGAATTTTCAGGTCCAATTCCAATATCCATAACAAATCTTACTAAGATGAACACACTTATTCTCTCCGATAATCAAATCACAGGCCCAATACCTCCAGAACTAGGCAACCTCCCTATGCTAAACCAACTTATGCTCTACCAAAATCAAATCATAGGCTCAATACCCACAGAACTAGGAAACCTCACTATGCTCAATAACCTTGTTCTCTACCAAAATCAAATCACAGGCCCAATACCTTCAGAATTGGGCAAGCTGCTAAATCTCCAAGCATTGGAATTGTCAGTCAACCAAATATTTGGCTCTATTCCTGCCAGCTTAGGAAATATTACCAACCTAGTAGCATTATCCCTCTATTTTAATCAGATAACTGGTCCCATCCCCAAAGAGATTGGCAATCTGATGAACCTCGAAACTTTAAGGTTGCATCTGAACCAAATTTCAGGATCAATACCAAAAACTTTTGGGAAGATGCAAAGTATCCATGATCTGACAATCTACAATAACACACTATCAGGTTATCTTCCTCCGGAGTTTGACAATCTCACAAACCTTGTTAATCTTTCGATATCTAGCAACCCACTTTCAGGACCTTTACCTGCAAATATATGTTCAGGTGGAAAACTTCAATTTCTCAGTGTCTTTAATGATATGTTCAATGGCCCCATTCCAAGGAGTTTAAAGACATGCACAAGTTTAGTTATAGTTGACATTCAATGGAACCAACTAATAGGTGATATATCTCAGGATTTTGGTGTGTATCCACATCTCAAATGGATGAACTTGGCATCCAATAGAATCTCTGGTCACATCTCACCAAATCTAGGTGCATCTACCCAGCTAACAGTACTAACTCTAGCAGATAATATGATCATGGGTTCCATACCTAGTATCATTTTCAAATTGTCCAACCTAGCAGTACTAGGATTCGATTCTAATCATCTCAGTGGTGAGATTCCACCTGAAATCTTTAGTTTAGCAAATCTATATTACCTAAACTTGTCATCGAACCAGTTATCTGGATCCATACCCACACATATGGAAAAGTTAAGTAGTCTTCAATACCTTGATATATCTTGGAACAGACTGAGTGGATTAATACCTAAGGAACTAGGAGCATGCAAGAAACTATTGTCCCTAAAGATCAACAACAACAACTTCAGTGGGTATTTGCCTGGTGCGATTGGAAATTTAGAAGGCCTGCAGATGCGGTTAGATGTGAGCTGCAATAACCTTAGTGGTGTGTTGCCACAACAACTTGGGAAGTTGAAGATGCTAGAATTTCTGAATTTATCCCATGATCAGTTCAATGGCAGCATTCCATCCTCCTTTGCAAGCATGGTGAGTCTTTCAAAACTTGATGTGTCCTACAACAACTTGGAAGGACCAGTCCCAACAACATGGCATCTCCAAAATGCTTCAGAAAGTTGGTTTCTTCCCAATAAAGGTCTGTGTGGTAACCTCTCTGGACTGACTCCTTGTTATTCAACTCTACTAGTTGGCCGCCATAAACCTAAGACACTTGGTTTGCTTTTGCCAAGTGTTCTTGTGGTGGGTTTCGCCATTGTTGCTGCAATTGTTGTCTTAATAATTCTTAGTCGTAAAAAGAGGAAACCACAAGAAGGTGTCACAGCTGAACCAAGAGACCTATTTTCTGTTTGGAATTTTGATGGAAGATTGGCATTTGATGATATTGTAAGGGCAACCGAAGACTTCAACGACAAGTACGTCACTGGAACAGGAGGATACGGCAAAGTATACAAGTCACAACTTCAAGATGGGCAGCTAGTTGCTGTGAAGAAGCTTCACCTGACTGAAGAAGAGTTGGATGACGAAAGAAGATTTCTTAGAGAAATGGAAATCTTATCACAGATCCGACAGCGAAGCATTGTCAAAATGTATGGATTCTGCTCCCATCCAGCATATAAATTTCTTGTGTACAATTACATTGAGCAGGGCAGCCTCCGCAGGACATTGGAAAATGAGGAGTTAGCAAAGGAATTAGATTGGAAGAAGAGAATTGCTCTTGCAACTGATGTGGCTCAAGCAATAGCTTATTTGCACCACGAATGCAGTCCACCGATAATCCATCGAGATATCACAAGCAACAACATCTTACTTGATACAACCTTTAAGGTTTTTGTCTCGGATTTCGGCACGGCAAGGATTCTTAAGCCCGATTCATCAAACTGGAGTGCACTAGCAGGGACATATGGCTACATAGCTCCTGGTATGTACTTTTATAACCTTCCTTCTCACGTGAGAAGCATTTACCTCTATCTATTTGTTCCTAATTATAACGTTTTGATTCTGTGCAGAACTCTCATACACATCAGTCGTGACTGAGAAATGTGATGTCTATAGCTTTGGCGTGATGGGGAAGCATCCAAGGGATCTATTAGACGGTAGTTTGTCGAGCGGGGAACAAGCTATGCTGGTGAAATATATTATAGACCAACGGCCGGCAACACCAATAACAACAGAAGAGAATAGCTTAGCTCTGCTCATCAAGCTGGCCTTTTCTTGCTTGGAATCTTCTCCACAAGCAAGGCTAACCATGCGGGAGGCATACCAAACACTCATCCAGCGACCCTCTTCTAGTTCCTGCCCCGTGCCCTTTAGTGCACTTACATTACAGCAAGTAAGGGACTCATGTTGATATATGATCTGAATTCTAGTGAGAAGCCGATTTAGGTCTATCATTGCGGAAGCCGATTTAGGTTTATGTTTTGCCTCGAGTCACTCATATACCATCTATATATGTTGAAGTCTGTAATCATCCCATGTCACGTTGTAAGTTTTATTTCTAGCGAAAATAATAACCGGTCCATGCAGCGTGAGCCTGTTCACGACATGGCCAGATCAGTAGTTGCATGCTATTACCATCGCCTCGTGGGATGGCACGAGTACAGGCTGTAGCGGCTTAGAGCTTGAGGCGTGATCAAGGGACGTGGGATGGCATGTCCGTGAAGCTTGGTCATGGCGCAAGATTAGGATATTTATGTTAGCTATTAGTTGAGCTAATGAGATGTTTAAATAAAGAGGAGAACAAAGCAGAAAAGCTGCAACGGTTTACGCAACGCAAATATACTGATTCTTCTCCCTCCCTATGCCTCGGGATGAGTTCATGACTCATTGTAAGTGGTCGATGCAGAAATAAGAACAAATAAATGTAAACACACGAAGCTGGGAGCATAAAAAGGAAAATTACCATAGGACTAAGTAAAAGAACTTACACGGGCCTGTAGGGCAAGAGTATGAAGTCCTTAACCTTATAATGGAGCATTGTATCCAGGAATATGTAGTCCTCGTCCTTCAGATGGAACAACAAATAATTTACTACTACACTAAATTTCAAACGTTGATTGGCGAGATTGAAATGGAACAAAGATACAACCTTCTTTTTTGTTCATGCAAAGTCCCAGATGACAAACAACAGTGAGAGCTAAGCTACTGCAATCATAGACATGAAGAGTTTGGTATGAATATATCCCATACTCTTTTTACCAGAAAAGTATACCGATTCACCTAAAAATTCAACTCACCTAGTTGAATCACAGACATACTAAGAACAAGATGTACAACCGTATAGAGAACAGCTCCATTTACCATTATTCAACGACTGGTAGTGATATATGAGGAAAAATACAACAAATTTTCCCATGCACAAACAAAGCGCCGACCATTTACATCAAGATCAAACCTACACCATAGCTTTTTTTTTTGTTAGTTTCAGAGACGAATTGACGTGTGTGGCACTGCAGGCAGTTCTAGTTCATCCTCCTGCACAAGCAGAGGAAAGCAAGCACAACAAATTAGTCTACTGGTTGAGTCACAAGCATAGACGTTCACTGAAACTGAAATGAAGCAGAGTATGTGTTGTGGTATGATAGGACCGAGACAACGGTAATTGTTCCAAAAGCTCAGGGTCAAATCCATCATATAGAACATGTTTGGCATTAAAGTGGTTTGCATGTCCTCCCATGAGTTGATTTTGCTAATAATATCAAGCTAGGATAAGCTCACTTGTTCACACCAACAATATAGGTACTTGACATGAAATTAAACCCGAAATACACAATTTTTAGGTTAGGAAATACTTCCATATAATGATCACAGGTATCTAGCCTGTCATTTAGATCATGTGACGAGATAAAGAAGCCGTTTTACAACTTCACGCACAGTGATTGCATGGGAAATGGCATGAACCACTGATTTCTTTCTCAGGAAATCAACACCATAATCAACATCAGCAGAAACTAGTCAGTCTTGCAATTGGCATACCTAGCTACCTGCTGCCAGTTTTCCATGGCTGCTAGCTGCATGACAACTTGGTGCAGCAGGTAAGTTAAGCTCAAAATCAAGATATGTTTCCTTATTTGGTTAGAGGTATGATGGGACTGAATTTGATTTGAAGTCCATCAGCTTCCAAAGCATCGAGCTCTGCATTTTTCAACATACAAAATGAGCGCAGCAAACAAAGAACTGTCTTGTATGTACATTAATAAATAGTGCAGGGATTATGACAAAGTGCCAAAGAAACGTTTTAGGTAAAACCATGGACCTAAGAATTGATAAAAACTGAGAGTTTGCTGGATTGAATTGAACTACAGAATTTAAATTGATGGGTGGTTCCTGGCTGGTTACCACTGTAAGGGAAACTATTTGATTCAGTAACTTTAAGGTGATAATACCTGGTGTTTGAGTCATCCAAGAATAGCCAACTACAAATAAGTTCCTCCTCATCAATGTCATCTGGGACACTGTAGCTTCGACCAAGAGTTTCTTGTATTTCATTGCTCACATCCATAAGATCCATCGTCTCGTCTTGCATGCTCTGCGGATTATGAAAGCAGGTACGGATTCAGATGTAATTCAAACAAAATAAGCTGAAGATCTTGAAAACATGAACAATGATGCTGCACACATCTATACCTTCAATCCTGAACATCTTCATCATCCCTTTCAGCTCGTTATTGGCATCTTTCATTGCAGTCATCTGTTAAATGAAAAACAAGTCAACATAATAAGTTTGGGAGCCAGAATAAGCATCTATCATGATTCCCGGCTACCTCCCTCCTCCAAATCTCTCTTCTTCTCCCTGAAATCGATGCTCAAACTACCAAAATCAGCAGTAAGCCAGCAACAATCAACAGTTCTCTTCATCCGTGGCTGGCATCAATCAACGGAAGTTGTTGGATTTGGTAGAAGAAGAGAGCAACTACTGACCTGAGGGATCGAGGGAGTTGGCGACCTGGACGATGTAGAATAGCGGAGAGAAGAGCTGGCGGACGTGGCCGGTGGCGTTGCCGACGAGCGAACGCCACACAGGTTTTTATTTCCCAGTGTGGGGCCTTTTTTTTTTACTTATGCTTATATTCCAAAATATACTGTAGATATGTTGATATATAGAAAAACTATCATCCATTCAGAAATAAGTGTCGTGGTTTACTAGTAGTGTTTAAAGAATATTCAACGTGTAATATAAAAATGTTTTGGGGAACGTCAAAATTTTTGTTCTCGTGGTTTTAAAATATGTTCGTACAATTCAGAAAAATGTTGGCGACTTTAAAAAAATTCTCATGCAGTGCAATTTGTTTACATAAGATTTGCACAAATCACACCACTCAATAAAAATTTTGTGACATTTAAAAATGTTCACACGTTCAAAAAAATATGTTAATGAAAAATTGGAGAACAAGTTTTTCCATGCTCAACATGTATCAAAAAAATGTCCGCATGTATATGAAAAATGTCCAATACGTATTAAAAAAAACTTAAATGTGTATTTAAAGAATATTCATTCAGTATTTAAAAAATTATCAGGGTGTATCAGAAAAATGTTTCACATGTATTAAAAAATATTAAACATGTACTTGAAAAATGGTTAACATGTTCAACGACGTATTTTACAAAATGCCCATCATGCATTTGCAAAAATATTCAGTGTGCATAAAAAAGGTAGAACCGGTACTAAAAAAAGTCTGACGTGTACTTGAAAAAAATAAAATGAAAACTGAACGGAAAAGCAAAAGAACCATACGACACCCGCAAAGGAAAACTTAATAAAAGAAAAAAGAAAAAACTACATGGAACCTTCTAAAAACCGGTGGAAGGTTCCACGAACTGGTGTAGAAACTTCACAACACCGCACGTGTTCATGTTAATTGGACCGGCTCGACCTACTGCTCATCTACTGTGTTAGGTATTGCAGTAGGCGAGATATTGGTCTGGCGCTGCTATCCATCGCTTTTAGTGAGCGCTAGTGTACGAGTCCCTCGCAGGTCACCCCTAAATAGGTCTGACCCGTCAGCGGGAGCAAGCACCTGCGAGCGAGGGCTGTGGCACCCGCGAGCCGACGCGAGCAAGTGTTGGTCGTTTTCTTTTTGTCCAATAATTGCAACTTTTAAATGTTTGCAAATTAAAAATTCTGAACACTTTTGGAAATGATAAATTCTTTAAGAAATTTTGAATATTTTTTTAAAGTGAACTCTTTTCAAACACAAACAAATGTTGAAAACACAAAAAAACTGAAATAAAAACAAAAAAAATTGAAATTATATAAAAAATACTTTTTAAAAATGCACACTTAACAATTAATTATGTATCATGATGAACATTTGATTTATATAAAATGAACATTTTTAATATATGGTGAACAACTTTACAAAATACACACTGAAGAATTATTGAATATGCAATAAACATTTTATTTGTGTGATATGAACTTTTCTTAATATGCGGTGAATACTTTTTAACTACATTGATCATTTTATGTTATGTGGTGAACAATATTTGAGAAATGTGAAAACTTTTGAGAAATTTCTTGAAATTGTGATCAGAATTTGAAATTCCGAACATATTTTGGTAAAATAGAGTACTATTTCAAAGATGTGAATTTCTTCATAAAAACATGAACAATTTCGAAATTCTGAACATTTATTGAAAATTTTGAAATTAAAAAATAAAAGAAAAGAAAGAAAATTAAACATAAAAGGTAAAAAACCTGGAAGGAAAAATATAAAAAACGAAACTATTATTTTGGTGTCATATATTTAAAAGGGAAAAATTGAAAGAGGAGAAAGGAAAACGAAAAAAACAAAGAAGAAAAAGAAAAGGCAGAAATAGAAACCTGGTCAAAAAAAAACAAGCAAAAAACACAGAGATGAAAAAACATCTGAAAGCTTCCCAAAGCCGTTGGGAATGCTTCCGCTCAATGAACTGGCCCGCTGGACGTGCCTGTAGGCGATTGACGTCGTAACACTCTCAAAGAACGACATATATCATTTGTGATATAGCTCTTGTGCTTGGCGAAGGTAATTCCAATCAACTGTGTGTGGATGCCAGGCTTTTTGCGATTTGGTACCCATAACGGACCTCAAAATTACGATGGGTTCAAGTAGTCCACACCACACCAATTGATGGCCCGGAAACGGCCCAAGGTCTAGATGGGAGACCTGAAATGGCCCAAAGAAACGGATGTAGGATGGGTAAAAAAGGCCTATTAAACGGGTCGAGTCGTGCCTCGTCAATGATTGCCTGGAAGCCCTTCACGCCTGGCATGGGCCCAAAGTTGTTACAACGGATCCTTAAAGTTTTTACAGCCGAAAGCATGCCCTTGTTTCTCATGCTAGAACTCCACGCATCGCCTTGTTACCGGCACAATTCTCGAGGGACGTGCCGTTGTTTTTCCTTCCACACATGCCTTTATAAGACCATAGGCGAAATTGTATGTTGTGCAGCTTCTTCCCTCGATTCCCCCGCAACTCATCCATCATCATCGACAGGGAAGCACAGATCTAGAGTCACACACGACTGTGATGGCAAGAAGGTGTGACGCAACTGTTGACCTCGAGGGCCAGAACGCCACAACAGAAGGTACCATGATTTGCCATTCTTCTTGCTCTGCTAGAACGGCCGCAAAGCCCAAAGTCCCTGGGTGCTGGTTAGTCTCCATGACTACTTTCGACCACCTACAAGATATGGCCGCTCCAAGTTTTTTGCCTGACCAGCGCATCCTCCTATGGCTCCATGTATTTCTACACGTAAAGAAACACATGGAATTTTCCTTAATCACAACTATTAGTAGATTAATCTTTTTTAATAAACACAATTAAACTTCAAAATGGATAGATATGTTTTCACTGTTGTTTGTTTCTAAAATTGGAGATGTTCTATTCGCAATATATTAGCAAATCTTTGGAAGCATTTGGCCTTGGTGTTGTCGTTGTGAGATCATGAGGATCATCTTGGTGTCGTGGCCCTAGATTGTAGTCAATGAATGGCAAATGATGAAATTTGTGAGTCATTCCAACAAATGGGTATTGTCAAAGGGGTACATATAGTATGTTTTTGTAGCCAGGTCAGCAAATGATGAAATTCGTGAGTCATTCCAACAAATGGGTATTGTCAACGGGGTACATATAGTATTTTTTGTAGCCAGGTCAGCCAATGATCTCATGTCTGTAGGTGTTCTAATATTAACATTAGCCCAATTTCCCCACAATTAACATGGAAACTCTCCTTGGCTTAGTTGGTATATGGATTAAATGGAGGAAGCGTCAATCAATTCCATTGAGAAATAAAATTTGATGAAAAATCTATCTGTATGCATATCCAAACATTCATTAGATGCAAATCAGCTCCACATGTAAGGAACATTGACACAATGCCTATTTTTTTCATATAAGAAAATATAGATCATGAGGGCATGTACAATGGTTGATAAGATTGTTTTATCTTATGTCCCCCATGTAATCTAGAGAAGAAAACAAAAAATGATGTACAATGTATGACTCTTAGTCTCATCTCTAATAACAAGATATTCCTAATTATGTGGTGAGAGAATTATTGCTAAGAGATCATCTCTTAATGAAGAGAAGGCAAGTCTTTTCTTATGGTTTCTCTCTCCTCTACCTCTGCAATTATCCTATGTGGCACTTCTAAGATAAGATCATTGTATATGCCCTCATACATCCATTCTTTCGATGTAAATCAAGTCCATTGTTAATGATTGTTAGCATAAATTGGTCTATATTCATATAAAAAGACAGGCCATCAAGCAATCATTAATTGCATGTAAACCAAGTCCATATTTAATGAACATTAATTAAATAATAGATTTATACCCAACTCTAGAAAGATTAGTTCACCGGATGACTACCCATTAAATGTTCAGTGCATGATCAGTACAATGCAATCTAAACATTTCTAAAGAAAGAACCTGGCTCAATTCTATATAAGTTGTGTTCTATAAAGAAGATACAAGTACGTCAGGAATCACATAGTTACTATTTCGCTGAAAATAACACAATATCTATACAAATGGGAGGTGATTGTGTTGTCATATCGGTCTTACTATGCTTTTTGTGTATAACTTTCCACCTCACCTTTGTTGAATCGATAGACGTAGATGTCAATCTCCAGACGAATGAGAAGGTAACCAATATTTTACTTTTAGATTTTGATATATACAAACTTTTATCAATTGGTTTATGTATTATCCCATTGTTGTATCTACTTGACCACTTAATCTTGATAATTACTATTGGTGTCGTTTATCATTCATAACTACTTCATGTTACTTATATGCCCAACTAAAATGTAGGACACACATGTCAAACGTATACTTATCTTTCAAAGACGATGTACATCAATTATATATGCTAACTACTCATGAACTATTATTTCCCTCTGCAGAACACCACTCTTTTAAGACCTAAACCTTTCCATTTTCCTTGGAGAGCTAATATCATGGATGAAGGAAGCGGCATTATTTCTCATGTACACACACTCTCCCCCATTCTCTGTATATATCTCTTTTTACCTTTTCATGTGTTAGATTTAGGATGTTTTGTTGATTTCTTGGTGAGTGTTGATCACAAGAGGCAAAGTCAAAGTATTTTCAATATAGGCATCACATATTTAAACCACGGAGAAAAATAATAGAAATCTACATTCATTAATGATGTACCTAAATCATAGTTGGTCAAGCTAAATTCTGGTCAATGGCCCAAGAGACAAGGTCTTACATAAAGACCAGATAAAAGACATACACCTAAATGAACTAAGCTTGATGCTCTATATACTGCGAAAGCTATGATCATTACATACAAAGCATGCTACCAAAATAATGTGAACAACATATTCACAAAGGCATTTAAGACATACTCTATTGGAGACTTATACTGACATACCAATACGCTTCACAACTATCAGAGAGAGAATCAAATCTTGTTTCACCCCTGCCACAAGGAGGAGATAAGATGTGAGCCCAAGCACCTAAGTAAGACTGTCGAAAATGCACATGAACTAAAGCATTGCATGCATCACCACTAAAGGTCTAATTGTGTTGGAAAGACACCATGCCCCGTGGAGGAAGCTAAATCCAGTATGATATACTCAACAAGGCCTATGAAAACAAATCTAGACTAACTCCAAAATAGCATGAAAATATCCCCATTGTAAATGTCTGGTAGGTGAACCTCATATGAAGGCCAAGAATGCACACCCTCACTTGTTTATTATGCCATTCCTTATAGATTTTATGGTTATTTACTAATTTGAGCTACAATTTTCTATCACTAGTATGCAATGTGGCACACAGAGCTAGGACAATTCTACGGCCTTCGATCTGACATGAGTATATGGGCTTCGCCAAATCAAGAAACTTCTCAAGAATCTGGAGCATCCTTACAGATCTATTGTCAAGATGGAGAAAACTACAACTTAATTCAAGTTGGAATTCATGTATAGACATATCACCCATTATGGTAAACTCAAATGCTTTCAAATAAACTACTATTTGATAATCAAGTTTTGCTTGCAGATTTCCCCCTCTTTGTACCATAACAGAGATATTCGCTTCTTTACATATTGGACCATAAGTATAACAATGTCATTTTAACAAGTTATATATTATTGTGGCTCCCATATAATTTTCTGTATTTTGTAGGAGTTAGAGGCATTATTGGACTAAGTAAAAGTCTCTTTACATCCACAATAATACATGTTTTCTTTTTTTATTGCTCAAAAGGACTTGAAATCAAAGGGGTGCTACAACTTGCAGTGCCCAGGATTTGTTTCTGCAAGTCGAGCTAATCTGGTGCCTGGACAAGCCATTGCTCCTCCATCAATTTATGGCGAACAAGACCACTACGTTAGGCTTAGCCTCAACAAGGTGCAACATTTAGCCCAGTCTGGAGATTACAAATGTGCTACTATTTCTACAATAACTAGATGATACATGTGCGTTCCTGCAGCAACCTCATCGAATGAAACACGTAAATTAGATGCTAGAAGAGCAACTACAAAAGAGAATAAGTTGGATTGTAGTTAACAGACTGTTATTTTTCTAACAAAAATGTGAAACATGAACTACATAGGTATCCTCAGATTGTCCAACACATGATGCATTCATGACAAACAAAAAATAAATGCAAAAACAGTAATTTATGAGGGGAATGCATGACTTGCTGGCATGCTAGGACTGTATGGATAGGAAAAACAAGCACATATGAAAAATATAACTTACGAGGAACATGCATGACTTGTTGATGTGGTATGGATGCGCACATAGAAACAAAAGTAAACTTATAACTAACTTGTATGACTTGTTGATGTGGCATGGCTTCATGAATAGGAAAAATAGGTAGTGGATTGCAACTATTTAAGAATAGAGGATTAAAATTAATAAGATAGATTTTATGAATGTAAAAATTAGTTAGGCGTAAATTCACATGGTTACTGAGTACCATGCTTTGTATTTTATTAAGAAAATATGGAACATTGGAATCTAGGAAATTGTACGCCATCCAAGATTCTTGCTAATGACAACATGTTTTCTACTCTTGTGCATGAATTTTATTGTTCATGGATTTCATCAGTCCCTTGTTTACTACAGGATCCAAATTTCGGAGATTGGGTGGTGTACCGTCACGATTTACAAAAACCATCATTCTTGGGACATTTTCCAAATAAGCTTTGCCCCGGAACACGACGTATACAAGCCTTGACTGGATTCGTGAATTACTTCAAGAATGCACATGGTCCTCCAATGGGTAGCGGCCACTTCCCGGATTATGACGATAAGAAATCTGCGTACTTCAAGCACATTCAGAATTACAATCCAAATGGTCATTCTTCCAACCTCTTTGGCATTCCCATGGTCAAGTTCATTGATAGGCTAGATTGTTACAGAGCAAATAATTTATTTCTCGAATATAAGAGGGGTTATATGTTCAATTATGGTGGACCAAGTGGTTGTGTTGGTTGATAACAAAAGTTATGTTGCCATTTGGAATCAATAAATAAAACATATGTTACTTACGTGTCAAAGATTGTACCTTATTTCATTTATTTTGTTCCAACTTGGTCTTGATGTTGATTACACCATCGTCCCTAGTTTATTAAATATTGGTTTTCACCACACACTTAAGTCATTCCCAGCGTGCACTTTTGACTGGAACTAGGTGACGGTAGTAAGTCAAATTAATGAAGCCTCGAAGCAGCAAAGACCATATGATTGGACCTCTATCGGCCCAAGTATGGGGAAGGAAACCTAGGTAGAAGTAGAACACTACCAACCAAGGTGGTATATTATCCATCTGATGAATTAGGAATCCATATGGGATACATGGGAGGCGGCCAAAATGTTGCACACCAACTCGGTCCAAACTCCTTCCCCCGAACAATGAACATACCGACATGGGTATTGCCATATCGGGGCTATATATGTCTGGCAAGGACCCGTAAGGAGGTTATGCAATCTATTGCTACTAGAACCCTATATATTTCACAATATAATGCCGAGCTCAATATTTGGATCACGCCGCTTTCTGCAAATTATGGACTACTCGTATATTACAAAGGAGCATATGATACGTCTCCAATGTATCTATAATTTTTTATTCTTCCATGCTATTATATTACTTGTTTTGTATGTTTTATATGCATTAATATGCTATTTTATATTATTTTTGGGACTAACCTATTAACCTAGAGCCCAGTGTCAGTTTCTGTTTTCTCCATGTTTTTTAGTTTTACAGAAAAGGAATATCAAACGGAGTCCAAACTGAATAGAACTTTCGCGATGATTTTTCTTGGACCAGAAGACATCCACGGAACTTGGAGATGAAGTCAGAAGAGTCTCGAGGGCACCCCAAGCCCTAAGGGCATGCCCTAGGGCGGGGCGGGGGGCGCCCCCAGGCTTGTGACCCCCTCGGGAGTCCACCGACCTCCCTCTCAGCTCTATAAATCCCAAAATATTCCCATACAATCAGGGAGAGCCACAAAAATACTTTTCCGCAACCGTAACCTTCTATTTTCGTGAGATCCCATCTTGGCGCCTTTTTCGGCGATCTGCCAGAGGGGGATTCGATCACGGAGGGCATCTACATCAAACCTATTGCCCTTCCGATGAAGTGTGAGTAGTTTACCACAGATCTACGGGTCCATAGCTAGTAGTTAGATGGCTTCTTCTCTCTCTTTGATCTTCAATACAATGTTCTCATCGATGTTCTTGGGATCTATCCGATGTAATACTCTTTTGCGGTGTGTTTGTTGATATCCGATGAATTGTGGATTTATGCTCAGATTATCTATGAATATTATTTGAATCTCCTCTGAATTCTTATATGCATGATTTGATATCTTTGTATTTCTCTTTGAACTATCGATTTGGTTTGGCCAACTAGATTGGTTTTTCTTGCAATGGGAGAGGTGCTTAGTTTTGGGTTCAATCTTGTGGTGTCCTCACCCAGTGACATAGTAGGGGTTTCTCTTTGAACTATCGATTTGGTTTGGCCAACTAGATTGGTTTTTCTTGCAATGGGAGTGGTGCTTAGTTTTGGGTTCAATCTTGCGGTGTCCTCACCCGGTGACATAGTAGGCGTAGCGAGGCACGTATTTTATTGTTGTCATCAAGGATAAAAAGATGGGGTTTATATCATATTGCTTGAGTTTATCCATCTACATCATGTCATCTTACTTAAGCCGTTACTCTGTTCTTATGAACTTAATACTCTAGATGCATACTGGATAGCGGTCGATGTGTGGAGTAATAGTAGCAGATGCAGGCAGGAGTCGGTCTACTTGACACATACGTGATTCCTATATTCATAATCATTGCCTTGGATATCATCATAACTTTGCGCTTTTTTATCAATTGCTCGACAGTAGTTTGTTCACCCACCGTATGCTTTCTTTCAAGAGAGAAGCCTCTAGTGAAACCTATGGCCCCCGGGTCTATTTTCCATGATATATTTTTAGATCTATAAACCAAAAATCCCAAAAGTACCTCGCTGCAATTTATTTGTTTTTACTTTGTTTTACGTTTTAGTAATCTTTTATATCTATCTCTATCAGATCTCATCCTTGCAAGTGACCGTGAAGGGATTGACAACCCCTTTTTCGCGTTGGGTGAAAGTGTTTGATTGTTTGTACAGGTGCATAGATTGGAGACTTGCTTGTACCTCCTACTGGATTGATACCTTGGTTCTCTAACTGAAGGAAATACTTATCTCTACTTTGCTGCATCACCCTTTCCTCTTCAAGAGAAAAAATCAATGCAAGCTCAAGAAGTAGCAGGAAGAATTTCTGGCGCCGTTGCCGGGGAGGTTCTACATCAAGCCTACCAAGTACCCATCACAAACTCATCTCTTGCATTTACATTATGCACCATTCGCCTCTCGTTTTCCTATCTCCCACATCTAAAACATTTTCAGAAAAACACAAAAATATTTGCCTTTTTCAATTGCCCTTCTTCCATTCGTCTTCTTGTTTTTTGTTGCTTGTGTGCCAGTTGCTTGCCTTGTTAGAATGGCTAGTTCCTCTATCATAGTTGATACCCCGGAAAAGGAAGTTCTTATTTTTAAACAAAGGGGTGGGGTTGAATTTAAAAGATGCTTGGTATAGGATTTCCAATGCTCAAAATAGATCTACCCGTAAGCAATCTACTACCGCTCTTCTTCGAAACTTTTATGTGGGTGTTACTATTTGGTATAGATATGTATTAGACACTATGACCGGTGGTAATTTTTAGATAGTCACCCTATGGATGCTTACAATGCTATGATAAATTTGGTAGGATCACCACCACTTATGGTTAATGAAACAACACTGACTTTGGAACATGTGATGCAAAGGCTTGATATTATTGAGAATAAATTTCTACCATAGAGCTTATCGAGATTTTGGATAAAATGATCCATAATCATATTACTCAACTCAGATCCAAAGTAGGAGTCACTTTAAAGAACTTTAAAGAGAAGGAACCTATAGTTAATAAGAAAATTGAGCAAGAACCTATAGTTAATACTTAAAGAGAAGGAACCAGGAGGATATTATTACTGATTTAGGTTCCGCCTTTGCCTCTGTTGCTACTACTCTGAAACTATATCCTACTAAATCTACTAAATTGATTTATGTCCCTAAAAATAAGGGTGAATCATCTAGTAAAGGAAACAAGGATTTTATATTTAATTAGTGTTTGAGCCAAGTAGAACCTTTGGGATGACCTATGGTGATAGTTAATTTGATCTTGATGAAAAATAGAAACTTTTGCGTCGAGTAGCAGAATTCTTAAAATTCACAGAAGTGACAAAACTTTCTGAATTTTTTACACAAGATTTATATACAAATTTCATGTGTTTCCTACTTTTCAGAATTTTTTGAGTTGCAGAAGTATGGAAAGTTTCTAGACTACTATAGACTGTTTTGTTTTTGACAGATTCTATTTTTCGTGTGTTGTTGTCTTATTTTGATGAATCCATGGGTAGTATAGGGGGGTATGAACCATGGAGAATTTGGAATAAATACAGTAGATATAACACCAATATAAATTTAGAATGAGTCCACAACAGTACCTAAAGTGGTGATTTGCTTTTCTTTTACTAACGGATCTTACGAGTTTTCTGTTGAGTTTTATGTTGTGAAGTTTTCAAGTTTTGGGTAAAGATTTGATGGACAATGGAATAAGGAGTGGCAAGAGCTTAAGCTTGGGGATGCCCAAGGCACCGAAAATATTCAAGGACAACCAAGCATCTAAGCTTGGGGATGCTTCGGAAGGCATCCCCTCTTTCGTCTTCAATCCATCGGTAAATTTACTTGAGGCTATATTTTTATTCACTACATGATATGTGTTTTGCTTGGAGCGTCTTGTATGATATGAGTCTTTGCTTTTTATGCCACAATCATCATTGATGTACACACCTTTTGAGAGGGACACACTTTAATCGTGAATTTATTAGAATACTCTATATGCTTCACTTATATCTTTTGAGCTAGGAAATTGGCTCTAGTGCTTCACTTATATCTTTTTAGAGCACAACTGGCTTTATTTTATAGAAATTGTTGAACTCTCATGCTTCACTTATATTATTTTGAGAGTCTTCAAAAAGCCTGGTAATTTGCATAGGTTGTGAATTTAGTCCCAATATGATAGACATCCAAGGGGGATATAATAAAAGCTTTCATATAAAGAACATTGAATACTATGAGAAGTTTGATTCCTTGCATATTGTTTTGAGATATAAAGATGGTGATATTAAATTCATGCTAGTGAGTAATTGTGGATTGGTATAAATACTTGTTTTAAAGTTTGTCATTCCCGTAGCATGCACATATGGTGAACCGTTATGTGATGAAGTCGGAGCATGATTTATTCTTTGATTGTCTTCCTTATGAGTGGCAGTCGGGAACGACCGATAGTCTTTTCCTACCAATCTATCCCCCTAGGAGCATGTGTGAAGTACTTTGTTTCGATGGCTAATAGACTTTTGCAATAATTACGTGAGTTCTTTATGACTAATGTTGAGTCCAGGATTATACGCACTCTCACCCTTCCACCATTGCTAGCCTCTTTAGTATTGTGCAACTTCCAGTGCATACACCCACCATATACCTTCCTCCAAACATCCACCATACCTACCTATTATGGCATTTCCATAGCCATTTCGAGATATATTGCCATGCAACTTCCACCGTTCCGTTTATTATGACACACAACATCATTGTCATATTACTTTGCATGATCATGTAGTTGGCATAGCATTTGTGGCAAGACCAGCGTTAATATTCTTTTATACATGTCACTCTTGATCATTGCACATCCTGGTATACCGCTGGAGGCATTTGTTGGGGATATAACTATTAGGTATGACCCACCCAGGAGGGGTCGGGTTATGGCGATTCATAATATGAAGCCCACGAGGATATTGAAGATGGCAGTTCACAGGCAAGGGCCCAAGGGCGACTTAAGGCCCGTAGGAGTAAACCGCCATATATGTAAGACTTGTATTGTAAGGCATAAATAGTTAGTCATCGAGCCGGACAAGTTGTCTATGAGCCGGCCGGGACTCTGTGAGCCGCTGGGCGTCAACCTATGTATACAAAGGGACGACCCGGTGGCGGTTCAGGGCAAGAAACAAGAGATCGAAAGCTAGGTCAAGCGTATTCGCTTCCTGGTAATCAAGACATAAGCAATACCACATCAAACTGGATTAAGCCTTTACCTTCACCGCACGGGGCCGAACAAGTATAAACTCCTGTGTCCTTTGTCCCGTTTAACCCCTTTAAGCTAACCTAGTTGTGATGGCTCCACGACTAAGTCCTTTCACGAGGACATCTGCCGTGACTATTCCACGACATCATTCATATAGAATCATATTTTGTTCTAGTATCGAGTTGTAATTCTTGAGTTGTAAGTAAATAAAAGTGTGGTGATCATCATTATTAGAGCATTGTCTCATGTGAGGAAAGGATGATGGAGGCTATGATTCCCCCACAAGTCATGATGAGGCTCTGGACAAAAAAGGAAAAAAGGAGAAAAGGAAAAGGAGGCCAAAGAGCCCAACAAAAATAGAGAAAAAAATGAGAGAAAAAGAGAGAAGGGCCAATGTTACTATCCTTTTCCACACTTGTGCTTCAAAGTAGCATCATGTTCTTCATGATAGAGAGTCTCCTATTTTGTCACTTTCATATACTACTGGGAATTTTTTATTATAGAACTTGGCTTGTATGCTCCAATGATGTGCTTCCTCAAATTTCCCTAGGTCTTCATGAGCAAGCAAGTTGGATGCACACCCACTTAGTTTATTTTTGAGCTTTCATACATTTATAGCTCTAGTGCATCCGTTGCATGGCAATCCCTACTCACTCACATTGATATCTATTGATGGGCATCTCCATAGCCCATTGACACGCCTAGTTGATGTGAGACTACCTCCTTCTTTTTGTCTTCTCCACAACCACCATATTCTATTCCACCTATAGTGTTATATCCATGGCTCACTCTCATGTATTGCGTGAAAGTTGAAAAAGTTTGAGAATACTAAAAGTATGAAACAATTTCTTGTCTTGTCATCGGGGTTGTGCATGATGAAATACTTTCTGTGATAAAGATGGAGCATAGCCGATTTTGTAGGGATAACTTTCTTTGGCCATGTTATTTTGAGAAGACATGATTGCTTTATTAGTATGCTTGAAGTGTTAATGTTTTTATGTCAATATTAGACTTTTGTTTTGAATCTTATGGATCTGAACATTCATGCCACAATAAAGAAAATTATATGGATAAATATGTTCAGTAGCATTCCACATCAAAAAATTTGTTTTTATCATTTACCTACTCGAGGACGAGAAGGAATTAAGCTTGGGGATGCTTGATACGTCTCCAACGTATCTATAATATTTGATTGTTCCATGCTATTATATTATTTGTTTTAGATGTTTTATATGCATTAATATGCTAAGTTATATTATTTTTGGGACTAACCTATTAACCTAGAGCCCAGTGCCAGTTTCTGTTCTTTCCCTGTTTTTGAGTTTTATAGAAAAGGAATATCAAACGGCGTCCAAATGGAATAAAAATCTCGCGATGCTGTTTCTTGGACCAGAAGACATCCACGGAACTTGGAGATGAAGTCAGAAGAGTCCCGAGGGCACCACAAGCCCTCAGGGCGCGCCCTAGGGGGGCACCCCTGGCTTGTGGCCCCCTTGGGAGTCCACCGACCTCCCTCTTAGCTCTATAAATCCCAAAATATTCTCAAACAATCAGGGAGAGCCACAAAAATACTTTTTCGCTGCCATAACCTTCTGTTCCCGTAAGATCCCATCTTGGAGCATTTTCTGGCGATCTGCCGGAGGGGGATTCGATCACGGAGGGCATCTACATCAACCCTATTGCCATTCCGATGAAGTGTGGGTAGTTTACCACAGACCTATGGGTCCATAGCTACTAGCCAGATGGCTTCTGCTCTCTCTTTGATCTTCAATACAATGTTCTCCTCGATGTTCCTGGAGATCTATTCGATGTAATATTCTTTTGAAGTGTGTTTGTTGAGATCCGATGAATTGTGGATTTATGATCAGATTATCTATGAATATTATTTGAATGTCCTCTGAATTCTTATATGCATGATTTGATATCTTTGTATTTCTCTTTGAACTATCGATTTGGTTTTGCCAACTAGATTGGTTTTTCTTGCAATGGGAGAGGTGCTTAGTTTTGGGTTCAATCTTGCGATGTCCTCACCCAGTGACATAGTAGGGGTAGCGAGGCATGTATTGTATTGTTGCCATCACGGATAAAAAGATGGGGCTTATATCATATTGCTTGAGTTTATCCCTCTACATCATGTCATCTTACTTAAGGCGTTACTCTATTCTTATGAACTTAATACTCTAGATGCATGTTGGATAGCGGTCGATGTGTGGAGTAATAGTAGTAGATACAGGCAGGAGTCGGTCTACTTGATACGGATGTGATGCCTATATTCATAATCATTGGCTTGGATATCGTCATAACTTTGCGCTTTTCTATCAATTGCTCGATAGTAATTTGTTCACCCATCATATGCTTTCTTTCAAGAGAGAAGCCTCTAGTGAAACCTATGGCCCCGGGTCTATTTTCCATCATATATTTTTAGATCTATAAACCAAAAAACTCAAAAATACCTCGCTGCAATTTATTTGCTTTTACTTTGTCTTACGTTTTAGTAATCTTTTATATCTATCTCTATCAGATCTCATCCTTGCAAGTGACCGTGAAGGGATTAACAACCCCTTTTTCGCGTTGGGTGCAAGTGTTTGATTGTTTGTGCAGGTGCATAGATTGAAGACTTGCTTGTATCTCCTACTGGATTGATACCTTGGTTCTCTAACTGAGGGAAATACTTATCTCTACTTTGCTGCATCACCCTTTCCTTTTTAAGGGAAAACCAACGCAAACTCAAGAAGTAGCAGCATACCTGGGAATATTCGTGTGTTGCATGTTATGAACACGCATGGAAAGCGCCACTCGTAGAAGTTTACTGAATCAACCCTCTTGAACCTGTTGGAACTTTCCGCCAGACAAGTGTGATCATGATGCTGCCCGGTTGTACAGGCTATGAATTCCTCATTTTCTTGCGACACATGACTTCCAACAAGACTTGCGGTCCACCAGGCTAAACAAAATAATAGTCGTGAATGCAAGCAAATATGACAAAGTTGTCATCTGCTCTGAGACAAGGTTCCATATATGCGTATACTCATAAGAGATTGACTGACCTGGAACACCATATTGCCTAATGATTAATAGACATAAGTATCCTTTTCAAAGTTATCAGGGGTGCACTGAAGCAACCCTCGAATCATTGTGCTTTTTCGTCGCATGCATAAGTGTCTACTCCCGTTTCTGCTATCTTGTACTGTACTAATAGTCCCAAGTTTCGATGCTTGTTTTGTTGATATCGACTCTATTGGAGGATGTCTTTGTTTGCTTCTCAAAAGAATAGTGCTAGTTGCTAGTCCCTCTGTAAACTAACGTAAATTGAACTGAAAAAATGTCTTATATTAGTGTACAGCGGCAGTAGCATCAAGAGTAGAAATTAAGACACCATTTAATTTGAGGGATGCGATATTGAGATTCATGTGTTTGCTTGGTTTCTCGGTCTAGTACAAAGATCACGAAGGTACTGTAATTTATAGAGGGAGCTCGTTCACAAATCACAAGAGTAACGTTGCTCCTTTACAAATTACCAGAGCCCATCAAGATGCCTACTTTTCTGGCTATGTACTTTGTGTTGTCTACTTGACAAGTACTTGAGCTAAAATGAAACATGTGCCTTTCCTTGTTAAAAAAGGGAGAACATTTTTTTTACATTAGCTCGTGCACGACCTGATCATGGAATATTTATTGCTCCCTCCAATCATGGAGTGGCGGTGGGTGGTGTTTTGTTGCGCACAGTGGATGTGGTGTGACCGCGTGGGTGTTGTTTGCCTGTCCAGCCTTACTCACGACAATTCTTCTTGTTGGGAGCGCCTATATCCGCCACGGTTATATCTTGCTTACGGCAAGATGTAGCCTGTAGCCGCCTCTAGAGGGAAGGTTCTATGCACCGGTTCGGACCGGCTTTAGAACCATCCATTTGGTTTCTTTCTTCTTTTTATTTCGGTGTATTTTCTTATTGATTACGTCAGTTTTTTTTGGGTTCTTCTTTTTCCATTCATTTATTTTTTTCTTTAAAGATTTGTGTAATTTTTCCAACACAAGTTGAACAATTTTTAAGTATATGATGAATATATTTTTAATATATGTTTGAATAAATATCAAACATTTTCAAATACAAGTTGATTTTTTCGAATTGTCTGAACCATTTTTTTGCCTTATGTAATTTTCCTGATGTTAGACTAACATTTTTAAAGATATCACAAACATATGTTTCTAAATGTGTAAACATTTTTTCAAATGTCATATATTCTTTTTGAATGATATGTACAAAATAATTATTTAAACTTAACTGAACATTTATAAACTTGTTTAAATATTTTTTGAAATGTCATGAATGTTTTCTGAAACACATGAACATTATTTCTAAATGTCACGGACAAGGTTTTTTGAATGGTATATTTAACTGAACATTGTATGACCCATAACAAAATTGCCACACGAAAATAGCAGGCACAATACATATGTTCAAAATACCTTGCATAGTAAAAAGGGTTCATGAAATTTCTTAGACAGCAGAAATAATAAAATTATGCAGCAAATACAGGGGAACTTGGGACTGATTTATGTGGATTACAAAACAGCTATTTTCGAAAAATATCACAAATATATGTTTGAAACACCCGAGCATTTTTTAAATAACACGAACATTATTTTTAATGCTATCCACATTTTGTTAACACTGCATGAACTTATTTTATATGTGTGACGAACACTCTTAAAATTTGATGAAATTTAGTCTTTGAAATATATATATTTATAGAATATTTAAAACCGTAATCAAAATAAGAAATGAAAAAACGAAACCAAGCAACGATCGAATCCACGGGTCTTACTGATATGGCCCATTAGATGCTCCGCTGATGGAAGCGTCTCTCAGTGCGCGCGAGCGTATTGGCCGGCCTAGTGCGTGGGAAGACAGTCCCTCGTTTATTTTTCTGTTTTTTCACGTTTTTATTATGTTTTTTATTAAATTGGTTTTTCATTTTTTTTACACTTCCAAATATTCTAAACATAAATATTACGAAAATATACTTTACACAATTGTTTCGAAATTTTAATTACGCGTTTAAAAAATGTTCAATGTGTATACAACAAATGTGGACTATGTATTAAAAATATGATGACATCTTTTGATCATGTATATAAAAAATCTTAATCAAGCATTTGAAAAAATGTTGAACAATTATTTAAAAAATGTAAACCAAGCATTAGGAAAATGTTAAATATGTATAGAAATTTTTTTGACCATGCATTAAAAAATAATTATTTTGTCTCATAATTATTCTGTATAGACTAAATGTTGACCATTCATTCAAGAAAATGTTAATCTTGCTTTGAAAAAATGGTGATAAAGTATTTGGTAAATGTTGATGTGGGTAGAAAAAATGTTGATTAAAAATGTCATTTTGTATTTTAAAAATGTTTAAAGTGTGTGCAATCAAAATGTTGACTATGCATAAAAATTAATATTGTATTTGAAAATTGTGCCTAAAAATGTGTATAGTGAAAACATTGACTATGTATTGAAAGCATGTTAAACTTGCATTGGAAAAATGTTAAACATGTATTAGAAAAATGTTGTTGACATATACAAAAAATATTGAATGAAGAACCTAAAGAAAGAAAGAAAACTAGATAAACGAAAACCAAAATAGAAACAAAATAACCAAAAAGAAAAAATAAAATGAAAAATAAAACCAAATAAACAAATGAACAAAGAATGACGAAAAAACAAGGAAAAAGAGAAGAAAAAAAGAAAAGAAACAAAATGAAACAGAAAAAACACAGAAAGCCGAATAAAATAGAAGTAAATGGAGAAAGAAAAGAAACAGAAAAAACCAAAAAATCAGTAAAACCAGCTCTTTTCCACCTAGTAGGTCACACCCAAATTATTTGACATGAATTCGATGTTGGATCAGTGGCTATCAGTGTGACAAAGCAACCAGGAGGTCCTAGGTTTGATCCCCCATGTGCTCCATCTTTTACTCAAGTATTAAAACGAAATCTCTAGTGGGCTGGCCCAATTACTCCAAGTGCTTCTATGAGAGATCCATACGTGTATGTGAGAGATAACTCTCGCATCATCCTCGATTGGCGTTGATGCCTCACCACCATCTATCCTTCTACCATAGTCTAAAAAACCCTCACCTCCAGAAAAAACCTCACCACAAACTATTGGAGTCACCACCTCTATCTGTCCACCACTGCCTCGGCTATCCCTCTAATCCCCTTCTTCAAGACTAGTGAGATCCACTGCAAACTAGACCCTCTAAGCCTCTTGTCCGTCGTTGCGGCGAGCCACATCATCGCCAGCTCTGATGAGGCCTTGTCCTTAATAGAGTGTCGTTGCAACACGCCTCATTGTCATCGACTCGGTCTCGTGCGTTGTCAGTGTAAAAATCGGCAGATCTCGGGTAGGGGGTCCCGAGTTGTGGATATCGATGGGTAACATGGAATGTAAAGACAACGTTTACCCAGGTTTGGGCCCTCTCGAGGAGCTAAAACCCTACGTCCTACTTGGTTGTATTGATGTGTTTGTATGACAATTACATAGTTGATCTACCACGAGATTGGATGAACTAAACGCTAGGTGGGTATGGCGATAATGGTTCTCCCTCTCTACGGTCTAGCCCTCTGGTTTATATAGACACCAGGGGTACCTAGGGTTACATATGATCAGTTACCATTAGAGGATAAACATGTCGGTTGCGCTAACTAGACTTGGAGGATACGCCAAGTCTTTAGAGGTTTCCTTTTGGAGCACTGGGTTGCCTATAGTCCCAGCCTTCCATCGATGATTCAAGAGTGGCCCATCAGTCCGGCCCATGGGAGATAGGCCTACAGCCCGAGGACCCCTTAGTACGGTACACCCTCAGTAGCCCCTGAAGTTGTCTTTGAAGTCAAAGTATATGTGAAACATTACAGGCTGTGTGGACTAGTTCTCTTCCTTCCGTGGTATTTGCATTAGGCCTGCAGCCACCCTAAATCGAATCTTCAAAGGTTGCTCGGCTATATCCGTTCATATGCTTCCCGGATTATGCCATAGTTTTCGAAGTGTGCAAGTTACTTAGCCTCGAAGGCCAGCCGCCCAAGTGGAAACAGTGACCCCATCTGAAAACTTTTTGTCGAAGGGTTGCGACCTGATATGACCATAGGTCAGTTATGTAAACCCGATTTATGGTTTGAGGTGGTTTCTCCATTGGCATGTCCCATCAGTATGGAGACTGTGCCCTGTTTTAAGGGATATGATCAATGATTTGTGTTATTGCATACACGCATAATGGCATGATTGTATCGGGAAGCGGTGAGGTCTGCGGTGCAGTAAAAGGACTCTCGGCCTTACAGAAGCTTTGCCTTGAGTATGCTCATGGCCTCAATGACAATGACATGATTGCATTATCTCAGAGCTCCAGCAACCTTAAAAGCATCACACTTTGGCTCAACCTGCAGCGCTACTCTAGTGATGTCAGCTATTGCGAGACCAGGACGTCATTTACTGATAACAGCCTTTACGCTCTAGCCCTCAACTGTCGTATGCTTCAGATGGTAGACCTCAGCTTTACAGGATGTGATGATGGCTGGCCATCAGAAATAGGATTCACACAAGAGGGTCTTCTGGTGCTCGTTCAGTCCTGCCCGATTCGTGTTCTCGTGCTCAACAACGCCAACTTCTTTGATGATGAGGGGATGAAGGCCCTCTCATCCTCACCTCATCTGGAGACACTCGAGCTTATATTGTGTCATGCGGTAACTGATGCCGGGATGCGCTTCATTGCTCACACCCCATGCTTGAGTAGTCTCACACTTCGGATGTGTCATAATGTTACTGATGTTGGAGTGGTTGAACTGGAACATACACAGAAGCTAAAGTCTTTGGTCATTGAGTATTGTGGTGAGGTCTCTCTGGAAGTTGCGCAGGGTGTTGCCAAGTCAGTTCACTACTCCAAGGACTGTTCAGATGCCCTTATGGAGACAGTTGGTCTTGGCGCCTATTGATGAAGTGGCGTCCAAAATTTTCAGTATGAATTTGCTGCTGAAGCCATTAAGTTGTTCAGTGTGCATCGTTCGACAAGGTTGTGCATCATCCGAACTAGATTCACCTCTCTCAACTTTTTGTTGCCTTCTACGTTTACTGCAATGATTTTCCTTTATGGCAGTCTAGTGATGATCTTTTGACGGCATCTGCCGAATGAAACTTTAATAGTAGGCACCACTTGTGTATTACTTTAAACCTTTTGTAATTCTTGTTGCTTAATTTCTACTCTTTGTAGCCGCTTCGAAACCGGCATAAGTAGGCCCCAAGATTCTCTGTTTTTGCTGTGGAGGCACTATATGACCGTTTGGTGTTATTTGTATTATTTAAGCAAATGTCATGGACCCTTTTTTGTTGCGCAAGTGATTTTGAAGACATATATATCTGCCTGCTATGTTCGCATGGCAATTTTTGTTTGGACCGTTGTAGTAATAATATTATGTCCAAGTTTTGATGGGCATGTACAGAGGCAGCATGCTTGTTTTGTTGATATTGACTATTGGAGGATGTTACTAGGAAGCATAAACGTAGATGTTTAGATTCTAAAATGGCCTGAAGTTGAGGAACAAGTGAAACTTGAGTGACTACTGAAGGCATATAACATAGCTCTAGGCACTCAACAACATTTTGTTTTTACCCTTTTGAGGGGTGTCAGCATCTCTTTTTACCTATCATGTGTTTGCTTGGTACAAAGATTCATCTCTTTTTGAGGGGTTCTGATTTTCTGAATCCTTTTATTTCAGTAACAAGACAGCTTCGTTGCATCAGTTCAGCTCGTAGGAACAGCATTTGCCTTGTATTTGTAGCTCATCAAGATGCCAACTTTGCTTTGCTGACTATGTAGTTTGTGGTGTACTTTATTTATTTGAGCTAAAATGAAACATGCACCTTTCCCTTGTTAAAAAAGGGTGAATACTTTTTTTTACATTAGCTCCTGCACGCCCTGATCATGGAATATTTACTAGTTTGATTCTGTTTGTAATTAGCTGAGTGTTCAACTTTTGTGTTGGCCTGACCGAGGAGCTCGTCCAGAAGACCGAACATAAGAGAAATTTAGGCGTGTTTCATTTGCCTGCATCCACCGCAGCTAGATGATGTTCTTTGCGGTTAGAACTTACCATGCGCATGGGCGGTTTTGAGTACGTACCAAGTTCTCTGAGAGCTTCGATTCATAAAATGTTTACGGCTTATAATTAGTAGGTTTTCCGAGATTTTTTGTGGAGATGAATGCATATGCTTAGTAAGTTTTATGAGATTTTTAGTGGAACTGAATGCATCTGCTTAGGTTTGTAGTGTGTGTGTGCACTTCCTGTAAAGCACAAGCATAGCAGTCTTCCTGTAAAGCCAAACCACCAGCCTTGAGAATTCAGTGCTTGCTTTCTCCAGTCTGTCATGTGTATATATGCTGATACAAGAGAAGTTGATACTGATTCAACCTAAACATTCCATAAAAAATTCAACTCAGCTCAGCGAATCGTAACACCACCATAAAAATTCAACTCAGCTCGTGCCATCAGACATGGTAACAACAGGATGTCCAGCGAACAGCTCCATCGCTCAGCGAATCGTAGTGGTATACAACGAGTGTGTCCATGCACAAACCAAGGTGTCTGACCATTTACGTCGAGATTAAACCAACGCCGTAGGGTAGTATATAGATTTCAATCCGTGCGCGTGCTACTGTACTCTAGGTAGTCCCAGTTCATCCTCCTGTTATGCGCGATCATAAAAAAACAGCACCAGGTCAGACATTCTACTGGTTGAGAAACAAGCTTAGGCATACACAGCGACTCTGGAATCAATGAATCAATCAATCAAGCAAATGGAAATTGGTTAGATGCCGTCTGAGATGCTGAGCAGAGGTTTCAAACCTCGAAGATAATGTATGTCCATCATATAACAAGATGATAGACAACAGACGCTCAACAAAAGGCATTGAGCCTCAAATACACAATTTGTGAGTTCAGGAATACATTCATTCCTAATGATCTTAAATATCTAGCCTATCAATTACGAAAAATGCTATCAGACGTCGCGGCATTAATAAACTGCTGAAACTTACAGTGTGTACAAGTGTTTACTGTGTTCCTGCCATCTTGTATTGTACTGCATCCCTAAGAAATGCAATGAGCTACCAAAGCAGTAGATGTTTACCAAGTCAAGCACTTAAGCTTGGAACTTTTCTTCAGTCAGTGTCGTCATGAGGCTGCTTGGTTGTATAGGCTTTAAATTAAATTCCAAGTAGCAGCCACTGCCTCATTTTACAAAAGACTTCCAACTATAGACTTGGGGTCCAGGATATGTATTGACCAAAACTCAATACTGACAGCTTTATTTTTTTTAACATCAATAGAATTCCAACAAGACTTGGGGCTCCAGGATCTGCATTGACCAAATACAAGATGCAAACACTCGGCAGCTAGATGCCATCTTTAATTTGTCCTGCCTCTACCTGCTGCTGGTGCCACACCTTCTCAACCGCTCTGTGTTGGTTGACTTGGAACCTCATAACAATGGACGACATGCTGGTTAAATATAAACAGAGGTTGCAGCACATAATGAAACACATCCCCCAGCCAAACACAAGATGCAAACACTACGGAGCAAAATGCCATCTTGCTCACCACCTTTGTTGTACCTCTACCCACTGCTTGTGTCGTGCCTTCTTCTCTTGAAAGAAGCGCATGCGGCGCGCCATGGAGGGATCTCACTAAGGTCTCAACACAAGGCCCTCCTCCACTGGAAGGCTACACTTGCAAGCCCACCGCTGCAGATGAGCTCTTGGCAGGAAAACACCAGCCCCTACAACTGGATCGATCGGTTTCAGAGAATAGAATACACGTACCTGCTGCTAGTTGCAAATCAGTTGGCGTACGTGGCCTCGTCTACATCTAGTGCGGCTAGTCACTCTTTTGGTCTTGGCATCACATTCACATCACAGCATCGAGGCATGCTGCTGTCTCTCTGCGCCATCGATCTCACATCACATCGTTTCAGCCTACTGCTGCTGCCGCGATTCCAGCCAAAGGAGTTGGCTCTGTCTTCGACCTCTTCACTATTACTATTTGGAGGCTCCTTTTGAGGCCATGGGTGAAGCCAGATAGAAGTCTTGGTGGACACTCTACAAAATGAGAGAAATGCTAGAAATTCTCGAAAAATAAGTTAAACATCCGGCATCAATCCACAAACTCAAATCATCATAGCCATTGGATCTATCATGTTCTAAAAAACTTACCCACCTATTATGAAAATAGCCCAAACTAACCCCCCCCCCCACCCCCTAAATTTATATCTACATTACCCACCTCTGCCATTATATAAAATAAACTAATGTAATCTTCTAATCTTCATATAAATTACCCCACTTATGTCATTATAAAAAATAATTTAAAATAGCCCCCTAAATTTGCAACTAGGTTGCCCACCACTAATACTTACGAAATAACTTAAAGTAACCCCTTAAATTTGCATCTATATTATCCCCATTTTACTATGATTAAAACTAACATAAGGTGACCCTAAATTTGTATCGAAATCACCTTTATTAAAATATACAACCAATATAAAGAGGTGGGGTGCCGGGGCACGCATCACGAGGTTGACCGTGCACCACAACACCACCGACACACCAATCCGATCAAGGGTTGCGCTAGGCCGACGGTAAGCTCCACCACCGCCGCCATCTCTATCCACATTGCCGCCGTCACCACACCACCATGGCCTTTATCACCGGGGTACTCGGTAGATATCAAGAGAATCCAGGCATAGAGCACTGGAAGATGGTAAAGAAAGCATTGCGTTATGCGCAAGGCACGAAGGACCACATGCTAATATACAGGAGAAGTGATTCCCTAGAGATAAAAGGGTATTCAAACGCAGATTTTGTGGGGGACAAAGATGATAGAAAATCCACGTCAGGATACGTATTCACCCTCGCTGGGGGAGCTATTTCATGGAAAAGCTCCAAATAGTCGATAGTTGCATCATCCACATGCATACGTTGCTCCGTTGGACGCTAGGAGCTAGGAGCCCCCTGGTGCAGAATTGGTGGTTAGTCGACCTGTTGCTCCGTTGTCGCGTACGCAGCGGCCGGCGGGTTCTAGACCTCCTAAAAATGGGAGAGATTTTCACTTCCTAGTCTCTGGACCAACTAGGGATGCATACGACCATTTTAGTATGAGCACCAAGATAAACACGGTCCTCAGATTTTTTTAGATGAGTATCAAGATACTTCTTCATGAGTGGTTCCACCACACACCAAGCTTGATCCTCAATAAATGGAAGGAAATTCCCTATGCATCACTTGTCAATTCTAAGAAATTAAACTCAGGTCATTAGGCTGCACAACCGCATGCCCAACCACTGAGCCAAGGCTGTCTTTGCAATGCATGGGATGCATGGGCAATTAGTTAGCTAGTCTTTAAAGAAATGTTTAGTTCGTACCCTCAGGTCGTAACATGTCTAAACATTTGGCAGACTTACATGAGAAAGAGCAAAATTAAGACTAGCTTTATTGCATAAATTGACATTGGCATGTTGATTCAAGACGTATGCTTGCCCTCCAAAGCTCGCACACCCCCAGTGTTGACATCATTTACTTACCTACTCAATCTCCGGTATTTTTTGTCACCATGAACATTGTCATCCTACCGAAGGGAATTAATTCTAAGCGGGGAGCAGGAAGGGCGCGGGGATGGCATATTCAGCAAAGCCACTAGTCAGACACCTAAGTAGTGTATTGGGAAAGGGGTAACAACCCACTTCCCAAGCTCATGTGTTAGGGAGGCATATAGAAAACCCCCCACATCTAAGGTATCGTATATATAGCGTGTCATCTTATTCATGTGGTATGAAAAATTGACTAGAATTGGCGGTAGGCATTGATCCTTAGGATGGATTAAAAAGTGAAAATATGAATTGAAGAAGGCAATATGTCCATACAAGTATTGGCTGGTGTGTCATCTATTCGTAAATAGTGAAGTATTTTGTTTCTTGAAAAACAATACAATGCTACAAGAACTTTTGGAGATATGTTTATGGAAATGAAAAAAAAGGAATTCTATATTCTTACAAAGTTCATCCCCACTACAAGCAATTATCTCAATATGTTAATCCGATAGTATGACTTGAGATATTTTTTCATTAGAAAAGTTAATTTAAATTATTTGCAAAATCCCTCGAACCATTGAGTTAGTAATTAGCAAAATAAATGTTAGGGTGCAGTAATGATATTTCATAGCTACATGTCTCTTAGTGTTTTCGCAGCAACACATGGAGAATCATCTAGTATCAAGTATGTTTTATTGTTCCTCCATCTCACTCTAACAAATATTTATCTCATATGTTATTGTTATGTAGGAGTTACAATGGGATTATTTGGCTTAGTGGTTATCATCATGGCAACTATTTTCTCAAGACAAACGATAAATGTAACCACACTCGCGAACCATTACAAGTCTGCTGCTGTCATGGATGTTACGTGATCAATTGTTTTCTTGGGAAATTTATCATATATAGTATTGCACAACTTGATTGAGCAAAGTCCACTCTGCTTATTTCCGCCATGGAATTGAAAGACATGCGACCTGAGAAGAGATAGAGTCCCTCTCTTGTATGCGTATATAATCTAGCGTGCTACTGTTAGCTCTTCTTCACAACACGAGTACACTCACAAGTCACAACACACAACTGCCCAAGCTCCGGTGGTGTAGTCTTAGGAAAGCTAGGCACGTCTCAGCAAAATAAGATACTTCATCCACTCGATCGAGGAGATCTGAAACCCTTCATCATTTCAGGTGAGCTCTAAAGACGCCCTTTTCTTCAGAGCTTGTGTTGCGGCCTGTGCGCGTAAGTAGAATGATTTTGTTCATACAACAACCTTTCACCAGGAATGGATTTGTTCCTTTCCTTCACAGCGGATACTGTTTTTTGTGTGTGTGTTAAGTACTCCTTTGCTATAGAGCAAAAAACAACCTTTCACTAGAAATGGATCTGTTCCTTTCCTTCACAGCGGATACTGTTTCTTTTTTTTTTGTTAAGTACGTACTATGGTATAGAGGGAAAAGAAACTGGTGTCTCTCACCCTTGCCTTTCTCCGACAAATATTGGACTTGTGTATATAGCTGATGCTGAAGGAACAAAAAATTGGCATACGAAGGATTTCATAACTTGCCACTTGGAGAGATAAGCATGCCTGCAAAGATCTATGTATTCTAGGGGCATCTTTGATTTGTAGTACTATCAAATTTTGGGAATCGGAAAAACACAGAATTAGAAACAGTAGGAATTTGGATCAATACATGAAAAACAAAGTAATTCTACCAAGAGTTTTGGGTGGATGGAAATTTTCCTTCAAACTAGAGTGCAAATGATCGAATTCTAATCCTGCGAATGCATCTACGGGTGTAGGGTGTTGGTTGAAGCATCCAGGTACCATGTTGGCAACTTCATTACCAGTTCATCTACAGGTCTAGCTTAGGTGTCATGGAAAATTTTAAAAATGACCATGGTCCCCCCTTTTTTATGCTATGTTTTTTTTTCTGAAACAATGGTGTCAATCTAATTTTGACAGTGTCGTGTTTACTTATTCTCCAGCTGAAGAATATGCAAACCTTGTTGCATCTTGGCCTCGCTCTTGCACTGCTTGCAGCACAATACGCCCATGGAACTGCGGTTCCGGGTTCAGAGTGCCGAAGGCGGTGCGGCGGTGTTGACATACCGTACCCATTCGGTATTGATCCGGGCTGCTCGTTCGGAGAAGACTTTGACATCAACTGCAAGGTCCAAGATGGCATCAGGAAGCCATTTAAGTACACCTTAGAGGTTCTCAGCATCTCCTTGACTAAAAGCACGGCCCGGGTGTTGAATAACATCATGGGGTACTGCTACAACAACTCCACCGCGAACATGGAGGAATTCGGCAATTCCATGGATACCAGCAAAATCAGTCGTTCTCCTTCGTTTCCCTATCGGCTCTCTGACGTAGACAACAAGTTCACGGTCATCGGCTGCAATGCCCTTGCCTCCATGAGCGACGCCGAGGACACAGGCATAGGCACAGGCACAGGCACAGGCTACCAAGCCCTCGGCATCGCAACATGTCACGGTCTGCCAGACTTAGTGGACGGATCCTGCTCCGGTATCGGGTGCTCCCAGACTACGATACCGAAGAAGATTCCCTACTACTATACAAGTTTCCTCAAGTCGGTCAACACAAGTCAGATCTGGGAGTTCAACCGGTGTAGCTATGCTGTGTTGATGGAGACAGCTGAATTCAAATTTAGAGCTTCGTACATAAGAAATACTGAGTTCAATGACACATATCATGGGCGGGTGCCTCTAGTGGTTGATTGGGCTATAAGAGATGTGAGTTCATGTGATGACGCCCAACGAAATAGCACAGGTACTTACGCATGTGTAAGCAGCAACAGCAAGTGTGTGAATTCCAACAATGATCGCGGGTACACATGCAATTGTGTCCATGGGTATGAAGGCAACCCTTATCTTCCACACGGATGCAAAGGTACTGCTCCCACATTCTAAATTACTTGAAGTTCTAGCTTTGTCTTAAGTCATACTTCTTTCAACTTGATCAAGTTTATAGAAAAAATATATGAACATCTACAACACCAAAATAGTTTCTTTAGATTCGTCATAAAATATATTTTCATACTATATACATTTGACGTTGTATCTGATATTGTATAAATTTAGCATATTTTTCTATACACCCGGGCACACTTAAAAGAAATTTTACTTGGGATGAAACTTACAACTCAAGTAATTTAGAATGGGAGAGTAATTGATTAGCTTTGTATGCAAATCAATCATGTGCACCCTGGATGTACACGCTTAGTCCCTTAATTTTATACACGTACAAAATTCTAATATCAGATTTTGCCAATTCACTACAGATGTCAACGAATGCGACCACAATCCATGTCCTCCGAACGGCATTTGCCACAATATCATTGGAGGACACCGGTGTTCTTGCCGAGGTGGGAAAAAATTTGACGACAAAAGCAATACGTGCAACCCAGACGCTGGCTTTATAATAGGTAAGACCTAAAGAAACAAGATCACCAGCTAAGCCATTCACTTTCGTTTGCATTTGTTTTGGAGCAAAAACTTATGATAGAACTATTGCCCCACAGTCTACTTTGCACCTCCAATTTAACATAATTTATTTTATCTCTACTATTAAAGGGGAGTTAATAGGTTTGCCTCACCTCCTCTCTCGGGTTTTTTCCTCCCGAAGCCCACATCCCCCTTCGGTTTTCTGTTAATTTTTTTGTCATCTTAACAGAGGCAACACAAAATAAAAACCAACGTAAATAGAGTAACTTGGAATAATCTAAATCAAACAGGTACTTTCCAGAACCACGTTCTGTATTAACTTAATCAAATCAAATCTTATAAAAATCTAACTTTTCGTGCCTTCCCCTATCGAAACCCAAATCAAATTAAATCTTATCGAAACCCTAAATAAATTAAAACTTTCCTTGCCTTCCCCCACACATACTCAAATCAAATTAATTTTAGCAAAATCTAGAATATGATGGTTGTAAGCTATATATGTTGGACAAGATTGATGTTGAACCACTAGAATATGTATGCCCCCATTGCATTTTTTTGGAAAAGGAGGTTAAAACCCCCTGCATCAATCAATGCATACAGTCATATTTATTAATCATTTAATAAAGATCTGACAAGAACAAATATCAAGCCACCCGAAGCCACCACTCACACTTACAACCTCAATAATGTGGAGTGCTCTCACTCCCCATATCTAAAACCAGCGTCGTCGCTGATCCATCCACATAACGTATCGGAACCTACAGCTGGTGCAGCAAACTTAAAGCGTACAACACATGCACACATTTTAGAAGTCTTCATCATCATCGAACCGCTGACCCATCTTCAGAAAAGAGATCTGCATCATCCTTGCCACTCCGGCCATCCGTCGATGCCACCACGGCGCCCAACAGCACCACCTCCCTACGCAAACTGCTGAGCACGTCGCGGTCACCGCCGGTACATCGCAACACCATGCCACCAAGTACCACCAGCCGACACAGCTTAAAGTCTCTGGAGGATCTGTCGTGCGTAGCACCTGCCGAACATGCATGACACATCGTAGCACCTGTCGGTCAGCCATGACTTGACATCTCCACCGAAGCTCCATGCAAGACAAATCCGTTCTACCTCCTGCCTTTTTCTTCCAGTGTTGCTCCACAAACGATGCTCCCAAGAGAGAAACGACACCGTAGTGTCGTCATCGTCCGATCTGGAAGACCACATCGTAGGGTTTCCCACAGAACAACATGAGTGGGTCGACAATAGTTACATGACGATGCCTTCATCAAGGTAACGGCACATAACACCGCCATCGCCCGATGTTGGTTCGGTTTTCACCGGCAACTATGTCTCCCCGACTCACAGTCGGGACAAAATGACGGATCTCGAGATCCGACCACCCTGCCTCAGGACGACCACCACCGACGGAGGAGATGACCACCACCACCAAGCCTAGGGTCGTCGTCCCGGGCGCCCGTGTGATGCAAATGAAGACCAGGAGCGCCACCACGATTAGAAGCCAAACCGGAGGTTGAATGGCTGCAACATGGCCGCCGCCGCCACACTCTAGCCATCATTGTCCACCATCACCGCCGAGGAGATCAAGATCAAAACCGTCGCAGCGATCTTGAGCTGCTGACGCGCGAGAAGAAGGCCATCGCCACCGAGCCGCTCGGGCACGATCTGAAGCCAAACCGGAGGTTGATGGCTGCAACATGGTTGCCGCCGCCACACTCTAGCCATCATTGTCCACCATCACCGCCGAGGAGATCAAGATCAGAACCGTCGCAGCGATCTTGTGCTGCTGACGCGCGAGAAGAAGGCCGTCGCCACCGAGCCGCTCGGGCTTTACCCTAGCGGCGTCACCGGCGACGACGGAGAGGAGAGTGGTCGCGGTGGACCGGAGGAGGGAGGCAGGGACGCCCCGATGCGGCGCAGCAGAGCCGTGCGGGAGCGGGGCTAGGTTTGTGTGAGAAGGTGATGGAGGAAGGACGACCCGACGGCGACGCTAGATCAGGTCGCGAGCCCCTCCCGGTCGCTAGGAGCTAGGAGCCCCCTGGTGTAGAATTGGTGGTTAGTCGACCTGTTGCTCCGTTGTCGCGTACGCAGCGGCCGGCGGGTTCTAGAGCTCCTAAAAATGGGAGAGATTTTCACTTCCCAATCTCTGCACCAACTAGGGATGCATACGACCATTTTAGTATGAGTACCAAGATAAACATGGTCCTCAGATTTTTTTTAAATGAGTATCAAGATACTTCTTCGTGAGTGGTTCCACCACACACCAAGCTTGATCCTCAATAAATGGAAGAAAATTCCTTGTGCATCACTTGTCAATTCTAAGAAATTAAACTCAGGTCATTAGGCTGCACAACCGCATGCCCAACCACTGAGCCAAGGCTCTCTTTGCAATGCATGGGATGCATGAGCAATTAGTTAGCTAGTCTTTAAAGAAATGTTTAGTTCGCACCCTCAGGTCGTAACATGTCTAAACATTTGGCAGACTTAATTACATGAGAAAGAGCAAAATTAAGACTAGCTTTATTGCATAAATTGACATTGGCATGTTGATTCAAGACGTATGCATGCCCTCCAAAGCTCGCACACCCCCAGTGTTGACATCATTTACTTACCTACTCAATCTCCGGTATTTTTTGTCACCATGAACATTGTCATCCTACCGAAGGGAATTAATTCTAAGCGGGGAGCAGGAAGGGCGCGGGGATGGCATATTCAGCAAAGCCACTAGTCAGACACCTAAGTAGTGTATTGGGAAAGGGGTAACAACCCACTTCCCAAACTCATGTGTTAGGGAGGCATATAGAAACCCCCCCCCCCCCCCCAAGAGCTCCCACATCTAAGGTATCGTATATATAGCGTGTCATCTTATTCATGTGGTATGAAAACTTGAGTAGAATTGGCGGTAGGCATTGATCCTTAGGATGGATTAAAAAGTGAAAATATGAATTGAAGAAGGCAATATGTCCATACAAGTATTGGCTGGTGTGTCATCTATTCGTAAATAGTGAAGTATTTTTTTTCTTGAAAAACAATACAATGCTACAAGAACTTTTGGAGATATGTTTATGGAAATGAAAAAAAAAGGAATTCTATATTCTTACAAAGTTCATCCCCACTACAAGCAATTATCTCAATATGTTAATCCGATAGTATGACTTGAGATATTTTTTATTAGAAAAGTTAATTTAAATTATTTGCAAAATTCCTCGAACCATTGAGTTAGTAATTAGCAAAATAAATGTTAGGGTGCAGTAATGATATTTCATAGCTACATGTCTCTTAGTGTTTTCGCAGCAACACATGGAGAATCATCTAGTATCAAGTATGTTTTATTGTTCCTCCATCTCACTCTAACAAATATTTATCTCATATGTTATTGTTATGTAGGAGTTACAATGGGATTATTTGGCTTAGTGGTTATCATCATGGCAACTATTTTCTCAAGACAAACGATAAGTCAAAAAAGGAGACTAAGTAAAGTAAAGCAGGAGTATTTTCACCAGCATGGAGGCTTGATTTTGTTGGATAGGATGAGATCGGAGAAAGGTCTTGCTTTCACGGTATTTTCAGAAGCTGAACTTGTGCATGCTACTAACAACTTTGACAATAGTAGAATACTTGGAAGAGGGGGCCATGGAACGGTTTATAAAGGGATAGTGAAGGACAACATGCAGGTTGCAATTAAAAGATGTGCACTAGGTGACGAAAGGCAAAAGAAAGAATTTGGACAAGAGATCCTCATTTTGTCCCAAATCAATCACAAGAATATAGTGAAACTCTTGGGTTGTTGCCTTGAGGTTGAAATTCCAATTCTAGTCTACGAGTTTGTCCTAAATGGCACATTATTCGAGCTTATCCATGGCAAGAAGCACAAAATGAAAATCTCCTTCGGCACTCTCTTAAGAATTGCTCATGAAGCAGCCGAAGGACTCAACTTCCTGCATTCCTACGCGTCTCCCCCAATAATTCATGGTGATGTGAAAACTTCCAACATCTTGATTGATGGTAACTATATGGCCAAAGTGTCAGACTTCGGAACCTGCATATTAGCTCCATCTGATAAAGAGCAGTTTGTCACAATGGTTCAAGGTACTTGTGGTTACCTTGATCCTGAATACATGCAAACATGCCAGTTGACAGATAAAAGCGATGTGTATAGCTTCGGAGTTGTCCTTTTAGAGATCCTCACGGGTCAATTACCACTGAAGCTCGAGGGCTCTGAGAAGCAAAGAAGCTTGGCACTGATTTTTCTGTCTGCGATGAAGGAGAATAATCTAGATGATGTATTGTTGAGCCACGTGAAAGTCCAAGAGAGCATGGAGTTGCTAGCAGGACTTGCAGAGCTGGCTAAGAAATGCCTAGATATGTGTGGCGACAAGAGGCCATCCATGAAAGAGGTCGCCGATGAGCTCAACAGATTGAGGAAACTTTCATTGGATCCTTGGATACAAATCAACATGGAGATGGATGTAGAAAGCCTTCTTGGTGGAGAATCAGTTTGTGGCCATGAAATAGAATTAAGTGGGTATCCTACAGGAGAAAATAAGAACCAAACCATAAACCCAATAAGTTCTTATTATACTATAAGTGGGTAAGACATGTATTGTACTCCATTGAAGGCTATACCTTGCATGCTTGAAGTGTTTAAAAGCATTCTCTTCTAGAAATTTTTCTCTCGGCATCTCGAACAAGGATTAAGCTTGTTACCATCGACACTTTATTTTCAGGTTAGCATTGTTGCATCCACGTGTACTTTAATTCGCTTGTGTGTACCCATTGTAGGAGCTTGCTAATAGTATATCCAGTTGGCATATGATGTTGACATGTCATGTAAAGCTATAATTTGTAATTACTCTTATAATAAGGTTGGCTAGCTATACGACTAGTGCATTCCTTTTTCATCTTTTCTCTTTCTCTTTCTTTAAATTTATTGTATTTGCCTAGAAGCATGTGTAAATGCAGGTTGTTGCATGATAGCACACTCCCCTTTTCTCATGTCTCTCTCTCCTACTCCCTCCGTCCCACAATATAGGATGTTTTTGCAAGCTAAAACATCTTGCCAAAAATGCTTACATTATGAGACGAACGGAGTACATTTGAGAAAAGCACCACGTAAGCTGGCTATAAGAGCAAGGATAATAATAGAGTCAATTGATGGCTATATCTTATTGTCATGCCATCTAGAGCCAATCTAATAGCGGAAATGCCACATGGAAGCCAACCTCCACGAAGGCCTTAATTGAAAACTTTGAAATTCAAACATTTAATACACCTGAGGCGGCCAGTGGGGGCCTATATTTTGGGGAAATTAATATTTCCGGGGACCAAAAAAATTAATAAAAATAGACCGCAAAGTTCATGAAAGGACGGAGTCAGCGCCACCTTAGGCGGCCAGTGGAGGGCCTAAGGGCCCCAGACGGTATGTTGGCGCGGCCCAGCTGGGGACGCATTGGCCCCACAGTTATCGCCTCCATTGTGTCCCGGTATCAAGAAAGTTAAAGCATGCATTTTTTTATTGTCTATTTTTATTTAAAAATGTTCAACGTGTATCAGAACAAATCGACGTTTATAAGAAAAATTTAAAATGGGTATTCAAAAAAAAATTGACATGTATTTGAACAAAAATGTTCAGCGATGCGAACGGGTAGAACAAGTCAATGACGTCGTCCTTGGGCTCCAATGGCGGCTGTGGCGCAGCAAGACGCGGGAGGCAGGACCTAACTAAGCTAGGGTGTCAGCGCCATGCTCTGCTCTCTCCTGTGTGTGTGTGTGTGTGTGTGTGTGTGTGTGTGTGTGTGTGTGTGTGAGGGTGGACTGACTGACTCTGGGTGATGGGTTCTGGTTCGCGTCGGGCCGTGACTAGGGTTGAAGGGGAGGAAGGCCTGAAATATTAACTTGGGCCAGGCCCGAGGAGGAGGAGGAAAACGTGGGATGTGCCTGCCTGTCTGGGCTTTTCGGTTTTGTTCGGTTTAACATAATTATTTTGGTTTAAAATAAAGAAAACAAAATTAAACGGTTTGCCGTTTTGCAAACTGAAACCATAACAAGAACATGAAAATACAGAAATTTCGGCCGGCCCATTAAGCGACATTCACATGCGCCAATGTCTATGTCAGATTTTGTCTGCACTTTAGCAACTTGAAGTAGCTATGTAGTTTTTTCCCTCACGTTAGGGTTTGTATCCTCCCGGGGCGACGCCGCCGCCGCCGTCGAGACCTGGCTTCCCTGCGCCTTTCCACCGATCCACTGTCTCTCATCCTTGATCAGGGAGTTTTGCTCTCGGATCTTGGGAGGATTGCGGGAGGCGGAAGCGTTTTTAGGGTTCGTCGCAGGAAGGCCCGGTTCAGTTTGCAATTGGGCTAGGGTTTCGCGATGTCATCAAGCAAAGCTTCGGGGGCGACAACAACAAGCCAGCCGGAGATCGATGATGTGGAATCACTGATGAAGGAATTGGGCTTGAGGGAGGAGGACCTGGACGATGTGGTGTTTGACGAGAAGGAAGCCCCGCCGGCGGCTGCTCGTTGGATTGCTCTCGTCAAGGTTCACACCATCAAATCGTATAGTCAATTTTGGTTCTACCGAAACATGCGGGCAGCCTGGGATCTAGCCCAAGAGGTGAAGTTCAAACCCTTGGAGGAGAATCTCTACACGGTACAGTTCTCATGTTTGGGTGATTGGGAAAGAGTCACACAAGAGGGCCCTAGGCACTTTCGGGGGGATGATGTGATCCTCAAGCCATATGATGGTGTGGCGAAGCCCTCGACAGTTCAACTGGATAGCATTGAGATATGGGCACAAATCCATGATGTACCACCACTATATGCATATCTGGTTCCATCTCTTGCGGCAAGGGTGGGAGAAGTGCTCTTTGCTGAACCTATATCACAGGATTTTGTTGGGAATTTTCATCGTGTGTGAGTGAGGATTGATGCCAACAAACCGTTGAAGAATGCTGTTTCCATGATATGAGATGGCAAACGCCAGATCTACCGTGTCAAGTACGAGAAGCTTCCGGACTGGTGTGCTGTTTGCGGTAAGTTGGGACACCAGTATAAGGAGCATGGCACCGGAATACACCCACCATCTGCACTAGTTTTCAAGGATCTGAAGGCAACCTGGACCATGTATAACGGTCCGGGGCCAGGACGCGGACGAGGCCGCAGAGGCGGACGCCGGGGAGGCCGGGATGGAGGACGCGGTACACCCTCTCAAGTTGATGAAACAGAGCGGATGGAAGAGGATGGGGAGGACATGGAAGCGGACGGGCTAGACATAGAGAAGAATAGGAAGAGTGCACCGGACCAAGCCCATGGAAAACTCCTACTGGAAGCACCAAAAAACTGTACAACTGTTACAGCCCAGGGAAACACAGTAGCGTTGCCGTCCATCATTGCGCCACCAAGCCCTAGCGGAAAGCAAGACCCGAAGAGGACCAAGCTGGCACTGGAAATAGTGAAGAGTAATACGTCCAAGCAAGCTGGACAGGGAAAGGAAGACACAAAGTTGGCGGGCTCCTCTGAGGGGCGCCGCCGGGCCCAATGAGTGTGTTCTGTTGGAACTGTCGTGGCGTGGGCAAGGCCGCGGCAGTTCGTGAGCTTCGTGACTTTGCGAGGCAACTTGCCCCTACCCTGCTGTGCATTGTTGAAACGCAAATAGAAGGTGCTAGGGTAGAAGCATTAGCTGGAACTTTGGGTTTTGAAAATTCTTATGCCGTTGATAGTAATGGTAGAACTGGTGGAATAGGTTTGTTTTGGAACAATGAAATAAAAGTTGATATTCTTGGTTATTCTTGTTATCACCTCGATGTCTCAATTGAGGAACGGGGAAAGGACAAGTGGAGGATGACATGCATATATGGTGAGGCTCAAACACACTTAAGGCATGAAACGTGGACTGTTCTTAAAAACATCAGCACTTTGAGCTCCCTCCCATGGCTCTGCATAGGGGATTTCAACGAGGTGCTGCGTCCGGATGAACACCAAGGAGTGGGTCAACGTAGTAATGCTCAGATTCAAGCCTTCCGGGACGCTGTAGATGTTTGCATGCTGCTAGATTTGGGGTACAAAGGCAATTTTTGGACCTTCGAAAAGAAAGTTTCTGGAGGAAGTTACACAAAATGCAGGCTGGACAGGGCACTTGCCAACGCGGAGTGGATGGCCACTTACCCCTTGGCGTCGATCACGCACCTAACCGGTGCCACCTCTGATCATTCACCCTTGCTACTCGCCTTTGGCAATACGGAAGGCGAACGAATACGAAAATCATTCAAGTATGAGTTAATGTGGGAGACACATGAGGGGTTCCGGGACACAATTTCTTCAGGCTGGGCAACGGGGCACCCTTGTACATCAGTGGAAGAGTTGAGGCAAAAACTAAACGATCTTGCTAAGGGGTTGGGACGGTGGAGCAAGGATACTTTTGGCAGTGTGAGGAAGGAGATAAAACAGTTAAAGAAGGCCTTGGAGGGCCTTAAAGGTGACCCGCTGAGGACCAAACCAACGCATGTTGAGCTGAAAATTAACGAACGCCTGATTGAGTTGTACCATAGGGAAGAGATAATGTGGAGGCAAAGAGCTAGAATTGAGTGGCTTTTAGAGGGAGACAAGAATACGAAATTCTTCCATCTTCGAGCTAGCCTTCGCCGCAAGAAGAATATGATCAAAGCTTTACAAAACTCGCTCGGAGTGGAGATATCCGACCCGGCAGAATTGAGGGAGCTAGCAAACAATTTTTACCAAACGTTATACCAGTCTGAGGGGGTCCAGAATATGAACGCGGTGTTGGATCATGTCCCAGGCAAGGTGACGGAGGAGATGAACACGTCTCTGTGTGCTCCATACACAAACGAGGAAGTTAAGGTAGCCTTGTTCCAGATGTTTCCCACCAAAGCCCCTGGCCCGGACGGTTTTCCGGCTCATTTTTACCAGCGCCATTGGGATGTATGTGGAGAGGAGGTCACAAGGATTGTTCTGAGAATAGTCCGTGGAGAGGAGAGTCCGGCAAGCATCAACGACAGAGTGCTAGTTTTGATCCCAAAGGTAACAAACCCCACGGTGCTATCTCAATTCAGGCCTATTAGCCTTTGTAATGTCTTATACAATATCGCTTCGAAGGTGGTTGCTAACAGATTAAAGGTTATCTTGCCTGACATCATATCGGAAGAGCAGTCAGCGTTCGTGCCTGGGAGGTTGATTACTGATAACATAATTTGTGCATACGAGTGTTTGCACTTTATGAGACGCTCAAGATCGAAAGCGAATGTTTTTTGCGCCCTGAAGTTGGACATGATGAAAGCTTATGACAGGGTTGAGTGGACATATCTGAGGGCCATCATGACAAAGCTGGGTTTTGCAGTACGGTGGATTGACATTGTTATGGGTATGGTCTCATCAGTATCTTTTTCGGTCTTATTTAATGGAGAGAAGCTTGATTCTTTTAAACCTACGAGAGGTATTCGGCAGGGAGACCCAATCTCCCCCTATTTATTCTTGATAGCAGCAGAGGGCCTTTCGTGCCTACTCAAAACCAGTTCTCAGTCATCATTGGCAGGTATTAAGGTGGCCCCAACGGCGCCTACCATTAACCACCTTTTGTTTGCAGATGACAGCCTGCTACTTTTCAAGGCGAGTGGGGAGGGATCTCTAGCGGTGTCAAACCTGCTAGCTACTTATTGTAGTGCATCGGGACAAAGGATCAACAATGAGAAGTCATCAATTTTTTACAGCAAAGGTTGCCCAGGATCAGTGAGGGATATTGTTAAGGACAATTTGCAGGTCCATAATGAAACTTTGAACGAGCGCTATTTGGGCTTGCCCACTGAGGTTGGCCACTCAAAGAACGGTACTTTCAGATATTTGAGGGACCGTGTTTGGGAGAAGATAAAAGGGTGGATGGAGAAGCTACTGTCATCGGCAGGTAAAGAGATATTGATCAAATCTGTAGCACAAGCTATACCTGTCTACTCCATGTCATGTTTCAGGTTGCCGAGAGGACTGTGCGAGAACATAACTTCAATTATCAGCCAATTTTGGTGGGGGAGTAAACAGGGAAGAAGGAAACCGAGTTGGGTGGCGTGGGATATTATGACTAGGCCAAAACACCTGGGAGGTCTGGGTTTTCGTGACCTGGAGGTTTTCAACTTGGCATTACTCGCACGTCAAGCATGGCGGACTATGAATGACGAGTCGTCTCTCAGTACACGATTGCTGAAAGTTGTATATTTCCCTGACAACTCGCTACTGGAAGCCGAGCTAGGTCCTCATCCGTCTCAGATTTGGAGGGCGATTCTTGATGGCCGAGACATCCTATCACAGGGGATAGTACGGAGGATTGGAGACGGGGAGACTACAGATATATGGCTGCATAACTGGATTCCTAGGGATAACTACAAGAGGCCCATCACGTCACTCATGCCTAATCCCCCCACCAAGGTGGCGCAGCTGATCAATGCAGCTACGGCCTCATGGAATGAGGAGTATATACGCACTATATTCACACCTTTTGATGCTGCAGTGATCTTGAAGATACCTTTATGTACACGGAGGATTCCAGATTTTTGGGCCTGGCACGAGGAGAGTCGAGGTATATTCAGTGTGCGGTCAGCATACCGAATGATAATGCGGACGAAGCTGGGTCGAGAAGCGTGGATACACGAAGAGGAGGGAACCTCAGTTGGCTAGGAATGAGAGCAATATGTGGAGTATGATATGGCACATTCAGGTTCTGTCCAAATTGAGAATGTTTGTATGGCGCCTTGCTAGGCATTCCATGCCCTGTGGGGAGGTTCTAAAGCATCGTAATATGGCAACGACTGACACTTGTATGCTGTGTGGGGCGATGGATACTTGGAAACATGCTTTATTGAAATGCCCAATGGCGGGCGGTGTGTGGGCATTGGCCCCTGATGATCTTGTGCAGGCCATGAGTGAGCGGCAAGAGGACAGGGCCAAGGACTGGCTCTTTGCTATACATAAAACGTTGCCGACAGATTTATTTGAAAGGCTCATAGTGACACTTTGGGCAATCTGGGGAGTGAGGAGAAAGGCTATCCATGAGGATATTTTTCAGTCTCCAAGCGCCACTAATGGTTTCATCAATAGCTACTTGAGGGATCTCCCTGTTATGAAACCCAAGCATCAGATACCAAGCGATGCTGCAGCTACTAGGTCCACTCGATGGATCAGGCCGGTTGAGGATACAGCAAAGGTGAATGTGGATGCCGCTGTCTCTCGACGCGGCTTCGGTGCGGTTGGCACCATATGCAGGGATCGGGACGGGATTTTCTTGGGAGCGTCCTCCCCTTTTTTCAGAAATATAGATGATCCACACACCCTCGAGGCGCTTGCGATAAGGGAGGCTTTAGCTCTCTCAGACGACCTTTATCTTCGGAGGATCCATGTCGCATCGGACTGTAAGGGGGTGGTTGAGGAAGTACGGAAGGAAAATGCAGCAAATTATGGAGCAATTATTCATGAAATAGTAGACCACTCTTTGTCTTTTGATTTCTGTAAATTTAGTCATGAGTTTAGGAGCTCGAACTATGAAGCTCACAACTTAGCGAAACATGCTATTACTCTCGGTGATGTCCGCCATGTTTGGTTAGGGCATCCCGGAAACCTCTCTTTCGTCCCTGTAAACGTGGTGACGGGTTAATAAAGAGTTTCGTGAGGTTGTCTAAAAAAAAGCAACTTGAAGTACTGTAGCAAGCCATACACTACAGCATGCCGTTTTTCTCGTTATCTTTTTTAAAAGTATTTTTTTTAAATCTAACAAATTTAAATTCTGAATAAGTTTTCAAACATTAGCATTTTTCTAAAAACAAAACATTTTTACTAAAACTCAAAAAGTATTAAACACAAATATTTTTTGAAAACAGAAACATTTTTTTGCATTTTCCAAACATTTTAGAAAATTTTGGACTTTTTTCTGAAAGGCCGTGATTTTTTTTTCAATTCCGAGAAAGTTAGACAACGCAAACATTTCCCTACATTCCCCCAAAAAAACTGTAACTCGAAATATTTTTAATTCCTAAATATTTATAAGAAAGAAGGAAACGTTTTTTTGATATTTTATTTTTATTTTAAAATGGAAAAAACGACATGGAACAATAAAACAAACAACATGAAATTCAAGGGGAAAAAACTAACCTAAAAACTAGGAATACTGGAAGCTGGTACGCCCAGTTAAAGTTGCTCCCTTCGTCAGTGAGCGATCGGCTACTTCTAAGTGAGCTGACGACCCAGTATTACAGTTGGGAAGCGATTTTCCCCCGTTCGTTCCCTCATAACTTTTTCCCCGTTTTTTGCCGTTTCTAAGGCAAATTTCGTTAAATATACATAATTTAAAAAAAATTCACCAGTATGTGTTTTATACAAATTTCAAAAACTTCTCAGAATTTAAAACATATTTACTAATTTAATTAAATGTTCATGACATTTTTACTCTCCAAATTAAAAAAAATAGAAATTTCAAAGATATTCATGAATCCAAAAAGAATGTCATGTAAAGCTATAATTTGTATTCACTCATATGATAAGGTTGGCTATAATACTATTACATGCCAAATGGAGGTTGACTTCATGGAGGCCTTCATTTGAAAACTTCAAAATTCAAACATTTTAGTTCAAAGAAATTCAGGAAAAATTGCACATATACATAGAGACATAATTAACACGTGTGCAAACTTCTGGCCGAAATACGTTCAAATGAGAGATAAAAAACAAATATGTGTTTTTTGCATATGTACTGTTCATCATAAAATTCCATGATTTTTTTGTAGCTTGCAATTTGAAGTATTTCATCCTGAAATTTACATACATTACATCTCATTGATTAAATAAGAGATATTGTGATATCCCAATATATCCATTATATTCATGTTCCAACATGAAACAACCTGCAACTGAACCTGCAACTAGTAACGCTATAAGAAGGGCCGAGCAAAGCGGTAACATAGTCAAACAACAATTTGCTAGGAAGGGTGAAAAAGGTTAGAGGCTGACATGGCAATTTGGGAGGCTTGATAGTAAGTGGTAGGTAGCGCGACATAGTAATAGCATCGAGACAACTAGCATAGCAATGATAGTAGTGAGATCCAGGGTAACGGTCATCTTGCCTAAAATCCTGCTAGGAAGAAGAACGAGTCCATGAAGAAGATGAACGGGCGAAGATGAACCAAGTGTAGTCGAACGAATCCTCGCGATCGCAACAAAACAGGAACTATCGAGAAGAAGCATAACCGAAAAGAAGCAAACAACATGGTAAATACACAACACATAAACATGACATGATGCACATCCAAGTATGATGCACATCATAAGGGCGTTAGTCCCATGTTATGCCAACACAAAATTAAATTAGAGGATGATGCCAAACCAGTTAGAGATCCTCAACGACGACTAAATCCCAAGATGAAAGAAGTGGTAAGAAATGAGATACTAAAGCTCCTTGAGGCATGTATAATTTATCCCGTTGCTGATAGTGAATGGGTAAGTCATGTCCATTGTGTTCCTAAAAAGGGAGGTATTACTGTCATTCCTAATGATAAAGATGAATTGACCCCGCAAAGAATTATTACAGGTTATATGATGGTAATTGATTTCTGTAAATTAAATAAGGCTACTAAGAAAGATCATTACCCTTTACCATTTATTGATCAAATGCTAGAAAGTCTATCCAAACACACTCATTTCTGCTTTCTAGATGGTTATTCTGGTTTCTCTCAAATACCTATGTCAGTGGGAGATCAATCAAAAACTATTTTTACTTGCCCTTTCGGTACTTTTGCTTATAGACGTATGCCTTTTGGTTTATGCAATGCACCTGCTATCTTTCAAAGATGCATGATGGCTATATTCTCTGATTTTTGTGAAAAGATTTGTGAGGTATTCATGGATGACTTCTCCGTTTATGGATCCTCTTTTGATAATTATTTGAGCAACCTTGATCAAGTTTTGCAGAGATGCGAAGACACTAGTCTCGTTCTGAATTGGGAAAAGTGTCACTTTATGGTTAATGAAGGCATTGTCTTGGGGCATAAGATTTCCGAGAGAGGTATTGAAGTTGATAAAGCCAAAGTTGATGCTATTGAGAAGATGCCATGTCCCAAGGACATAAAAGGTATAAGAAGTTTCCTTGGTCACGCCGGTTTCTATAGGAGGTTCATTAAGGACTTTTCTAAAATCTCTAGGCCTCTGACTAATTTATTGTAAAAAGATATTCGTTTTGTCTTTGATGATGATTGTGTAGAAGCATTTGAAATACTTAAGAAAGCTTTGATCACTGCACCTGTTGTTCAGCCACCTGATTGGAATTTACCCTTTGAAGTTACGTGTGATGCTAGTGATTATGCTATAGGTGCTATTCTAGGGCAAAGAGTTGACAAGAAATTGAATGTTATCCAGTATGCTAGTAAACTCTTGATACCGCCCAAAGAAATTATGCTACTACTGAAAAAGAGTTCTTAGCAGTCGTGTTTGCATGTGATAAGTTTAGACCTTACATTGTTGATTCCAAAGTTACTATTCACACCGATCATGCTGCTATTAAATATCTTATGGAAAAGAAAGACGCTAAGCCTAGACTCATTAGATGGGTTCTCCTGCTCCAAGAATTTGATTTGCATATTATTGATAGAAAGGGAGCTGAGAACCCCGCTGCAGACAACTTGTCTAGGTTAGAGAATGTTCTTGATGACCCACTGCCTATTGATGATAGCTTTCCTGATGAACAATTAGCGGTCATTAATGCTTCTCGTATTGCTCCTTGGTATGCTGATTATGCTAATTACATTGTTGCTAAATTTATACCTCCTAGTTTCACATACCAGCAAAATAAAAAGTTCTTTTATGATTTAAGACATTACTTTTGGGATGACCCACACCTTTATAAAGAAGGAGTAGATGGTGTTATTACACGTTGTGTGCCTGAGCATGAACAGGAACAGATCCTACGCAAGTGTCACTCTGAATCCTATGGAGGGCACCACGCTGGAGATAGAACTGCACACAAGGTACTACAATCTGGTTTTTATTGGCCTACTCTCTTCAAGGATGCTTGTAAGTTTGTCTTATCTTGTGATGAATGTCAAAGAATAGGTAACATTAGTAGACGTCAAGAAATGCCTATGAATTATTCTCTTGTTATTGAACCGTTTGATGTTTGGGGCTTTGATTATATGGGACCTTTTCCTGCCTCCAATGGTTACACACATATTTTAGTTGATGTTGATTACGTTACTAAGTGGGTAGAAGCTATTCCAACTAGTAGTGTTGATCATAACACTTCTATTAAAATGCTTAAAGAAGTTATTTTTCCGGAGTTTGGAGTCCCTAGATATCTTATGACTGATGGTGGTTTACATTTTATTCATGGTGCTTTCCGTAAGATGCTTGCTAAGTACTTTATTAATCATAGAATCACATCTCCTTATCATCCGCAGTCTAGTGGTCATGTAGAGTAGAGCAATAGAGAGCTCAAATTAATTTTGCAAAAGACAGTCAATAGATCTAGAAAGAATTGGTCCAAAAAATTTGATGATGCATTATGGGCCTATAGAACTGCATACAAAAATCCTATGGGTATGTCTCCATATAAGATGGTTTATGGAAAAGCATGGCATTTACCTCTTGAACTTGAACATAATGTATATTGGGCTATTAAAGAGCTCAACTATGACTTCAAACTTGCCAGCGAGAAGAGGTTGTTTGACATTAGCTCACTTGATGAATGGAGAGCCCAAGCCTATGAGAATGCCAAGCTATTCAAAGAAAAAGTCAAACGCTGGCATGATAAAAGGATACAAAAGCGTGAGTTTAACGTAGGAGATTATGTGTTATTATTCAACTCTCGTTTAAGATTTTTTGCAGGAAAACTTCTCTCTAAATGGGAAGGCCCCTACGTTATCGAGGAGGCCTATCGTTCTGGTGCCATAAAAATCAACAACTTTGAAGGCACAAGTCTAAGGGTGGTAAACGGTCAAAGAATTAAACATTGTATTTCAGGTAATCCTATTAATGTTGAAACTAATATTATTGAAACCGTAACCCCGGAGGAATACATAAGGGACACTTTCCAGAACGTTCCAGACTCCGAAAAGGAATAGGTATGTGGTACGGTAAGTAAACCGACTCCAAAACAACTCCAATGGCAATTTTTATCAGTTCGGGAATATTTAAGAATTTTAGGAAGAAAGAAGTAGTCCGAGAGGGACACGAGCCCCCCAAGAGAGTGGAAGGCGCGCCCACCCTTACTGGGCGCACCCCCTATCTCATGGGCACCTTGTGTGCCTTCCGGACTCCGTTTTATTGCACATTACGTATTTTGGTCGGTAAAAATTCATTATATATACCCCCGAAGGTTTTGACCAACGTATCACGCAAATATCCTCTGTTTTCGTTTCGAGCTGTTTCTGTTTTAGATTTAGAGCAATATGTTGTCTCAAGATTCGGAAGGAGAAAGTTATGTGGCTGATTACCTCGCAGACCCTAAGGTCTACGGGGACTTGGATCATGATGGTTGGACCTCTGAAGAAGAGGAAGACTATGAGCCTAAAGTAAAGGAGCAGACGAGTTCAGACGAAGACGAAGCCACATTACCTCAGCCTGGGGACATGCATGTGGAGTTTAAAAAGTCAAGCCTCCCTGATAGAGCAAAGAAGCCAAAGATCGAGTTTATCCCTTTTCGTCTCTTGCAGGAAAATAAGCAGGATTTATGCAAAAGAGTATTAAGCCTTGAGCAGGAGATCAAGGACCTAAAGGAGCAAAATATTGTACTAAAGTGTAAATCGAAGGACAAGCCTATATCATCAACAACTCCTACTTCACCACCTCCGAGGACATAATCACATGGATATGGGCACTCCCCTTGGCAACTGCCAAGCTTGGGGGAGGTGCCCCGGTATCGTATCACCGTCACACTCCTATCTTTACCGTTTTATTTAGTTCGATCCTTTTAGTAGTATCTTGATCTAGTAGATTGAAGTTTTTGATAGCAAGTAGTTTTGAGCTTTGCTTTGTGATCTCTTTTTGTAATCGAGTTCGTGAGCTATCTATAATAAAGATTAGTGTTGAGTCAAGGGCTTTGCTACGTTGCTATGATCTTGAGAAAGTAGAAAGAATTAAAGAGTTCATATTGATCTTATGGTTAGTGACGAGCACATATAGAAAGTATGAGGCATAAAAATTGTTGAGAGTTGATAAACATAGTTTTGGTCATCGTTGCAATTAATAGGAAGTGATAAGGAAAGAGAGGTTCACATATAAATATATTATCTTGGACACATTATATCTCAATACTTATGGCTATTCTATCTTATTTTACAAGGTTTACCATGAAGAGGGGGAATGCCGGCAGCTGGAATTCTGGCTGGGAAAGGAGCAAACATTGGAAACCTATTCTGCACTGCTCCAAAAGTCCTGAAACTCCACGAAACATATTTTTGGATTTATTAAGAATTATTGAGCGGAAGAAGTACACCAGGGGGCCCACACCCTGTCCAGGAGGGTGGGGGGCGCCCCTCCCCCTACTGGGCGCGCCCCCTGTCTCCTGGGCCCCCTGGTGGCCCTCCGGTGTCCATCTTCTGCTATATGAGGGCTTTTACGCTGGAAAAAAATCGTGGGCAAGCTTACGGGACGAAACTCCGCCGCCACGAGGCGGAACCTTGGCGGAATCAATCTAGGGCTCTGGCAGAGCTGTTCTGCCGGGGACACTTCCCTCCGGGAGGGGGAAATCATCACCAACGTCATCACCAACGATCCTCTCATCGGGAGGGTGTCAATCTCCATCAACATCTTCACCAACACCATCTCCTCTCAAAACCCTAGTTCATCTCTTGTATCCAATCTTGTATCAAAACCATAAATTGGTACCTGTGGGTTGCTAGTAGTGTTGATTACTCCTTGTAGTTGATGCTAATTGGTTTACTTGGTAGAAGATCATATGTTCAGATCCTTTATGCATATTATTACCCCTCTGATTATGAACATGAATATGCTTTGTGAGTAGTTACGCTTGTTCCTGAGGACATGGGTGAAGTCTTGCTATTAGTAGTCATGTGAATTTGGTATTCGTTCGATATTTTGATGAGATGTATGTTGTCTTTTCCTCTAGTGGTGTTATGTGAACGTCGACTACATCACACTTCACCATTATTTGGGCCTAGAGGAAGGCATAGGGAAGTAAGAAGTAGATGATGGGTTGCTAGAGTGACAGAAGGTTAAACCCTAGTTTATGCGTTGCTTCGTTAGGGGCTGATTTGGATCCATATGTTTAATGTTGTGGTTAGGTTTACCTTAATACTTCTTTTGTAGTTGCGGACGCTTGCAATAGGGGTTAATCATAAGTGGGATGCTTGTCCAAGTAAGGGCAGTACCCAAGCACCGGTCCACCCGCATATCAAATTATCAAAGTAACGAACGCGAATCATATGAGTGTAATGAAAACTAGCTTGACGATAATTCCCATGTGTCCTCGGGAGCTCCTTCTTCATTATTAGAAATTGTCCAGGCTTATCCTTTGCTACATAAAGGATTGGGCCACCTTGCTGCACTTTATTTACTTTATTTACTTGTTACTTGTTACTATTTATCTTATCACAAAACTATCTATCACCTATAATTTCAGTGCTTGCAGAGAAAACCTTACTGAAAACCGCTTATCATTTCCTTCTGCTCCTCGTTGGGTTCGACACTCTTACTTATCGAAAGGACTAGGATAGATCCACTACACTTGTGGGTCATCAACCATCACCCGCTGGCTGTACCAAACCATCTCCAAGGAGATCTTCCACACCATCGTCTGCGACACTAATGACGTGCATATGGTGTGGGCGAATCTGAACGAGCTCTTCCTCGTCAACGCCCTCCAGCGCCGCGTGTTCCTTCAGCAAGAATTTTTTGGCTGCCATCAACATGACTCGTCTATCGACGACTATTATATGCGCATTAAGAAACTTGCTGACGAGCTCCGTGACCTCGGGGAGAGGGTCTCCGACGAGCACCTCCTTAGCACGCTCACTGCCGGCATGAGTGAAGAATTCAGCAATGCCGCCTCCAACCTCAAGTTTCTTCTGGACCCGACCTTACCTAGGGTTGTGGTCTATCTTCGGCTGCAGGAGAGGAGGATGAAGATGGTGAAGTCCCGGGCCACGCACACGGCGCTCGCCGCGGGAACTTCCCGCGCCACCCCTCCCACGGCCCCCCCGCCGCCGTGCTTCCCACCTCCGCCGGTGGCCTCCTACTTCCAGGCTCCCTAGCAGCCACCCCCTGCCAATGATCAGCGTCACGGGGGGCGCCGCGGCAAGAAGCAGCAGCAGCAGAAATGCGCCGGTGGGGCGCCCCGCCAGCCGCAGCAGCAACAGCTGCCACCGGCCCCCTGGGCGGCCGCGCCCAACCCCTGGATCGGGGTGGTCCACGCGTACAAGATGCCCGTGCCGCAGGCCCCCGTCCAGGCCGACATCCTTGGCCCCCGCCCTGCCGCCCATCAGGCGATGTACGCCAACCCGGGCGGCTACCCCACCGCCCTGCCCGCGTACGCCGCGCCGGGTGGCTACCCTAGCACCGCGCCTGCCTACCCCACCGCGCCCCCTGCCGCGGCCGCTGCTCTTTGGCCGTCTCCCTGGGATTTGGCCCTTCTCACGGCGCTCCACTTCGCTCCTACAGCCAACACATACACCGGAGGCAGCGACTGGTATATGGATACCAGGGCTACCACTCACATGACTTCCAACCCCGGTGATCTCAACTCCGCATATCCAGTTTCTACCGCATGTCATATCACTGTTGGGGATGTATCATCCCTTCCCATCACTCATGTCGGTCACGGTTCTTTTCCGTCTAACTCCATGCCTATACATCTGTCTAATGTCTCAGTTTCACCTGATTTAGTCACAAATCTTGTTTCCGTTCGTTCTCTTACATGTGAAAATCCTATAATTGTTCAATTTGACATAGTGGGTTTTTCTGTTAAGGACGCCTGTACCCTGATGGTACTCCACCGATGTGACGGCCCGGACGGTCTCTACCCGGTCCACTCCAACGCCACCACCACCTCCACTCCGATCGCTCTCTCCGTCACCGTGGACCTTTGGCATGCTCGCCTGGGCCATCCCAAACCCCGCCACTCTTTGTCAGATTCTTCGGACCTTTTCATTCATATGTAATAAAACCGATGATCACACTTGTCACGCTTGTCGGCTCGGCAAGCATGTGCGTCCTCATCGGTGGCGCGGTACCCTTTTGAGTTGATTCATAGTGACTTATGGACATCTCATGTTGCCAGTAATACGGGTTTTTTATACTACCTTGTCATACTTGATGATTTTTCGCATTATGTGTGGACCTTCCCATTGCGGAGAAAACCCGATGCACTCTCCGTTCTCACCACCTTTTACTCTTATGTCTCCATGCAGTTTGGGCGCCCCATCCACGCGTTGCAGACAGACAACAGGAAGAAGTTTGAAAACGACGGGGTTCGCACCCTCCTTGCCACACATGGCACGATTCTTCGTCTCACCTGCCCGCATACCTCGCAACAAAATGGTCCCGCCGAATGGATTCTCTGCAACCTCAACGATTGTGTGCGCACCCTTCTCTTCCATGCTAATGTCCCGCCCCGGTTTTGGCCGGACGCTCTCGCCACCGCCTCTCTCCTCATTAACATTCGTCCGAGTCGTGCTCGTGGGAACTTTGCACCACACCATCTTCTCTTGGGTACCCCTCCCTCCTATGACGACTATCGTGTTTTTGGGTGTCTCTGTTATCCTAGCATCGCCTCCACCACTCCTCACAAACTCGCACCTCGCTTCGTGGCATGCATCTTTCTCGGATACCCACCAAACACCAAAGGCTACCGTTGCTACGACCCGGTTTCCCATTGAGTCTTCATGTCACGGCATGTTTACTTTGACAAGAGATCTTTTCCTTTTTACCAGGTAATGCCACCGGACGACTCGCCGTCATCACCCGCGCCTGCCGGCGCCGCTCGTGGTGGCCGCTCCCGCGCGCTCGGGCCCCCTCCCGGCTTCGGCCCCCCGCCGCACGTGGACCTCCTCCCGGCTTCGGGCCTCCCATCGCGCTAGGGCCCCCTCCCTGCTTCGGCGCCCCTGTTGCGCCTGGGTCCTCGTCACCGGTTCGGCCGGACCCGCTGTCCTCGCCTGCTGTGTCAGGCTCTTCGGCTGGACCCGTCGCGCCGTCACCAGCGGCCATGGCACCCCCGACTCCCATCGAGTCTATAGCCCCGTCGGCGAGCGCTTCTTATGTGCATCACCCCGGCTCCTCGACGGCCTCACTGGTGATCCCGACGGGCTCTTCTTCGGCCTTGCCCTCGATGGATCCCTCATCGCCGGTGGACCCACCGGCACCGCTGGCTCCACCCGCCCCGCTGGCCCCGCTGGCATCGCTGGCTCCACCCGCACCGCCGGCCCCGCCGGCACCCCCGGCCACCCGCATGGTCACCCGTGCTCGCGCCGGCACCCGCATGGTCGCCAGTACCTCATTGTTGCCTCGACATCCGAGCCGTCACCCCTCCCGTCGTCAGCTAAAGCCGCACTTCGCGATTCGCATTGGCTCGCTGTGATGTAGGAGGAGTTTGATGCGCTGTTGGGTAACCGCACCTGGCAGCTCGTCCTGCGGCCCCCACATGCCAATGTCATCACCAGCAAGTGGGTCTTCCGGCATAAGACTCGTCCTGACGGGTCTCTCGAGCGCTACAAGGCTCGTTGGGTGGTCCGCAGGTTCCGTCAGTGCGCTGGAGTCAACTTCACCGACACCTTTGCTCCGATTGTCAATCCAGGCACGATTCGCGCGGTCCTTCAGCTCGCGGTCTCTCGCGCCTGGCCGATGCATCAGATGGACATGTCGAATGCGTTCTTGCATGGCCATCTCTCCGAGCATGTCTTCTGTCAGCAGCCTACTGGTTTCGTCGATGCGGCTCATCCGGACCATGTGTGCCTGCTCTCCCGCTCTCTGTACGGGTTGAAGCAGGCCCCTCGAGCTTGGTACCCACGCATCGCTGCCTTCCTACAGCAGCTAGGGTTTTGAGCTACTCGCTCCGAGGCCTCGCTTTTTGTCTACCACCAGGGTCAGGCGACTGCTTACCTGCTCCTCTACGTCAACGACATCATCCTGACGGCTTCTTCGCCCGAGCTCCTTCGACAGCATACTGCTCGCCTCAGCACCGAGTTTGCCATTAAGGACCTCGGCCCGTTGCACTACTTCCTTGGCATTGAGGTGGTGCGACGCGCCGACGGGTTCTTCCTTCACCAGCAGCAGTATGCTCAGGACCTTCTTGAGCGGGAAGGCATGCTTAATTGCAAGCCTGTCCCCACGCCTATCGACACGAAGGCCAAGGTCTCTGCACTCGATGGCTCGCCCGTGCCGGATGTGGCATTTTATCGCTCCACCGCCGGCGCTCTTCAATACTTGACACTCACTCGGCCGGACCTGCAGTACGCCGTCCAACAGGTGTGTCTCCACATGCACGCCCCTCGCGACACTCACTGGAACCTGGTGAAGCGGATTCTTCGGTACATCCGCGGCACCACGGCTCTGGGTCTTACGTTGATGGCCTCGTCCTCGATCGACCTTGTTGCCTACAGTGACGCCGGTTGGGCTGGCTGTCCGGACACACGGCGCTCCACTTCTGGATACTGTGTCTACCTGGTTCCCTCGCTCATATCATGGTCATCTAAACGACAACCCACCGTATCCCGCTCCAGTGCTGAGGCTGAGTATCGTGATGTGGCCAACGCCGTCGCCGAGTGCTCGTGGATGCGGCAGCTTCTTTAGGAGTTGCTCCTTGATGTCTCGACGACCACCATTGTCTAATGTGACAATGTCTTCGCGGTCTACCTCTCTGACAACCCCGTTCATCATCGTCGCACGAAGCACATCGAGCTCGACATTCACTTCGTGCGAGAGCAGGTGACTCTTGGACGCGTCCGCGTTCTTCACGTTCCCACCGCTCAGCAGTTTGCCGATGTTATGACCAAGGGGTTACCGACGCCTACATTTGAGGAGTTCCGATCCAGTCTATGCGTCACTGGTGACGTATCGACTGCAGGG